>NW_004444029.1:6600427-6664294 GCF_000243295.1 Trichechus manatus latirostris
ACACACATACCACATATATACCACACACACCCCACACACACACACAAGCAATGCCCATACACATGTGCATACACATACCACATATATACAACACACAGCCCACACACACACCCCACATACACACCCCACATACGCACCACACATACACACACACAACACACACACAGATACACAAAGACAGCAACGTCCATCCACATGTGCACACGTACATACATATGCACCACACACACACCCCACACACACATGCACCACACACACAGATACACAGGATAGGCAATGCCCATCCACATGTACACACACCACATATATACCACACACACATCCCAACTATACACCACACACACACAGACATACAAAGATAGGCAATGTCCAGCCATATGTACTCCCACACACACCCACATCACACACACCCCACATACATACCACACACACAGATACACAGATAGGCAACACCCATCCATGTGTATACAAACACATACACATACCCCACATATACATCACACACACACAGACACCACACACGTATCTCCCCCACCACACACACCCCACAGACACACACCACACATGCATACACACCACACCCGCACCCCCCCCCACACACACTTACAATCCACATGCCGTCGTACTTCAAGCTTTTCTCTGGATTCAGTGGATTGGTGTGCATTTCCTTCATCTCCCTCTTCCACCACTCGATGGTTGAATTACGGAAAAAGTCTGGAAAGGCTGTGTAAGCTCGGTATTGCTGTAAAAAATATAACGTAATTTGTTTGTCCCAGACAAACATATTAGAAGGCAAACAGGCATTACCAAGAACTTAGGCTGTGCAAAGCCTCGTACAGCGTGGTGCTAGGTAATCCAAACACAGCACAGTCACTTTCTCGGCTTGGTAGAAATACACTGTATACACAGAAGATACAGGGTGCCTTGCACACACCTACAGATTGGGACGCACTGAGAGACTTTTCCTCCTCTTACCCACATGACTGGTAACAATCAGCACCCTGCATCACCACCTCAGGTATTAGATGTCCACCCCTCAACTCCTGCCCTGCAGATTGCCAAGCACCCCTCAGGGGACAAAGCCTGGGTCGAGGCAGACGATGCCTGAAAGGCACAGGCATGGAATGCTCCATCACCGGGGGGAAGGACATCCCGGATCCCCTCCTGTGCCGTTCCCACTCAAATGTGGGAGTAAGTAACAGAGGAAGGGGAAGGTCAGTCCAAGATATTAGAATATCTAATTCGCACACACCCGTGCTCTGTGGTTTCAGAATCACATGGAATCCCGTTCAGCTGTGTGTAAAGTACATTTGGAGGATTAAAGAGGAAGTTTCAACCCGCACTTCTCTTCATCGTCCCTGCAATAGTAAAAGCTGTGTCTTTGTTTTAATTTGGAAAGCAGAGCCAGGGTACAACTCCTTAGCTAGACTGTTAGCTGTTTGAGGGCACAGACCTTGTCGGAGACTCTTCCGATTGGTCTTTACATTCCCCACAGCGCTGACTTAGAAACTGACATGAAATAAATGCTTGGTATAGAATCCTGGATTCACACCGCTCAGCAGCAGCAGCAAATATCCATAAATTCCTGTGTACCATGTTGCTTTTTATGGAACTGTATGGTCCTTTGTTGCTGTTGCTAGTTGCTGCAAGTCAGCTCCAACTCGTGGTGACCTTATGTACAACACAGCAAAACATCTTCGGGTCCTGTGCCATCCTCATACTCCTTCCAATCTCTGGGTTCATCTTCCAGCACTATATCAGACACTGTTCTGTTGTGATCTTTCGAGTTTTTATTGGCTGATTTTCAGAAGCAGATCGGCAGGCCTTTCTTCCTAGTCTGTCTTAGTCTGGAAGCTTCGCTGAAAACTGTCCACCATGGTGACCTTGCTGGTATCTGAAATAACAGCATAGCTTCCAGCATCACAGCAACTCACAAGCCACCACAGGACAGACCGAGACTGACAGGTGTTATATGATCTTTGGTATGTCTCAGTAAACAGGTCCATCTGTATTAGTTAGTACACTTGAAGAGTTAAAGAGTGAAATAATGCTGGGGGGAGAAAACAGAAAGAGAATATGGTCTAGGGGACCTCCACATCTTATCTGGGAGCCCTGGTGGCATAATGGTTAAGAGCTATGGCTGCCAACCAAAAGGTTGGCAGTTCGAATCCACCAGGTGCTCCTTGGAAACTCTATAGGGCAGTTCTACTCTGTCCTATATATAGGGTTGCTATGAGTCAGAAACGACTGGACTGGCAACGGGTTTAGTTTTTTTTTTTTTTAATATCTTATCTGAAGTGGACAAGAGGCAAGAAGGAACCCACGTGTCCAGATAAAAGGCAAGAGAGGAAGAGAAAGAAGAGAACCACGTCAGTACACAGGGATCCTGCTCACAGAGAAGTAGAAGTGAGAGGAACTCATGAGCGGGAGGTGGCCAGGGCGACATTTTGTTGGCAAACGAGGTAGAAACCATGGCACCTGACAGAGAGCCTGTCACAAGAAACTGAGAGCAGGGCTGGAAATGATGGGTGGGGTGGGAGGATGAGAATAAGCAAACACCACAGGGTCTGGGTCAGAACTGCAGCCTCCTCTGGACACGGCGGGCGTCTGCCCAGCCCTGGGAGACTGACCTCACTAAGGACTACTCTGATGAACCCCGTAATTAAAGGGAGTCTGCCATTCCCCACTGAGCAGCCTGTCCTTGCTCCTGCTGTGTTTCTCTGCCTTCACTTTCCTGCCCCCAACCAGCGACGTGCCCACCCGCGTGTCTAGCCCAGGGTCACCGATCAGAATCCACTGTGTGCTACCGAACACCAAGTCCTGACCCACCCCAGACTCACTGAATCGGAATCTGAGTGTGGGACCCAGGAATCTGCTTCAGCTCGGCTTCCTGGGTATTGATTTTACCAGAGGCTGCCATCAGCCAGGCCAGACCTGGACACCGGTAGCTCCCTCCCCCTCAGCCTCATCAGGTAAGTGTTATTAATATGCATAATTGTAATTGTCCTACCTGCTGAGAATCTTTTATGTGCTACCTAATAGATCACATGACCACCAAGGAAGCATTTCTCGTCAGGGTGCTGTTTGCATTCGGGGCAGGAGAACTCTGTGAAGAACCCCCACAATCAGAACTATGGGAACCCCTGGTCCTGCCCTCTAAAAGCTCCTCTGTTGTGGTAACCCACACTGTCCCACAGATCTCCAAATACCCTCAAGGTGGCAGTATTGCCCCTACTGGCTCATGAACCGTAGGGCTCACGTGACAGAAGCCAACCCCTTATCTGTCAGTGTGTTGTACTGTGGTGTTTTTCAAGTTGTTCTGATGCTGGAAGCTATGCCACTGGTATTTCAAATACCAGCAGGCCCACGCCAGACTAAGACAGACTAGGAAGAAAGGCCTGGTGATCTACTCTTGAAAATTAGCCAATGAAACGCTATGGATCACAACAGAACATTGTCCAATATAGTGCTGGATTATGAGCCCCCCAGGCTGGAAGTCTCTCAAAATACACAGTGGCCGTAACAATGGACGGGAGCATACCAGTGATCGTGAAGATGGCACAGGACTGAACAACGTTTCATTCTGTTGTACGTGAGGTCGCCGTTAGTCAAGGCTGACTCGACAACCACTGAAAACAACAAACCCCTTGTTGCTGAAGTGGCTCCTCTCACAGCCTGATGGTTTAGAAGTCAGGGAGCCACGGTCTTGAGCTCCACTGGCCTGGCAGGTCCCTGTGACCATGTGGGTGGCATGGACCACCAAAATTCAGGTGACCCTCCGGAAAAGCAACAGGGGAGTGGGAAGATAGGGCCTCTCCTTTGAGTCCTTCTCTCTCACACACACACACAGACACACACACATATATGTATATATATTACCCTTTTTAGCATTTTTTAAATTTTTATTTATTTTGTTGTTGTCTGACATACGCTTTTTGTATTACGTGATCAGGGGTAGACAAAAGGGAAACAACCTTGAGCTATGTCTAACTCATCATTCTTTCCAAACATTGAAATTTGCCCAGCTCTGCCTCTGCTGTTCTACTGCACCCAATGCCAGAAATAAAGAAACAAGTCCAGTGGCCATGCAGCCTGGTCCCAAGTATGGGACCCTGCTCACAGGTACTGCCAGAGGAAGTGACAACAGAGCCAACAGCTGATGTCAGTTCACTGGGCACACATCTTGGCCAGGGGATGGAGCTGAAGGCTTCCTGGACCAGCGAGGAACCATATATTCACTCAAGCAACAAAGACTGAGTGGGGGGTGGGATTTCAGGTCCACAGAGCAGATTATCTGGAAACCATTACACGTAAGAACTGGTCCCCCGCAGAAGGAAGTTTTCATGTAAGGCTGGAATCTAAGAGGTCAAGGTTGAGAAATTCAAGTAGGGATGAGGGGGCTTATAAGAGTGAAGATGAAGAAACTTGTCCACATTACACAGATTCACAGAGAAAAGGACCTGGTCACTAAAGGCAGGTGGTAAGAACGGTTCAAAAGGGTTAGCCCGAGGAAGCAGCACAACAGCAACAGCAACGTATACACCAATTCAAGGAAAAGATACATCTTGGAGTGTTATCCAGTGGAGATTTCAGGGGCCTTGGGAATCTGGCAGTCCTGAATTTGAAATCACCTCTGTCACCTAAAACCTTGTGAACGTGGACAAGCTCTTTAAGGTCTTTGAGTCTTAGTCCTCCTGGGGTAGCAGTACCTGCCTCCCAATCAGGAGTCAAATGTTATGTGTAACGTGATCGCACATGGACAGACACACAGGACAGGCTCTCTCAGTGCCACCCCCCATCACACCCCATGTCCACGGATGGGCACGCCCTTGTCCTGGGTACAGATGCCCCTTCCTGGCAATCTGACTGCACATGACGCCCCAAAGGCCTTTACCTCCACTTGGCTGTCCCAGTCTAGAGAGTCGTTAACGACAACACCAGGGAAATCAGGCCAGACCTGTGGGGAGGAAGAGAAGAGGAAGCTGTTCAAATGCCGTGCACTGGGTAAGTTCCTTTACAGAGTACAGCCTAAGGGACACTAAAACCCAAACTAATATTGTTCGATGTTCATGTAGAGAAAGTGGATCCCACAATGCATCTACATTCCTTAGAAAGTCCTTAACTGTGTCAACATACTTTGATTGAGAAGATGAGAGTTTTGACTTCAGAGCCCACTGCAAAGGGTCCAAATCAACATGCACAAACACGCTACCAGGCTGGGGTGCTGAGTCATACCTTTCCCCAGACAATGTCACCATTGGGATCCTTGATGAAGACGTCGTTCTCCAGGCCCCGGGTGAACGCACGATAGGGTTGGGTCTCATTACCAGAAATGGCTGGGTCCTGAAACAAAGCATGGGTCAGGTGGGGAAAGCAAAGCCAGAGAATGACTAGGAACAGTAAAAAGGAGAACGTCTCAAAAGAGAAGGCTCCAGCTTCAACCTGAGCGCTAGAGCTTCTGCAAATTCTGAGTGATGCACTTCTCTTACTGAACCTCAGTCTCTCCACTTGTACCGTGGAAAGAAACACAATAAAAGGCTTTCTCCCCCAGACTCCACACATTCACAGAGGACTAACGAGGAACAGATGACCCGCATCCCATCAACTTCACGCATGATCCACATGCTCACAGAGGACTAACCATGATAAATGACCTGTGTCCCATCAACTTCATGTGACCCACGTGTTCACAGAGGATTAACCAAAATGAGGATGACATGAATCCCACTGGCCTTCATGCGTGACTCACCACACTCACAGAGGACTAACCGGGAGAGATGACCCACCCGTGTCCTATCCCCTTCATGTGTGACCCACCCGTTCACAGAGGACTAACCAGGATAAGAATGACCCGCAACCCATTGTTCTTCATGCGCGTGATCAGAGCAGGTAACCCGGCAAACTTGGGGCCGAGGGTGAAGTCCAGCTGCCGCTCCATGTAGTCAATGTCAGAGTACTGCACGTCCTACAGGGACACAAGGACACAGGTGGCTGCTGTCACAGAAGCCTGGGCTCCATGCAGAGCAACCTCTACCACCCGATGGAGAATTCCAGACAGCTCCTTCTTGACCCTTTCAAATCCCAGCTCTGTCACTTGTTAGTTGCTGAGTCCTGGGCAATTCACCTAACTTGCAAACTTTCAGTTGTAAAATAGCAGAATTTAGATCAGCAGAAAACAGGGATGATAATGGCTATCTGGTAGGGCTGTTATGAGGATAAATGAAAATACTGGGTGAGAAAGGGCTTGTTAACTTACAGTATAAGGAATTATTGCTGTTACCTTCCCCAAGGTACAGAGCCTGGTACCAGTGGTCCATGTGCAGAGAGAATAACATGATGTTACCTACTCAGTGCTAATGCATCAAGGGCAGAAAGCTACTAAAAATCCAAACAAAACATAAACCTGCGATTCTTTTGGAATATCCAGTATTGAGGATTATCAGACATCAACCAACTAGTTGCCGATGCCAATGCCAGACACCAAGCCAACTAGTCAATTCCAACTCATGGGACCCCCATGTGTGCAGAGTAGAACTGTGCTCCATAGGACTTTCAAGGCTGTGACTTTTTAGAAGCAGACTGCCAGTCCCTTCTTCTGAGGCACCTCTGGGTTGGTTAGAACCACCAACCTTTCAGTTAGTAGTCCAGCACTTAACCGTTTGCATGAGATATTGCATTCTCTACCTTCCATTAATATGAACTTCGTACACAATAGAAAAGTAAATGAAATACTATCAAATATATACGTGGCTCACGGGATATGCTGTCTGATCTTTGGACCCCACCCCCACCCCCACCCCCGTCATCAGGTGAAGGAATGGGTTACTTCCATGTGTATCCCTTCGGAAGCCAGTCCCAGGATTGCTGATTGAGCCAGTGATGAGCTAAAAACAGGGGACACTGAACTGCTGGGTCTGAGAAGCGCTGGGACTGAGGTTATACTGACCCATAAATTGGTTTGACTTAATTTGGTTAATTTTTTTTTTTAATGAAGCAAAACAGCTCTTTGGGGGATCATTTATTCTTACGGTACCAAGCCATCTTTTGACTCTCTTGAAGTCTTGCAAAAGAAGTGCGATGCAGCTGAAAGAGCCCTAGAGGTACAGAGCCTGTGCCTGCTCCTCCTTTGGCAAATCGCTGTGACTCTTTGAGCTTCCTTCCCTCCAAAATGTGGACAATGACCCCACCTGTGTCACAGGGTTGGGGTGAGGCTCAATGTGATTTTGCATGAGAAAGCACTTTGTAACTTTGTCCCCAAAACCACTGCCATCAAGTCCATTCCGACTCATAGCGACCCTCCAGGACAGAGTAGAACTGTCCCATAGCTGCCCCGAGGCTGTAATCTTTACAGGAGCAGACTGCCAGGCCTTTCTTCCACAGAGGAGCTGGTGGGTTCTAACCACGGACCTTTCAGTTAGCAGCCGAGCGCTTAACCACGGCACCACGAGGACTCCTTTGTAACTTTGTAAAACCCTACAAAAAACCAGCCAAACGAATCCCAGCACAGAGACGGCGGGAGTTAGCCGTGAGGTCCCCTGGCCAGCACACCACAGATGAGAACTTACGTAGGGAATCTGGGCAGCCACCATTGCATCATACAAGTTGGCGATCTCCGTGTCATTCTCGTATCCATAGCGACACAGCTGAAACCCCAAGGCCCAGTAAGGCACCATCACAGGACGGCCGATCAACTAGAAAATAGAAACATTAGACCTCAAAAAGGAGAAACCAAACAGAGGCTGTACACAAGGTACTAAAGTTTTTCCAGTGCCCTGAGCTAGGCGATCACAAATTCAAACCCAGGGAGAAATCAAGGGAACGCAGAACTGCTGGGAAGCCCAGGAGGCGTTTCTTGCTAGACTGGAACTCCCCCTCTAGGCATTCTGGAAAACCTGAATTTACTCTGACCCTAGAGGCAGCTGAGCTTACTGATCAAGAGCAGAGATACTGGAGGTGAAATGCCTGGATTAATATACGGGCTCCTGTCCCTGCTGGCTGTGTGAACTTGGGCAAAAAAAAGTAAGCTCTTTGTGTCTCAGTTTCTTCACCTGTAAATCAGGGATAATAAATGTATCTTCCTCATAGTGTTTTGTGAGGACTGAGTGAGTTAAAGCGTGGAAAGTGCTCTGAATGATGGCGAGCATGCACTACCACCATCACCACGACCCCTTCCCCACTCTATCCTCACCCACACCACCATCATCACCACCACCTCCACTATCACCCCACCACCCCCCCACTCACATCACTGCCATCACCATCATCCCCACCTCCACCTCCACCACCATCACCATCATCCCGCCCTACAATTCCATCTCCACCACCACCAACACAACCACCACGACAACCACCATCACCACCACCATCACCAACATCATTATATCATCATCATCACCACGACCACCACCATCACCAACATCATATCATCATTACCATCACCACCACCACCACCACCACCATCATTATATCATCATCACCACCACCGTCACCACCACCAATACCACCACCATGACCACCACCACCATCACCGTCATTATATCATCACGACCACCACCATCACCAACATCACTATATCATCACCATCACCACCACCACCACCATCACCACCACCACCACCACCACCACGACCATGACCATCACCATCACCAACATCATTATATCATCACCACCACCACCACCATCACCACCACCACCATCACCAACATCATTATATCATCACCATCACCACCACCATCACCACTACCACCACCCTCCACTACCACCACAACTACTTCTATTACTCTGGGATGCTTAGAGAGGCTTCAAACTTAATGGTTATTGAAATGTATTTATTGCCCTTTATTCTATAATCTTCCTGCCTCCAAGAAAGACCAACAATTCCAGTTATCATGTGAGATCCATAGAAATGAATGTGCCTAAGATGGTTTGTGCTACACAGATGTGCTCTATAACACTTGGTACTAACAGAGTTCCCTCCTACCTCAGTGTACTGCTGAGTGACAATCTCTGGGGTTGGCCCCAAGACCACATAAAAGTCCAGAATTCCCCCTGTGGTACGGTATGTCAGGGCAGGCATGGGCTGGAACGTTACATCTGAAAACATAGGAGGATATCAGCCAAGGTGGACACCTTCAAGATGAGCAACCACTCCTGAAATTCATACCTTCTTCCTCTTGCCATGTCCCCTACTGTAGAGAATTAAAGCAGATGTTTAATTGCATTAAACCCTCACAGAGCTGAAGAGATTAAGTGAAAGCCTATAGGGTCTCACTCCTTGGTTCCCCCCCCCAACCCTTTGGTGTGTTTTATTATGTTATTATATGGTTGATTATTCTGCTCTTTTATTAGATATTATTATGACTTTTTTTATTTTAGAATAGTTTAAGACTCATAAGAAGTTACAAAAATAGTACTGAGAGTTCCCAGCTTCCCCCAATGACAATATCTTACAGAATCATAGTACACTGTCAAAACCACTGAAACTAACATTGATAAATACTCTAAACTCAGGTATAGACCTTATTTGGACTTCACCAGCTTTTATATGCATCCATTTTTTCCCACCCCTGGATTTAAGGCTTTCCTGTATACCATTAGATTTTCTCCACACTCCACCCCTACAACAGTGCTCTGACCCATAGTGTCAATAATCCAAACTATACAGACCGCTCCCATGGGCTGACCTTCAGGGAAGCTATCTGAGACTTGCTTGGTTATGTTATTCCTTCTTAAGTGACTTCTGTCAAACAAGAAGTGCTTTAGTTCTTATATCACCTGCTACAGCACTCAACTAAACAGAAAGGGCAGGAAAGTAAAACAAACAACAACAAACAAAAACCACTCTCCACCAGATAATAATCTTCACTTCCTAGGCAGCTAAGCCAAACACCCCCGAAGTTACCCAGGAACAACTGGCTCACGAAAATTAGAGACGCCGCCGCCACCATCTTACCCATGGCGTTGCTGTTGAGCAGGAGCACTCCGTGGGCGTTGCCGTCCTCCTCCAGCGCCATGTAGTAGGGGTGCACGCCATAAGAGTTCAGCTTGTACTGGGGGAGTTGCAGAGGAGAAGTGGTAGGAGGTTAAAAGACATTGTGGCTGACAAACTCGACAAAGAGTGACCACTAGGACAGGTCCAGTCTGTGACATACTAAATTAAATCCACAAGAAATAAGGGAGCATGGGAATTGGCCCGCTTTTCTAAAAGCAGAACGTGACCATCCACGTCGAGTCTGGGAAGACGCAGCACAAAGCATGTGTGGTGTGATGGGAGACGGGCAGAAACACAGAGCCCAAACGCTCTGTCCTTACCCCTGGGGGCTGGTCCCGTGAGAACATGCCCCACGTGTGCCAGTTCAGGTCTCTGCGGAAGGCTGTGTGCTCAGTTTCCCCAAAGCCATAGACGTAGTGGGAGGGGAGGCGAGTGGAGATGCGGATGAACATGTCGTTGAAGGTGAAGCCAAGGACCTGAGAGTCCCAGCTGCAACACAAAGGGTCGATTTGGAGAAGAAATGAGTTCAAGGAGCTCACTTTCAAGGCTAAAGGAACTCTTGATTTGCCCTCACCCAGAACCTGCTCCTCTCCACACAAAACATAAATCCATTTAATGAAAACAATCGTAAATACCCTTGCTAAGAGCCTAGGATCAGCCTTCATACCTCTCCTTCCAGTTTTCTTCAAAGTAGGAAACCTAATCACTTCTCACCCTCTCAACTGCACCATCCCAGCCCTCATTTCCAACCCTGACCCTCACAGCCCATTTTCTACATAGCATCCAGAGGAAGCCCTGGACTACTAACCAATAGGCTGGTGGTTCAAACCCACCCAGAGGTGCCTTGGAAGTAACACCTGGTGATCTACCTCCAAAAGGTCACAGCCTTGACAACCCTACGGCACGTAGTTCTACCCACAGAATCAACTCCACGGCTGCTAACTACAACAACTCACACGGCGTCACTCCTCCATTGGCAATTCTTCAGTGGCTTCTCAGTCGAACATCTTACGGAGCCTTCGAGGCCACCTCTGATCTGGAGCCCACCGGACACCCAGCTCATCTCCCAGTGCCACCTCCTGACTTGCTGCCCTGCTCCAGCGACCTCAGCGTCTCCTCTTCTTTAAATGTCCACTCTGCTGGTCTCACGGCCTCAGCACTTACTAGTCCCTCTGTCTGAATGCTCTTCCCCTCCCCTCATCTCCACATGGGAAGCTCCTCCCCTTCACCCAGGTCCTATTTCCAATGTCACCCCTTTGGGGAGACCTTCTCTGACCACAGTACCTAAAGCAGTAACCCCCTCAAAACTCCCAGTTACCCTGCTCTTTATCCTACACAGCAGTCATTCCCATCTATACTTCTTTGTTTGTATTTTAACTTAAATTGTCTTTGTTATTTACTATAATCTCTTGTCATGAGGAGAGCGACCTCATATGTCTATAATCATGGTGCTTAGAGTAGCACCTCATACAGAAGCACCCTATAAACATTTGTTGAATGAAGGCCCAGGTGCATGCACCTACCTCAGTCATTATTCCCAGGGCGCTAAAGATTTCCCATAAGAACAGCCTCAAAAGAAACAACTTATTCACGAATCTGGAAATGGACCGGGGATGGTTTGAGGCAGGACACTGCCCAGGACAATGGGCCTAGCAGTGAGTGTCTGGGGATGTCTGTCAATTCCCAGCAAGGTGGGAGCCACTTACATGATAGTGTCTGTGCTCTTCCTGCGAATTTGAATCCCAAACGGGTTCCTCTTAATGAGGACATCATAGAGCCGACCCTCAGAGGTGCTGGACGGTGTGCTGGGTATGTTGAGAGGCACTGGGACTTCATACCGACTGTTGCTGGAATCATAAATCTAAGACCAGAGGAAACAGATTTTAGACAAGGAGAATTCTCTTAAAACCTACATCCTTAACAGAACTTCAATGTCTTTGACAGAGTCTGAATGCTATGTTTGTCTTCTTTAAGCTCATGATACCTGGGATTTGACGTATTGCATTGGGCAAATCTGCTGCAAAATACTTCTTTAAAGTGTTGATAAGCAAAGATGTCACTTTGAGGACTAAAGTGCACCTGACCCAAGCCATGATATTTTCAATCACCTCATATGCAGGTAAAAGCTGGACAATGAATAAGGAAGACGGAAGAAGAATTGATGCCTTTGAAGTATGGTGTCAGCAAAAAATATTGAATATACCATGGACTGTCAGAGGAACGAACAAGTCTGTCTTGGAAGAAGTACAGCCAGAGTGCTGCCTGTAAGTGAGGATGGCGAGACTTCATCTCATGTACTTAGGACATGATATCAGGAGGGACCAATCCCTGGAGAAGGACATCATGCTTGGTCCCTCTGGTCAGTGAAAAAGAGGAAGACCCTCAATGAGATGGACCGACACAGTGGTTGCAACAATGGGCTCAAACATAGCAACAATAGTGAGGATGGCGCAGGACCGGGCAGTGTTTCGTTCTGTTGTACACGGGGTCACTATGAGTTGGAACCAACTGGACAGCACCTAACAATAACCTGGAATTGAACTGAAATGTCAAAGATCAATGTCAGATTTGACATTTTTATTTATCTGAGTCTGCCTCATCTTAACTGTAAGACCTCTATTAAACTGACACATTCACTTTGTCATTGTTACTAGCTTGGAAAATCAGTCTAAAATCAGTTTGGTGTTTATGAATGTATTTTACTACTTTGTATGTGGGTGTGTGAGTATATATAACTATGTAGCTGAAAACCTTTCTAAATTGGGAAAACATCCCCCCCAAAAATATAAATTCTATTTGATTATAACAATCATAGATGTCCTTGCTAAAAATGAGATTTCATTTCATTTATTCAGCACCTACTGCAGAGAAACCTATGAGAGCCGGAACTCGATGGGACAGCCTTGCTCTTCTGGGTCTCGAAAGTTTTCCACCTTTGACAGGGAGCAGTCTTACCGCTTTTCTATTGCTCTCTATTAGTGGAAAAGATTCGCATTTTCCTTCTCTGACAGGTGTCCGCCTTACACAGGTTCTGCTTTCACGGGTTTTACTGTATATTCCTGCCTGATTCTATCCTAGACACTACGGGTACCAAACTGAACACGAGAGTCCTGTGCTAACGGGAGGTGGCGAGAGATGCCGCAATGCCGGGATGATATGGGCTGGGATGAAGTCTCGCCATCCTCACTTCCAGGCAGCACACTGGCTGTTCTTCTTCCAAGACAGACTTGTTCATTCTTCTGACAGTCCATGGTATATTCAAGAGCCATAGAGAAGGGCTGGGAGCCTAGCAGTGTTTCTGGGAGCCTGGGGCAGCTTCATGGAGGAGACACAAGCTGAGTCCTAAAAGCTTCGCAGCCATTAACTAAGCAGAGCAAGCAGAGAAAGAGCAGCCTCCAAGGCACAGAGTACTGATGTGGGCTTGGAAAGGCAGATGCTTCCATGAGAGCTACTGTACGGTAGGTAGAGTAGGGGTCAGTGGAGGCAAGAGTTAAGGCCGGAAACCCAGGCAAGTTGGTTCATTTCAACCCCATTAAGGGCCCCCAACCCAAGACAGCGCTTTAGTGAGAATGGAGATAAAAGGAGCATTGTGCCTGCAGTAAGAGGTAAAAACATGTACCGTCCAGGTAATGTCAGGTTGTGAATCGCACTGAGACAATACCACGCTGGTCTGACCTGAGCCCTCCTGGCGCAGCGGTTAAGTGCTCAGCTGCTAACTGAAAGGTCCACTGTTTGAACCTACCAGCTGCGATGTGGGAGAAAGACCTGGCAATCTGCTTCCGTAAAGATTACAGTTCTGGAAACCCTACAGGGCAGTTCTGCTCCGTAAAATCGCCTTGACAACACACTACAACAGCAGCAACCTTGACTACAAGCAAAACGTGACGGAGCTGACAGTGACCTCGTTGGCATGTGGAGCATCCACCGTGTTCACCTTGAACTGCAGCATGTCATCCTTGTGGTAGGTGACGTCCAGGCGGAGGGAGGCCACGGGGGTTGAAGGAAAGGCATCAGCATAAAGACGAGTCTTTAAGGAGATGTCGGCGCTGGCCCCGTCTGCGTTGTACTGAACATTACTGACAGAGTACAGATCGTTGACAAAATAGCAAAAAGGGACTCCCTCAGTAGTGGATTCCTGAAACGCAAGGTCAAAGTCCCCGGTCAGCAAGGGGTGCAAGGATCGTCCAGGAGAAAAGGGTTGGAAAAGGAAATGTACAGTGAGAGAAAGCCAGCCCAGGCCTTGTTTGCCTATATCCCATCTGGTGGTGACATAAGACCCTTTACATTCCTGGTCTCTGGGAAAACTCTTTGCAAAGGGCCCCACTCCTGTCTCCAGGTAAAGCTCAGGATCCTTTGGAAGTCCTTCCCCTGTGCAGGTTAAAAGCTGTGGTGCTATGCTCATGAACACTGCACACGGAGTGGACAGGAGTCTGTCGTCCCTCACCACATCAGCGGGCTCACCTCCCAGACGCAGCCGCGAGCCGAGCAGTTTTCTGCAGAAGCACCCTGCTCGTACGGGTAGCAGTCGATCTTCTCTGCATCACTTATCTTCACGCCCCACTCCACCGTGTACGCCTCCCCCAGGAGAAGGCTGAGCTCTGTGATAATGGCCACCTGGAGGAACGGGGAGTGACAAGGACATCCATCCTCAGGCCCAGGCCTTGTAAGGCCTGAAGCTTTTGTAGGACAGGAAATAGAAATCAACCTGAGGCTCATCAGTCCAAGCAAGAAAGCCCTGGAGCTTATCTGAAGAGGGCCCTAAGGGGTAAATAACCAATGGCAGCTGTCACAGCTCTAGCTGAATCTTGGCAGACATGCTGAAAAGCCGCAGGTCAATACAACTCTCTCTCGTCACTCCTTCTCTCTCCTTCCCTGACGCCTCCTCCGCCTCCTTGCTTTCTTAGCTCCCTCCACACTACCCCTTGTAACACAACACACAGACACACAACACCATCCACACTGAGCTTATCCTCTGGCCCTCGCTCCCCAAACCAGTGATCCCCATTGGTCTGGACTGGTAGCAAGAACACAGTTCTCATCCCATTCCACTGTGGAAATTTAGACAAATCATTTCAATTTCTTTGGGTCTCAGTTTTATCAACTGCAAAATCAGTGAGTCAGCCAAATCATGAAATTTCCTTCCCTGTCTTAACAGCCCAGCCTCTTCACCCCTCTCATTGCAAAGGCTCAAAGCTTGAAACCTTCTCCCTGGAATCCCAGTCACCTGTTCAAACGTTTAATACTTTTCTAAACATTTTTCTTATATTTGTCTCTTCTTTCAATAGCAATTTACCCCGGGAACATTCTCATGTGTCTGGAGTAATACAATCGCCTTCTGAGGATGATCGTCCTTCCTCCAGCCCCTCTCTAGGGTAAATTCTCCTTGCACTTCCATGTCTGTTACTCTCCCCAAGAAAAAGGCTGACTGCACGGTACCAGCTTGGTTCAAGGATCAATATGAGAATTAGATCAAGTGTGACCTTCTCATTCTGGCACCAACCAACAAAAACTAGTTGTTGTCAAGTTGATTCCAATTCATGACAACCCCATGAGCGTCACGGAAGAACTGTGCTCCATGGGGTTTTCATTGGTTGATTTTTTTGGAAGTAGATCACCAGGCTTTTCTTCTGAGGTGCCTCTGAGTAGACTTGAACCCCCAACCTTTCAGTTAGCAGCCAAGCATGCTGTTTGCATTATTCAGGGACTCCTCTGGCACCTAAGGCCCTCCAAAATCTGGCCATAATGTTATCTGTCCAAACTGACTTCCTTCCAAAAGCGAACCCTACCCATTTTGCTTATACCGGATTCACAGGCTAATAGACGGTTATTATCAGTCCTTGGGTTGGCTTGTTTTGATGCCATAACCTGGAATGCGGAATCTAGGTAAATGGTGCCCACTTGTGGAATATGCTGCTTGTTGCCTGCCCTATGAACCCTTCTAAAGGCCCGCTGCCGTGGGGTGGATTCCAACTCATAGCGACCCTGTAGCACAGAGTGAGCTGCCCCATAGGGTTTCCAAGGCTGTCATCTTTACGGAAGCAGACTGCTGCTTCTTTCTGCTGTGGAGCTGCTGGTGGGTTCCAGCTGCCAACCTTTTGGTCCGTACTCAAGCGTGCTTAACCACTGCGCCCCCAGGGTTTCTCGCACTCTTCTTACCCACTATTTTAGTTCAGGATACCAAAGTTCCCCTAAAGAACTACACTGTTAACCCGTGGAACACAGCTGTGGTTATTATTAAGTACAAGTCCCCTGGGGCCTGCTGTTTCTTCTGGATTTAAGGGCCTGCCCCTCGCCTTTTCCTCCTCCTCCTGCTTCCTTTTCTTTCTTTCTTTTTTTTTTTTTTTTGCTATAACAGGACCGCGGTGACTAGAGCTAAGCAACCATCTCCAATCACAAGAGAAGAAAAGACTCCAACCCCGACAGCCTAAGCCACTGAGCAATGCCAGCAACTGACCACCTTCTAAACTTCTTACTGCCTACATAAAAAACCCAGTCTGTTCAAACCAGAGCTTCAAACCGGTTCATTCCGGTTCGAACTCCTGATGAGAATTTTTTTTTTAAACTGTGCTTCATTTTTTTTTAAATTTTTTATGGTACTTCAGATGAAGGTTTACAGAGTAAATTAGTTTCTCATTAAACAATTAATATACATATTGTTTTGTGACATTGGTTGCCAGCCTCATGACATGTCAACCACTCTCCCCTTCTCGATCTTGGGTTCCCTGTTACCAGCTTTCCTGTCCCCTCCTGCCTTCTTGTCCTTGCCCCGGGGCTGGTGTGCCCATTTAGTCTCGTTATGTCTTATGAGCCTGTCTAATCTTTGGCTAATCTTTGGCTGAACCTCAGGAGTGACTTCATTACTGAGCTAAAAGCGCATCTGAGGGCCATACTCTCAGGGTTTCTCCAGTCTCTGTCAGACCAGTAAGTCTGGTCTTTTTTTGGGAGTTAGAATTTTGTTCTCCATTTTTCTCCAGCTGTCCGGGACCCTCTATTGTGATCCCTGTCAGAGCAGTCTGTGGTGATAGCCAGGCCCCATCTAGTTGTGCTGGACTCAGTCTGGTGGAGGCCGTGGTAGTTGTAGTCCATTAGTCCGTTGGACTAATCTTCCCTTGTGTGTTTGATTTTCTTCATTCTCCCTTCCTATGGACGGTGTGAGACTAGTGGAGTATATTAGATGGCTGCTCACAAGCTTTTAAGACCCCAGACACTACTCACCAAAGTAGGCTGTAGAATGTTTTCTTTATAAATTATGTTATACCAATCGAGCTAGATGTTCCCCTAGACCATGGTCCCCACACCCCTAGCCCAGTAATTTGGTCCCTCAGGGAATTGGGATGTGTCTGCAGAGCTTCCATAACCTTGCCTTGTACAAGCTGTGCTGGCTTCCCCAGTATTTTGTACTGTCTTACCCTTCACCAAAGTTACCACTTATCTATTGTTTATTTAGTGTTTTTCCCTCCCTCCCCTCCCCTCCCTCATAACCATCAAAGATTGATTCTTTCTGTGTGTAAACCTTTTCATGATTTTGTATACTAGTGGTCTCATACAGTATTTGTCCTTTTTTGATTGACTTATTTCACTCAGCATAATGCCCTCCAGATTCATCCATGTTGTGAGATGTTTCGAAAAATCCTCATTGTTCTTTATTGTTTCGTAGTATTCCACTGTGCATCTGTACCATAGTTTGTTTATCCATTCATCTGTTGATGGGCACTTAGTTTGTTTCCATCTTTTTGCTATTGTGAATAGTGCTGCAATGAACATGGGTGTGCATATGTCTATTCGTTGTGATGGCTCTTGTTTCTCTAGGATATATTCCTAGGAGTGGGACTGCTGGATCATATGGTATTTCTATTTCTAGCTTTTTAAGGAAGTGCCATATAGTTTTCCAAAATGATTGTAGAGAATCTGCATTTCTAACAAGTTCCCAGGGGATGCCAATGCTCCTGGTTAGGGACCAATTCTGAAAATCACTAGTAGAGCAGCAGTTCTCCAAATTTATCATAAATAAGAATCATCCAGGGATCTTGTTAAAGTGTAGATTCTATTCAGTATATCTGGGATGGAAATGTAAATTCTCAGCAGGGGGTCGAACCAGAATGAATCAGTTTGAAGCCCTGGTTCAAACCACCACTTTTCTGGGTTTTGATCACTTGCAGCTGAACACCATCCTACCTGAGACACCATCTTTCAAGGCCCAGCTCTAGCCTTGCCTTCTTCAAGAAGTTTGTTCAACCACCTCAGTAAGGCTTTAACATTACATTCTCAGGTTTTCTGATAGATTTTACAATGTCATTGTTGTTGTTAGGTGCCATAGAGTCAGTTCCAACTCGTAGTGACCCCACGTACAACAGAACGAAACACTGCCCAGTCCTGTGCCATCCTCATGATCATTGTTATACTTGAGCCCATTGTTGCATCCACTTTGTCAATCCATCTTGTTTGCAGCTGTTTCTTCTCATTTTGAGTAGTGCTACATTAGCGAATGAAGGTCCCAAAAACTTGACTCCATCCACATCATTAAGGTCGACTCTACTTTGAGGAGGCAGCTCTTCCCCAGTCGTATTTTGAGTGCCTTCCAACCTGAGGATCTCATCTTCTGGCACTGTATCAGACAATGTTCTGCTGCTAGTCATAAGGTTTTCACTGGCTAATTCTTTTCAGAAGTAGATCACCAGGTCCTTCTTCCTAGTGTGTCTTAACAATAGACAGATTTTACAATAGACGTAACAAAATAGATTTTACAATAGACATAATAAAGGCTAACATTTCCTTATATGCTGGTTTGGGCTCCTTGTCCTCTTCCTCATAGTTTCGCGGGTTTAGATTGTGTCTCCCCTTCACCCAAAATCAAGGGATAAAAGAACTCCTTTGGTGTTATATTAGTTGTTACATTAATTAATTAACAAACATACACAGAGTTTATTGTCACATTTATGTGCCTCCTTCCAAATGACCTGTACATTGCCATCCCCATAACCAACCACACAATTCTTTATTTCTAAGTTTATAATCTATGCATCACCAATGTGTGTTGTCAGCACAAGATGTCAAATGTGATCAATAAGTCATTATAGTAGAAGGCTAAATTTACTTATTTTCCCCCAATCTGGAAGGTCCCTCACAATCCATGCTGACCCAGCAGCTCCTCACCTCTGGTCACCTGGGGAACCAGTAGGAAGGGGTATTTGGGGAAAGGACTCTTCAAAATGCTAAGATATCAGAGGGACTGGTTACAACCTGTTCCGTGGTATCAGGTCTCATTACAAGTGAGGAAAAATTATTGCATTATTATCATCTAATAAAATGAGTAAGGATCCCTGGTGGTTCAGTGGTTAAGCTCAGCTCCTAACCAACCAAAAGGTTGGTGGTTGGAACCACCAGCCCCTCCACAGGAGAAAGATGTGGCAGTCTGCTTCCATGAAGATTACAGCCTAGAAAACCCTATGGGGCAGTTCTACTCTGTTCTGTAGGGTGCCTCTGAGTCAGAATCAACCGGACAGCAATGGGTTTTAATCAAATAAGTAGCCATTAGCTAGGATTATGAAATCCTTTGTTTTAAAATAGTTCTTAAAAATGTATATGCTTACATGAGAGTCTATCTCAATAAGAACCAAAAATCTAAACCCGATGCCGTCGAATTGACTGTGACTCACAGCAGCCCTATAGGACAGAGCAGAACTGTCCCAGAGGCTTTCCAAGGAGCACCTGGTAGATCAGAACTGCCGACCTTTTGGTTAGCAGCCGAACGCTTAGCCATTGCGCCACCAGAAAAAACTGCACTTCAAATTCTTAATTTCTTGAGATTCCACCTGCTATCTTTACTTTTCTAGCATCAACCAGTAGCTTTCAGATTCTCTTTTCCTATAATCCTATTCCCCAGACTCCTAACTATGCTTTTCTTCTGTCCCATCATAACTATTTCTCATCAGCGAGAGCAGACTGAGGGACTGAGAAGGAAGGACGAAAAGGCCATTTTACCTTCATCCAGTTCTTCAACAGCTCCTAACCCATCCTAGCTGTGGCCCCTCCTCCTATTTTTCTTCCCCACCCCTCAGCCCTCCCCACCACAGGCCTCAGCGCCTGCTCTGCTCCTTCCGGAGCCCATGCAACTTGCAAGAAGGAAGCCCATGAGGCTACAAAGAATCCTTGATAAGCCATCTCAACAAAATGGGATTTTACCTGGAGGTTAGGATCGTACGTGACTTTAGGAGAAGTCTGACTTTGGACACCATTGTGCTTCACAGTAACGTTGCTGGGTTCCTGGATCCCAAGGATTTTAATCTCCTCAAATGCTAAATTATTGGGGTCTTTGTAGGCTGACTGCAAAACATTCACATGCAACTGGTTCTGCAAAACAAATAAGCAAACGGGCTGCCTGTCATACACAGAGTCTCAGGTCACCCAGTATCCATCACAGACCAGATACCCAACCACAGATTCTCAGGTCACCCAGTAATCCACACAGACCAGATACCCAACCACAGATTCTCAAGTCACCCAATATCCATCATAGACCAAATGCCCAACTACTCTGAAGGCCTCTTAGCTATCTCTACTAACATGTGCTCAAGGAATACAAATATGCTTTATAATCCCCTAAGCAAAAATTTTAAAAAAAAAATCAGGATCACATGCACATACACACACACAGAAAGACACTTTTAAAAACCTCACTTGGAGACTCTGACTGCTTTGATTTATCCATATCACTGCCTCCTTATGCCAGCATGGATGATTCAATTATTGGGAGCTAAAGCATAAACTGAGACATGTTCACCTGTATTCGGAAATGCATATGAGGCCACAAATATCACTGCACACACACACCAACACACATGAGCTAATGATCAGGTGAAAGCCCAGACATACAATTCATAAAAGTATGCTACTCACCTGGGTGACAGAAAACTTACAGAAGACATACGTGTTATTGGCCACAGTATCTGGAAGCAAGAGAAAGACCAGTCAGACTCTGCCTACCAGAGAGGGACATATTAGCCCCCCTCCCCCACACAAAGCTACATCTTGAGACCGACGAGACCATGACCAGAGTCTCCAAGGCCAAGCCACTGCTTTTCCCTTCCCTCCACCATAACCTTGAAAAGACTCCCTTCCATGTGCTGCCGAGGCATACACCTCAAGCAAATCTATTTCCCAAGCTTTGGCCACAGAATTTCTTAGTATACTGGAGACAGAAAAATGTGCTAGAAAGCACGGCTAGATGAATACTGTTTGGTAAAGTAGAGGGTCAGTGAAAACGAGGAAAACCCTCAGTGAGACGGGTTGGCACGATGGCCACAACAGTGGACTCAAAACCACAGCAGCGATTACGAGGACGGTACAGGGCTGGGCAAGGTTTCATCCTGTTGTGCATAAGGTCACCACGAGTCAGAGCCAACTCAGCAGCAGCTAACAACAGCAGATGAATACCCACTGCAAAAGTGCATTCTCACTGCCTCACTGGCATGAGTCCATCTCTCATATCAGCACCATTTGTTCATAAGTGTATTTAGAGAAACGCATACACTGAATTACAGGTACAGTCTTGCAAACATTTCTTCCAGGTACTGGTTGACGATAAAATGACAACCCATGTACATTGATGGTGGATAGTAGAATTCTAAGAGCTAGAAATGAGGTTTTCCTCCATCTGTGGTTCCCCTACCACTATGCCCGAGCAGTGCAATCAGAAACAAAATCACAGCCGATGAACCGCAGGTGTGAAGGGCCACGGGCCAGAGATGGAGGCTCAGAGATGGCAGCGTTACGACGGCGGTGCTCACCTCTGCTTTCTCCGTCATCCCAGAAGAGATCCCCTTCGGCTTCTTTGTTCTCATCTAGGGCAATGATGAGGCCGAGAGGGTTCCGCCGACTGTGGAAAACAAGATTTATGTAAGAGACAAAGACTTAGGAACCCGGGAATGCTGCCACATGAGCTGGCACTGTGTCCATCACATTTCCGAGGAGTGAAGTTACTAGTGGCAAATGACTCTGCTTTTTACCAGGCAGGAAGGCAAAATCGGCAGGAGCATCTTTCTCTGATCTCAGTAATGTCACAGGAGATAGAAAACCTGAAACATCTGCAGTACAAAAAAAAAAAAAAACGACGGTGGCAAGAATTTCAGGACCAGAGTCATGAGGAGCTTCAGTAAAAGCTGCTGATGCCGCTGTCAGAATACAGACTGTGAGAAAAGAAAGACGTCAGACAGCTGGTGCCGCCTGCTCACTGCAGAGATGCTAGCTGTGGGAGAAGGGGGGGCGGGGAGGATGTCGTTTTTTCCTGGCCTTAGGACCATTTTTATACGGAAAACAATAAGACAATACAATAAGGGCTGACTCTATAACGGCACCTTTCTTTGATTTGTTATTAGTTTGTTTTGAGGGAAAAAGAAAACCTAATTATCTGCTTTGTGATTTAGAACAGAAAACACACAGCATTACTCAGAGAGATGGAGAGATAGGTGGACACAGAGAAGAGGGGGCGGAAAGAAAGTACAATTTCATTTGGGATCTCTCCTCACCGCACCACCCCTCTGGGGTAACTTCCAATGCCTGCACCTGACGTACTCTTCACTACCACGCCCTGCCGTACGCTGTCACGGCCAGCCTTCCACTGGGCCCAGCAAGCCAGGCTCAGCTACCAACAAAATCATCTGCTTTCATTGAACACACGTGCACTGAGAACCATCCGTTTGCTAGGGAGTCTGGGAGACACAGAGATGCCTAAATCATCGCCCCAACCTTGATGAGCTTAACTAGTCTAAGAAAGATAAGACACATTTGCCAAATAACCAAGGTAGAAAATGACACACAAGAAGTACAGTTTAGATACGTTAAGAGTCCAGCAGTGTGGCGGACTAATATTCTGGAGGATGCACCCACCAAAATACTACTCCATCCTGGGTAAATTACAACACATATTCCTATTAAAACATTGCGCGGCTTATAAGAAAAGAAGAGATACAGCCAAGAGGCCAAAACAGCAGCAGCAGCAGAATAAAACAAACGGGTGGGCTAAAAACCAAAGGGAGTTCCTGGGTGGCTGTGCCAATGGTTAAAACACTCAGCTGCTAACTGAAAGGTTGGAGGTTTGAGTCTACCCAGAGGTAGACTCACAAGAAAGGCCTGGCAATCTACTTCCCAAAAAGCAGCCATTAAAAATCCCATGGAATACAGTTCTACTCTGACACGTGTAGAGTCGCCATGATTTGGAGTTGGTTTTTGGTTTGGTTTGGTTTTAAATCAAAAGGGTCCTCACTGAGCAAAACCCGACATTGACACAGGACAAATGTTTACACCAGTGCTAAGATCAGGCTACGAGGCCTGGTGTCCAAAGAGAAGCTGAACCTCTAGTTCCCACATGAAGCTGGGATCATTGAAGGGGACTAACACGACCCCCAGTTGGCAGCCATCCCTTGCTTGCGGCCAAAGAGAAGGTAAATCATCTCTGGAGGAATCGGACCCGTCTTTGGGCCCTTACGATAACCACATTTTGAAAAATCACTAAGCACACAAGGAAATAAGCCAGGAGGAAAGAAAGTCAGTAAAAATAACCAAAGATAGATTTAAATTCTCCTAAGGACTTCAGGGAGCCCTAGTGGCGCGGTCGTTAAGAGCTCTGCTGCTAACCGAACAGTCGGCAGTTCGAATCTACCAGTTGCTCCTTGGAAAACCTATCGGGCAATTCTACTCTTGTCCTATAGGGTCGCTATGAGTCGAAATCGACTTGACCGCAACGGGTTTGTTTGGTTTAAGGACTTCAGAGGAGCCCCGGTGGCGCAATGGTTAAGCGCTCACCTGCACTGAAAAGTCAGTGGTTCAAACCAACCAGCCGCTCTGAGGGAGAAAGATGTGGCGGTCTTCTTCCGTAAAGATTTACAGCCTTGGAAACCCTATGGGGCACTTCTATTCTGTCCTATAGTGTCAATACAAGTTGGAATCGACTCAACAGCTACGGGTTTGGTTTGGCGGTTTTAAGAATTTCAGAAGGAGCCCCAGTGGCACGGTGGTTAGGTGCTAAGTTGTTAACTGAAAGGTCGGCAGTTCAAACGCCACCAGCCGCTCCATGGAAGAAAGATGTGGCTGTCTGCTTCCATAAAGATTACACCCTTGGAAATCCTATGGGGAAATTCTACTCTGTCCTATAGCGTCGCTAGGGGTTGGAATCAACTCAATGCACACAACAACAGCAACAGCAACAAAGACTTCAGATAATAACATTATCAAATACAGAGAAAAAATAACGATGATTAAAATATTTTTAAAGTATTCCGGAAATTAGCTAAGGAGCAAGAAAGTACAGGTAGTCCCCAACTTACAACAGGGTTCTGTTTCAATGGCTGTATCATAAGTCAGTTTTGAAGTAAGTGAATACCTCATTTTTTTCTTAGTTTTCATTATTATTGACTTTTATTATCAGTATCTTTATAAATCTGATCTTTATTTGTCTTTGGAGGTTGGCATGAGAATGATAACATCAGCAAATTATGAGCTGCAACACTGTACCTACTACATATTACAAAACGATAAGATGTACAAAAAAAAAAACAAAAAACCACAGGTCCTAAGCGTGGTTCATCGTAACTTGAAGGTATCATTAGTCAGGGACTACCTGTATACAAAATGACCAGAAAGTTGGAAGCGGCAGCACGGCCTCTGCTGGAAGAGTTGGGAAGGTTCTTGAAGATGAAATCTGGGTTTAATCTGAAGGGTCATTAAGAAAGCACCAGGCCTCCATTCACATGAAGCAGCAGAGGAAGAAGAGCCAAGAATCAAAGGAGGAAGTGGAATGTGTGGTTAACTGCCTCCATGAACAACTGGCTCCTCTGCCATGAGACCAGAAGAACTGGATGGTGCCCAGCTACCATTACCCAATATTTCGATCAAACATTGTATAGAAGAATCATGATCAAAGTGGGGGAAATGAATTTCAAATGCTCAATGGAATCCAGACTTTCTGGAGATATTAAAGCTGGATGAACCCCTGAAACTATTGCCCCGAGATAATCTTTAAACCTTAACACTTAAACCAAAAATATCCCCTGAAGTCTTCTTTGAAAGAAACAATACTTTCACTTAATTACTGAAGTATGACTGCCTTGAGCTTTGTGTCCTTTTAAAGAATGATCTATGTGAGATCAAACTGACAACAGCAACTCAAAAGGTTAGATGAGAAACTTTGGGTGCAGTAAATTTGAGTTAATGGTGGTAGAATAATTTGGAAAAGGGTAGCAAGAATGGTTGCGTAACTTGAATGAAATCAACATCACTGAATTGTACATGCAGAAATTGTTTAAATGGTGTATCTTTGCTGTGCATATTTTCACCTACAAAATGAAATAAAAGGAAAAAAAAAAAAAGAATGTTAGAAAGGGCAATAGGTGCAGATGCCCACATGCAGTAAAATGGGTGAATAGGATTTGGATATCAGCAAGATTTTTTTTTTTTTTTTTTTTTTTGTACTTTAGATGAAGGTTTACAAAACAAACTAGCTTCTCATTAAACAATTAGTATACATATTGTTTTATGACTTTGGTTGACAACCCCACGACTTGTCAACACTCTCCCTTCTCGACCTTTGGTTTCCTATTATCAGCTTTCCTGTCCCCTCCTACTTTCTAGTCCTTGACCCTGGGCTGGTGTGCCCCATTAGCCTCATCTTGTTTTATGAGCCTGTCTAATCTTTGGCTGAAGGGTGAACCTCAGAGTGACCCCATTACTGAGCTAAAGGGTGTCCGGGGGCCATGCTCTCGGGGTTTCTCCAGTCTCAACAAGGTTTTTGGCGTGGCTGGTTTATTGGTGAATAACAAGGTGTGGCAGGAGGTACAGCAGTGAGGGTGACTGGGAACCAGACTGTGACTGGCCTTGAACACCCTATTAATTCAAGACTGGACTTCAAGCAGGGGAGCCAGGAATTGAGATTTTCATTTTAGAAAGATAATTTTGGCATCAGCGTGCAGAACAGTCTAAAGCTGAGCAATTACAGACAAAGAAACCAGCTGGTGTTGGATTTAGGCATATCTTCCATCAGTGTCATAAGACGTCTACAGTTTGAGAAATTCAGGTAGCAAAGAAGGTTCTAAGGAAAAGATATACTTCCAGCCTCCAAAGCATTCCCAATGTTAAAAAAAAAAAAAAAACTTTTAGAGACCATAGGTATAAATGTGCATCTCTTCAATCACCTTAGTGCACATGGAGATGGGGGCTATCATTCAGAATCAAAGGCACGTAAAGGAGAAATCAGTGGCATGGGGGAGATTTGTCGCTCCTGGGAGGGGGTGATTTTTTAACCCAGTCGTGAACCACGGGAAAGAGAGTTCAGCGGGAATAAAGGAGTGGGCCACTCAGGGGTGAAGGGGGGACCCCACTCTCTAGAAGTGGGAGTGGCTGAGTCATAAGAACTGTGGAAGGATGGTCCAGTCAGAGCAGGGAGGATGCCTAGCCACGTGGTTTGAGGGACTGAGGGGTTTCCCAGGACACGAACTCTGAGTGCTAACCTAGCACCATACTGGGCCAACCAGGACACTGATTACCTGGCAGGCAGTGCATTTTGAGGAGAAACTGGGGGGTTTAGGGAAGGACAGTGAATAAGGCCTTTCAAAATACACTCAGACACAGCTCTAAATCAGCAGCTTCCTCAAAAGGGGCTGAGGGAAACCCAGGGGACAGTTTGATGCTCCCCCCCAACACACACACCAATGCCCTTCCTCCCCCATGGCACGCTGGCTTCAGTGTGATCAGCAGTTGGGGGTGGGAGTGACCGATCAAAGGCAGCCCACGGCCTCACCGCACCTGGCCTCAGTCGTGGTGCTGGGCTGCTGGGTGGGGAAGATGTAGCCTCCTCGGAGGTGGAGTCCAATTTTGTCTCCAGGAAGGTCCATCTCAACTTGCTGTTTCCTCCACGTTACCTGGGCCCCCTAGGTGTGCAAACAAAATAAGGACGTGGGCGTGAGCAGCACACTCCCCTCCCCCAGGGGCCCACGGCTGAGCTATCTACAGCTCTCCCCACTGACATCAGCCGGATGGGAGAACAATAATAGACACAACGGGATTTGTCTCAGTTGGGGGTCTGTAGAACATGTATGCCTGCTGAGGCTGTGCCTATGAGTGGAGAGTTCCAGATAAGCAAGCTGGTCCTGACAGAGCTCAGATGGCCTGCAGGCCTCTCCAGGACTTGCTCATGAGGACTCTGAGTCTGTATCTGATTGCTGAGTAAGGTATCTGACAACGATCTTCCCAGCCCTCCATCCTGACCGACGCTGGTGACTTGCCTCACTCCATCCCACTCTGCTGGGAAGTTACAGAAACACCCCCGAAGCACCCCCATGCCAGCGGCCACTGTGGACTCAAGAAGTTCACACAAAGCCAGAACTACTTACGGTCTCGTATTCGTACCAGACGGCATCCGGCACGTAGGCCAGCGCTTTCTCTGCACCCTGAAAGTAAAAGGAACATTGTCCTCGTGGCCCAGCCTCTGACGGGGATAAGCGGATTTCCCAGCATTCCCTGGGGGAACTTTCTAACCATATACAAGAAGGCAGAAATGACCTTTCTTGTGCCTTTCTTCTCCTTTTCTCTCGGAATAAGAGACACAATAACTTAGCAACCCACAGAAAAATCCCAATGGGACCACATTTGGAGTCATGATAATAAAAACTAGTAAGAATGCAGCACAGACTGTGGTAAAAGTTCCCGCTTTGCAAGTTTGCAAGGATTTCCTCATCCACCCTGCCAGCAGCCCCGAACAGGAGTACTGTTACTCCCACTTCTACAGGTAGGGAGCTGGCACCATCACTTGCTCCCCAACCACACAGGTGCTAAGTGGCAGAGGCAACAACCCCACCAGGGCCTGTATAGCTCTAGACTCTGAGGACAGCCACTGCTTCTCCTGGCTCTGCAACACGAAGCAAGAAAGGATAGGCTGTCAGAATCGACGACCACCCCCAGGTGCCGCAGCCAGTCCTACACCAGCTGGGAACTTGGTCAAGAAAAAAAGTCTTCTGGAGAAGAAAATGTGGGAGTATCAGGTGCCCAGTGTCCCAAGGCCACAGCACCTCCCGCCCAAGGCTGGCCTGGCCACGGTGTTGGAAATGGGCTGGGAGCACAGACGAGAGAAAGGTCTCAGGGAGCGGAGCAGGGACAGAAGCAGAGAGCACAAGTGTATCCCCGTGGGAAGACTTGCCTCATCCAAAACTGGGGTGATGAGGAGGCCTGGCCCCCACAGAAACTGCCGGTGCACACCCCAAGTGTTGCTGTCATTGTAGAACCTGGAGACACGAGAAGGATGTCGTCAGCAAATTACGCGCTGCATCGTTGTATGTAGTACATGCTACCGACGATCATAACAACCCATCACCATCAAATTGATACCGACTCACAGCGACCCTATAGGACAGAGTACAAGTGTCCCATAGGGTTTCCTAGGCTGTAAACTTTACCAGAGACCCATCCCTGAGGGTTGGGTCAATGTCCTTGGCCACTCTCCCCCAACTTGTCCATAACAGGCAGGATGCCTGCTGGGTCAACCCCCTAAATTATTCTGACACCCACTCAACCCGCCTCCCTGCCCCACTGACAGACCCACTACCTCGGCCTCTTCCCGGTCCATGCAGCCTTTCAGTCCTCCCTCAGGTTGGACAGAAGTTCCCAACCTAATATCTCTACTGGGAGATCCCAGGCTATGACTATATGCCTTGTCCCCTTTTAAAAAAAAAAGAAGTAAAATTTTAGAACCTCATTTGGCTTACAAGCAGGACATGGATCTGATCGTCAAAATCAGCAGATAATATAATCTTTTACCCTTTTATCTTCTAGGATATCTGCCTTTTAAAGGGAAATTCCAGGAAATGGCAAAACTTAGACAAACAAATGAATATATAATGGTGGAAAAATGTGCTGAGGGCCTTGTGTGTCCAGATACTTGGAGGAATCAACTATATTTTGACAAGGAAAGTTATTTAAGCAAACTTTTTTAGACTTGAATTAGAGATGCCCAGTGGCAGCAATAAGAATTCTGAAGTTCTGGAAATCTTCTAGAATATTCTTCTTTGTGTACAAACAGCTGGCCCATTCCGAGAACCTGAAATCATAGTGCATTACGGCAGGAAGAGACCTTTGTGATTAAGCTATCAAATCCTGTAAATTATGACTGAAGGACCAAAGAACTTAAACAACTTGTCTAAGCTACAGAGTAAGTAGGTGGCAGAACAAAGAAAAGACCTCGCAAGTTCCACAACTTTGAGGCCAGCGCTCTTCCCAAAAGGGAGCAGGCTATAAAACTTAAAAATACCCCTAGAATAGTATCTAGACAGCAATATCCTCACAAATACCAACTGGGTAATCCAGTTTGAGAGTCCCTGGATGGTGCAAACAGTTAACATGCTCAGCTGCTAGCCAAAAGGTTGGAGGTTTGAGTTCATCCAGAGACACCTTGGAAGAAAGGCCTGGCGATCTACTTTCCAAAAAATCAGCCATTGAATACCCTTTGGAGCACAGTTCTACTCTGACACACCTGGAGTCGCCATGAGTCGGAGTCAACCTGATGGCCTCTGGTTATTATTATTCCAGTTTGAAAAATACATCTGAATAACTGCTTGATTGCTTTAATTTTCACTCTGATGTTACAGGCAATGTTACCTGGTTGCATCAACAAGACCGCTTCGGGTTAGGTGGACTTACTCATGCAGCAGGGGCCGGGCCACGGTGTGCCCGCAGGTGTGTGCGTGGTAGAAGAGGGTGTACAGGTAGGGCAGCAAGGTGTATCGGATGTTCAGATAGTGCCTGGAGGAGTTGACCAGCAGGGAGTCGGCTCCAAAGGAGGCAGGGTCCTGAGCCTGGGAAGACACAAGTGGTTGCAATTTTGTTTGGCTGTGGAATCACAAAAGCACCTGGAGAATTCCAGCCTTCATTCATGGGCGGCAACCAAGAGTTTCATCACTAAGCAGCCTGGAGCCTCCACTCCACACTGGGCTCTGAGCAATGCCGGCGGGCAAAGGGACTTCAGTTCACACAGCAAGAGCTCCTTCTGCCTCATTATTAGCTCTCTAGCCCTGGTGGCACAGTGGTTAAGAACCTGGCTGCTAACCAAAAGGTTGGCAGTTTGAATCCACCAGCTGCTCCTTGGAAACCCTATGGGGGCAGTTCTGTTCTGTTCTATATGATCACTAGGGTTTGTGTTAGCATTGTTCTCAGAAAATTACCATTTAAGTAATTTTGAAGTCTTTGATTTTCATTACAACATGAGTGCCACAGATAAAGTGCACAGAGGTTTGAGGAAACCCTGCAGACATGCCAACAGCAGAAATAATGGGGGCCCCTGGGTGGTGCAAACCGTGAATGCGCTCAGCTGCTAACCGAAAGGCTGGAGGTTTGAGTCCACCTAGAGGCACCTCAGAAGAAAGGCCTAGTGATCTATTTTTGAAAAATCAGCCACTGGAAACCCTACGGAGCAGTTCTACTCTGACATACATGGGGCTGCCATGAGTCAATGGGGCATTTAATGGCGCACTACAGGTGCAAGCAGTGGAGCAAATGAGTATGAGAGAGGCACCGTGTCAGAAGCTGGCTCAACAGGTTTCTTGGCAAGGATAAAGACAGACCCAGTGCTAATGTACACCCCAATCTATGCGTCATATCTCCTGGGGCCCTCACCTTGTAGCCTTGGCCATTGTGATTCCGGGAAAATGGGTAGAACGCTCCCAGCTGCATCCACCTTCTGCAGAGCTCCTCGGAGACGTCCCCATTGAAGCCGCAGATGTCAGGACCCACCTAGAGGACACAGCGACAGTGGGACACCCCACTCCCACCACCTTCCTTTCCCTCCTACCAGGGATCTCCCAGAGGAGGTTGGTAACACCTCTTACTGAAAAGGCTAGTACCGCATGGACAGACTTGGGTTATAACCTGAGTCCACCATTTACTGCTCGACAACTTCGAGTATGTTACTTAACCCTTCTGTGCCTCAGTTTCCTCACTGTGTTAAAGTGGGTACTAATTACCTATACACGGAGCCCTGGTAGTGCAGTGGTTAAGAGCTTGGCTGCTAACCAAAAGGTTGGAAGTTCAAGTCCACCAGCCACTCCTTGGAAACCCTATGAGGCAGTTCTACTCTGTCCTATAGACTCGCTATGAGTTAGAATCAACTCAAAGGCAACAGGCTTTTGGGTTATAGGTATGCTAAATGTCACTACCTCTTACTAAAACCCTGTGTAGGTAATCAGAAACCCATAGGGTTTCCAAGGAGCAGCTGGTGGACTCGAACTGCCAAGCTTTTGGTCAACAGCCCAACACTTAACAATTGTGCCACCAGGGCTCCACTTAGCATACAGTAGCTTTTAAATGAATAAACCTCATTGCTCTTGAGCTGATTTCAACTGATAAATACCCTATAGGACGGAGTAGAACTACCCCATTGGGTTTCCAAGGATGTAATCTTTATGGAAGCAGACTGCCACATCTTTCTCCCATGGAACAGCTGGTGGGTTCAAACCACCAACCTTTTGGTGAGCAGCCAAGCACTTAAGCACTGTGCCACCAGGGCTCCTTTTTGATGACTAAAGAAAAAAACAAACCAAACTCATTGCTGTAGAGTTGATTCCAACTCATAGCGACCCTACAGGACAGAGTAGAACTGTCCCATAGCATTTCCAAAGAGCGGCTGGTGGATTTGAACTGCCAAACTTTGGGTTAGCAGCCAAACACTTAACCACTGCGCCATCAGGGCTCAGCAATACTGCTGATATTATTTTGACCACATCGCTACCAGAATTCATTTCCAAAGCCAGACTCTGATCCATCGCTCATCTATTCAAGAACCTCCAGGGTCTCCTTGCTGTTTATTCTATTAGCCCTTCACCACCTGGTCCCAACCCACTTTTCCAGCATCATTTTCCACCCCAGCCTCCCCAGGAATCCTATGCCCCAATCCTAGAGACACAAAACTACCCTCCTACTGTTTCACCTTGGGTTTATCTCTGTTTTAAAATTACCTTCTCCCCAGATAGTCTGACAAAACAGACCCATTTTTCAAAATAAACTCAAGTGCCATCTTTTCCAGTCAGTACCTCTTGCCTCTCTTTCCTATTTGTCCCATGTAATCTTGTCAGGGTTAATAAGTCCCTTTCTCAGAATCTCCCTTAACATTAAATTACCTGGCCCCATTAGCACTTTTTCCTTAGCTTGCATAATTACTTGTTTCTGTATCTATCTCCTCGTACTGAATTGTAAACCCTTGGGGGAAGAGAAGGTGTTTTTGTCACCATACTTACACCTTTCTCCACCCTCACCATTCATACCTAGCTCAGTGCCTGACACAGAGTAGGAGATCAATTTCTATATATGTTGAATTTAACTACAAGATGCTAAAACCACCTTTAGGGTTTGGGCAATGTTCTCTGTATTCATCTGGGTGCTGGATTCGCAGATGATGTGTTCAGTTTTCACAATTCATCAGCCATGTGCTTAACGTTATATGCACTTTCCTGTATATATGCTCTGCTTCAATAAGAAGAAATATTCCAGGGATAGTATTTCAAGGTTGCATTACCATTACAAGGCAGCACAGGAAAGAACGTGGTGGCACCAGAGCCATACTAACGTAGATGAAGCACCTGCTCTTGAGACATTAAATCCCTGGGACGTGGTGAGCAGGAGAGCTGTGCTTTATGGCTTGGAACTTTCTAGAATGAGGCTTTCTGGGGATCGAGGTTCACAGGAGAACTTGGGTACTTGCCATTGGAATCCCGAAAAGGTTGAACTCAAGCATGCCGGGGATGGACCACTGGAGGTCATCCCAGGTGGCCGTGTTGTCCCCTAGCCAATGGGCTGCAAACTTGCCAGATCCCGCAAAGGTAGAACGGGTTAGAATGAAGCTCCTCTTATTGGGGAATACAGTCTTGACAGCTCTGGAAACAGAGAGAGATTTTGGGAATCAGTGTAGGAACTTAGCTTGTCTCAGCCCGTGGACTTCAACGATACCAATGATCTGAAAAGCGAACACCCCGTTCTTCAAGTTCTCTCCCAATGGAGTGAGAGCTGCTAGTAGGTACAGTCTGCACCACTGAGTACATTGGTGTTTTGTTTTATATATACACTAACCTCATAATGTCCAAGAATTTCAAAAGCTGCCTTGAAAAGGCTAGAAAGTAGAGGTGTACAATTTTTACAGAATAGACGTACATCTACCTTTCTTTCGTATTGTGTGACTTTGCAAAAATAGATTTATGAACAGCCTGTTGGAACTTAAACTCTCTCTAAGTAGAACCCTTTGGCAATCATTCTGTAATAAGAAAACACATTTCAAAATTGTGTGCATATGTGTCTGCTTTTATAATGATGCATAAATATACATCATGTATATATTTTTAATTAAAAGTCTATGCTTATACATATATTTTTAAAAACTTTTGGTATAGAATTTCAACTTTCAAAATGGGTACAATCACATCCACGACTTTGCTAGTGTATGAATGTGGTGTTTTTTTGAGGGGGTGGGGGGAGGGGTCTGGTTTCCTGCTGTCACAGTTATAGTAAGTATAGTAAATGTTCAATATCTTTTCCTCACTATAGAACATGAGTCCACACACAAAGGCTGGCAGAGCACAGGAGAAGGATGCTGATCCAGTATCTACAACCCCAAAACACATGGACAGTGACAAGTTGCATACCCTCCACACTGCAGTCTATACAGGTGGCATGGGGGAAAACCATGGGCTTCAGAAAAATGCAGAAACGGGCTTAAATCTTGCTTCTGCAATTTATTAGCTCTTTGACCTTGGGCAAGTTACTTCACCTCTCTTTCTTCCAACCTTTGTTCTAGATATCCATTCATTCTTTCATTTTATACATTCGACAATTTTTATTGGATTCCATGCTTCCTAGGTGCCAGGCAGTTTCTTTATTCATTCAGTAAGGATGACTATACTTTTCTTGCAGAGTTTTTGAAAGATAATGCACACAAGCCACCCGACATCTAGGAAGATGGTTTGCTGGGCCATGTACTCAGTCTACAGCAGGCGTGGTCTTACTCGGCAGTGGAGATCGCCATGGAGTAGCCGTACAGGTTGTGGACGTCGTACTGCTTGCCCCAGTGCTGCACGGCGTCCATGCAGAGGGTGCTGCGGAACAAGTACCCGTCCAGGATCTCTGGAGCAAGAGAGGGGAATGTCAGCAAGAGCCTGGGATGCCCTGCCCCTCGGCTATCACAGAACCTGCAAGGTAGCGCCCCTGGGCCGGCATGGATGGTGGCCAGCCTGTAAGTCATCATGCTTTAGGGTAGTTTCTCCAATACAGAAATGGATTGTGCTGACCCTACACACCCTCCCACTGGGCCCTCCTATGCCTAGAGGTGGGCATTTGGAGCAAGAGGGTCTACTTAAACTCGAGGTTCAAGCTGAATTCTTCAAACTGAGCTAAGTGGTCCAGGAACTGAGTGAAAGCATAATTTCTGATCCCTCCTCTTCCTTGACCATGTCTTATAAAGAATGACTTCCCAATCTCTCCTTCCTTCATCTATTCTTTTCCACTCCTATGCCCCACTCTGTCCCGATCCAAATCATATTTGGATCTAACTACTGCAGTAGCTTCTCTGTGGCTTGTTTACTTCTGGCCTGTCTTCTAGTTCATCATGCACATTAATGCCAGATTAGTCTTTCTAAAACCATTTGAGTTTGCGCTTCCCTCTTACTAAAACATAAACAGCTTCTGTCATCGGAAGTATGAAGTATGAACCGTTCCCATCCAAGGCCCTCAACTCTGGATTTTGGCCTATCTGTCCAGATTGTCTATCTTCTCATCGGAATGGACCAACCAACCAACCAAACCAGTTGCCGTTGAGTCAGTTCTGACTCTTGGAGACCCCACGTGTGTCAGAGGAGAACTGTGCTCCATAGGGCTTTCAGTGGTGGAATTTTCGGAAGTAGAACACCAGGCACCTCTGGGTGGACCTGAACCTCCAAACTTTTCATTAGCAACCGACTGCACACCAGAATGAAAGTCTTCCTAAAATGCTTTGATCTAGAAGCTTTATTCCTTTCTCAATCAAGATACAACTTGCCTGTGGGCTCTAGCTTTTTTCAAACTGTAACGAATGCCTGGGTCCAGGGCCACACTCTGGGAGGCAGAGGTGATCAAAGGTCAATCAAAGCTCACTAGCACCACACTGGCTGCCTCTGACCCTGAACTCCCAGGTCCTGGGCTCTGGCTCTCTTTCCTCCTGTGGTTTCTGCACGCCCCCCACACTGCTGATATCACTGGGCTTGACCCTCCCCTGCAGTCCAGGCCTGGTTTCCTGGTCTCTCTCCTGGTAAGCCCTTACCTGTGGCAGTGCACACTCAAGAGTGACCACCTAACCACCAATCTCTGGCTTCTGCACCACATCCTCCCTGGATCCTTTCCCTAGAGCCAGCGCAGACCATAGGTGGAGGATTCCACTGTCCCTTTTGGATTCATGTCTCATTTAGGAAAGTGCCCAAAACCAAAAAACCAAATCCGTTGCCATCGAGTCAATTCCAACCCATAGTGACCCTATAGGATGGAGCAGAACTGCCTCATAGAGTTTCCAAGGAGCGGCTGGTGGATTCCAACTGTCAACCTTTTGGTTAGTAGAAAAGCTCTTAACCACTACACCACCAGGGCTCCCAGAAAAGCATAGGACATTTTTATTTTCTTTCACAGTTTCCTTTTTCTATTGTCCACCTATTCCTTTCCCTATGCACATTTCTGCACAAACTCCCTTGCCAGACTGTCCATATCCATCTTTATGAACTTAAAATATCCAACACACATTGCCACTTTCATCAGGCCCACCACACCAAGACTTACTGGGAGTGAACGGGGGATAATTCAGATTGCTTATGGAACATCCTGAAACCGAACCATCAACAAAGTTGGCAACTTCATTCATATCCTACAAGACGAAGAGATGAAAAACAGCTGAGAAAAAGTAACACACCCACTATGTTGCACTAATGGTGTCTTCTTTTTTTTTTTTTAAAAGAGCACAGAAATAATTCCAGATATTTCTTTTCTAAAAGGAATATTTGTGTACATGGGGTGAAAAAAATATTCCTGTCTTCTCTGCTCATTGAAGGCGTCATGGAGAAATTTCTTAAAGTCTCTTCAAAATGATATTTGTCTAAAATCATAGAAAACAAATTCCAAAACATATTAAACAACAACAAAAAAGACTTCAAAATAGTTTTGTTTAATATGATTATATACATATATATATATACCTGTACGTATACGTGTGTTTATATATATGAAACCAAAACCAAAGCCTTTGCCATAAACAATTCCAACTCACAGCAACCCTACAGGACAGAATAGAGCTGCCCCATAGGGTTTCCAAGGAGTGGCTGGTGGATTCGAACTGCCAACCTTTTGGTTAGCAGCCAAACGCTTAACCACTGTGCCACCAGGGCTAATGTAACAATGGATACACATACACAAAGACATATACATACACAGAAGAGAAAGCCCGCGCACCACAGCAGTAAGAATCATGGGTCTGGAAAGACACATACCGAAATTCTGATGGTCAATGTCTTTGGTTGATGACACTTTAGAGGAACTTTGCTTTGATCTTTTTAGCCTTCTGTATTGTTTGAATTTTCTACATTTCTCTTATAAACAGAAAAAATTCAATGCCACAGCTCCATAAATTTTGCTGAACATCAGCCGTGTTGCAATTGTTTTTGTTTGGCAGTATATGAGACATTTCGCCTCACTGCAGCCACAGTTCTTCATGCACCTGGGTGCTTTGTTCTGATCGATTGGTTCAACATGTCCAAGTGAAAAGATCCTGAACTGGCAACTGGACAATCCATGTCCCTTGTGACAATGTAAGGAACATGTGACCTATTTTGACTTCAGCTCATTCATTTGTAAGAGCAGGGCTGGACTCAGAAAAAACATTTCTGAGTTTCTCTCCAGCTCTAACATTTTGATCTTGAGTCTTAGCTACATGTTTTGTTAAGATTATTTGAACAGTAAGACAGAGAAACCTAAGAATTTATTGCTGTATTTCCTGTCCCTCACCTTTCTTTCCTCATCTCTCCCCTATGTTCCATAACTCAAAAATACAGACAAAGACAAAGCCAATTTGATTATCAGCCACCTAATAATCAGATTGTTAAGAACTCAAATCTTCAACTTGACAACAGCAACTCAAAAGATTAGTAGGAAACTTAGGGGGCAGTGAGTCTATGTTAATGGGGGGAGACCAACTCAGAAAAGAAGGGTGAGAATAGCTGCACAACTCAAAGAATGTAATCAATGTCACTGAACTGTACATGCAGAAACTGTTGAACTGGTATACATTTTTCTGTGTATATTCTCAACAACAACAACAAAATAAATTAAGTAATTTTAAAAAAAGAACTCACAATCCATATTCCATCAAACTCTACTTGACTGTAGAAAAGCTCCAATTCCTGTGCCCACCACTCAGCACATTTGGGATTGGTGTAATCAGGAAACACCGTTCTTCCCGGCCAGACCTGCAAGAGGAAAAGAAAAACACTCATGAGAGTAAATTAAATGAATATAGAGTAAAACAGTGCTTTGCAAAGAACTACTAATATCATCATGTGAACAGAGGTGCCCAGGGACATGACCTTTTCAGGGAGGAATGCTGGGCTCTCTGAATGCTTAGAATAAACTTCAGAGGAGTCAAACAGTCACCTGAGATAAAATTTATTGTAAAAATAATGGCTAAGTCCTTAATGAATAAGTCCATGGATGAAGGCGTCGTCTAACTTGCCAGACTTCAACTCCGGTTCCCTCTTCCCTCCTGCTTTCTCTACTCCTAATTCCAGGAATAGGCAAGGGGGAGAGTACTGTATAAATGTCGACTGGCCCATTAAAAGCTGAAGCTGCCTATCACCAGGTGGGCCCTAAGCCTCTAGTATTCATCCCTCTCCTTTCCTACCCAACTCCTCACCAACACTATGTACTCAGAGAGGGCTGTCTGAGGTATTAGACACAGACCAGCAGATAACACCTTTGTGGAAAACAAGGACAAATAAAGGTTTGAGAAATGGTCAAATGTGTCCAATGCTGCAGAGAAATCGAGTAGCATGAAGAATGGAACCATTCTGTGGGATTTTCCAGTTAGCAAGTCGCTGGCTGGGGGCCATTCCAGAGCAGCGTCAGTGAGGTGGGATGGGTCAGGAGATGGATGCAGTCAGGTGAAGAGTGAATGGGAGATGAGGAAGTGGTCACTGTGTGTGTGAGCTATCATCATAGGGGCTTAGACATGACAGGAGTGTGGTTGGCAGAGAATGAAAGGGAGCCCTGGTGGCACAGTGGTTAAGAGCTCAGCTGCTAACCAAAAGGTCGACAGTTCGAATCCACTAGCTGCTCCTTGAAAACCCTGTCGGGCAGCTCTACTCTCTCCTATAGGGTCACTATGAGTTGGAATTGACTCTACAGCAATGAGTTTGGGTCAGGTGTATACATGCAGAGGGTCAGTTAAAAAGAAAGAGCCCATCACCGAGATGGACTGACATAGTGACTGCAACAATGGGCACAAACATAGGTTTGAGGACCGACCAGGCAAAGCTGTGTTCTCTTAAACATAAGGTCACCATGAGTTGGAGCCAACTCAACGGCACCTAACAACAACATATACAAGGCATCTGAAAATCTGAAACAAAAACATCACACACACACACACACACACACACACACACTGCCACAGTCCCCCCACCAGCCCCCAGATCCCCCATTAAGTTACCTCCCCGACGAGTGGAGTCACTCCATCTGAAGCATTCACCCATATCTTTAGATCTGAGCCCCTGTCATACGGGCCATAGGGGCTGCTTAGGGAAGAGTTGTTAGAGATGGCTGGATCCTAAGAGGGGAAACACAAAGGAGAAAGTAGCCTTGAGATAGAAGTCCAGGAGGGAGACAGGGAATTGGGACATGGGAAGCAGGAGGTGGGTAATGACAAGAAAGTAGCAAGTACCAGATTTAGGGGAAAATGAGAGGGTGCCACATACCACAATGATGATCAACTTCTGTCCATTACTGTGTAACTCCTTAGCAAACTCGGGGAAGCCTCCATAACTGACTGGGTCATAAGTGAAGTCCTTCCTCCGGTCCATGTAATCAATATCGGCATGCTGAACATCCTGAAAGAATAGACAGTGTCCACAATTTAGTGTCTAGGAATTTACATTTTCAAGCAAATTGGTCAAATTGTCATCTTGATTATTCATGTTTGGGGGTCCCCAGGTGGTTAATGTGCTCAGCCCCTAACTGAAAGGTTAGTAGTTCGAGTCTATCCGCAGGTGCCTCGGAAGAAAGACCTGAGGATCTACTTTCAAAAAAATCAGCCATTGAAAACCGTGTGGAGCACAGCTCCCCTCTGACACACAGGAAGTCACCTTGAGTAGGAAAGGAATCCATGGAAACGAGTTTTTACTATTCACATTAAGCATCCACTTTGTGCTGGGCCTTGATCTGAGTTCTTAGTCAGTCCCTGGCATCCAAGTGCTTCTTTTCTGATAGTAATTCCAAGAGCAAATGACCCGTTGTCCCCTAAGGCCTGCACCCATCCCTGCAATCAGGGTTAACTACTTCATTCTACCCTGGTTGCCAGGTTCTCTGGCATTAAAAACCTAACCAATCAAGCAAAGAAATCCCACAACTACGACAAGCCACGAAGGCTGTCAGAAACACCTCCTACCTACATCCAAGATGAAGGCAGAGGGGCCTATCTCTCCTCCCTCTTCCCCCCTTTCCTCTATGGTTTCTTCCTTCCTACTTCCAGGCTGCTTTGGTGTGATTCTTTCCTAATTTCACTTAAGAAAACAGGGGAGGCGCAGAATGAAATTAACTCTTGCTCTGGGGCCTCTGGTGGCACAGTGGTTAAAAGCTCTGCTCCTAACCAAAAGGTCAGCAGTTAGAATCCAGCAGCTGCTCCTTGGAAACCCTATGGAGCAGTTTTACTCTGTCCTGTGGAGTCCTGGTGGTGGAGTGGTTAAGAGCTCGGCTGCTAACCAAAAGGTCGGCAGTTCGAATCCACCAGTCGCTCCTTGGAAACCCTATGGGGTGGTTCTAGTCTGTCCTGTGGGGTCGCTGTGAGTCAGAATTGACTCAGCGGCAACAGGTTTGGTGTTATTGGTTTGCTGGGGCCTTGGTGTCTGCCTCCAAGGGAATGGGTGGAGGAGAGGGCAGAGGATTACTCCAGAAACTTTGGGGCTTTTCCCTTTGCGTCTCTGGTGGAACCTCATTCCTTCCACAGCCACTCAAAGCATAAAAACATGAATCACATTGCATGTACTGGTCCTTTTGCTCACTTAGACTTGGCAAAATAAGACCCCTCTACTGACCTGTGTCCGCAGACTTTAGTCCCACCTCTAAATGCTCCCTTTCACATTGCACTCCACTGTGCCCCAGTAGCTGTCAATCTATCTTGTTCCCCACATCACTTTAGAAGAAAATGTCTAGCTGTTAATGGTGTGTAAGAAGAGTGGCATCAAACCCACTATGGTGCTAGAGAGCTGAGATGGAAAATCACTCCTTCTAGTTGCCAATACTAAGATGGGGCTGTTGGGACTCAGGAGTCCCTGGGTGGTGCAAGTGATTAAGAACTGGACCACTAACAGAAAGGCTGGCAGTTCAAACCTACCTACAGGCACCTCAGAAGACAGGCCTGGTGATCTGCTTCCAAAAAAATCACAGCCTCGAAAACCCTATGGAGCAGTTGCACTCTCTACACATGGGGTCACCATGAGTTCATGGGAACTAACAACAAGGAAGGTGTCTAGTAGGTGCCGCCATAGGGGTTCACGAGCTCTCTCTCATTCTGTGGTGGCTGTGCCTATTATCCTTCACCTCCATACGGCCTCTACCAATCCTTTTGTTACTTCTTCCCCACCCCTCCCGACAGACTAGGAACAAAGACCTGGTCACCTACTTCTAAAAATTAGCCAAAGAAAGCCCTTTATACTCACATGTATAAAGCAGGTGAGTGCTGGGAGCCAGGAATGGCTGGACTTGAGGCCCAAACGCAGAGGGAATCACCCACCCAAGCCTCTTTGTCCACTCAGACTGTTGGGCTTCACCAGTCTTCTTGGTTTCCCTAGGCTTTTGAATCTCAGTTCTGTTAAACGCTCCTTTTACACGCATCATTTATGGACGTTCTTCCTGCCCAACTCCAAACCGCCCACTGAAGATCTGCTCCAACACAAGATGACCACATGAAGCAGAGGTAAACTCTGCCTGTGGCCAGTTCCACGCCAATCAAAACACCAGTGCAGAAATAGATAGACTTAAAATGTGTTGTGTGATTTTTAAAGTCCATTCAATCATGGAGTACCAGTTCTGTCACTAACTAGTTGTATAATCACTAGCTAGTTGTGTCATCTTGGTCAAGCTGCCCCACCTAACTTAGCCTCAGTTTCTTGTGTGCAAAAAGGACGTTAACCCAGTGGATGGCAGCTGTGTCCAGTAGTATAATTCTTTTGTCCTAAATCCTTGGAGTCTAGAATTAACCCTCTCCTCAACTTCCCCCTAAAATGTCTGTTACCAGACACTAAACCTAAGAATCAAGCGTATACCAGAATCTTAGAAGAATGTATAAAAATACACTATCACTCTGATAGCCAATCCCTGCCATAACTATTTCCAGTCATGAAAATCCAACCAAGGATGCATGTAAAAAGACACCAATGCACAGAGAAAACAAAAACCAAACCCACTGCAGTCGAGTCGATTCTGACTGATGGCACTCTCATGCATTACAGAGTAGAACTGCTCTGTAGGGTTTTCTTGGCTGTAATCTCTATGGAAGCAGGCCTTTCTTCTGGGGTGCCGCTGGATGGGTTCGAACCACTAACCTTATTTAGTAGTCAAGCACAAACCATTTGCACCACCCATGCAAGCTAGGGAGAGAAAACTTGTGAACCCAAACAAAAACACATCATGTAAAATACAGTAAGCACAAGGAAATTTTGCTAATAAAATATAAGAACGTTGCTGTGATAAGAAAATAGAAACAAGAACAGACTGCCTTTTAACCCCATAATTGTGGTCTCTAAACACTATTTCCCAATAAAACGAACCATAGCTCCTTGGAGAAATGGCTGTTCCAACAAAAATGTCTAGTTTTCTGAATATATAAAAAAAATTTTATCACACACACACAAAAAAAAAAACCTAAGGGAAGAAAGTATAATTGGTTGTTCTTATTTTTGTTATTGTTCTATTTCTGGAGGATTTTTTTAAGGCCTAACTTATGTCCCACCACCTGTCTGCCAGTTTGTTGTACTGTGTGTGATGGCCTGCATGTCACCGTGATGCTGGAAGCTACATCATTGGTATTTCACATACCAGCAGGGTCTCCCATGATGAACAGGTTTCAGCAGAGCTTCCAGACTAAGATGGACTAGAAAGAAAGGCTCAGCTATCTTCTTCTGAAAACTAGCCATTGAAAACCCTACGGATCACAACAGAGTACTGTTCGATAGAGAACCAGGCAGTATTTTGTTCTGCCGCACATTGAGTCATCCTGTAGTCAGAACCTACCTGATGGCAACTAACAACAACCACTTACATAAGGGAGCCCTGCTGCCCGGTTTCTCTCCACAACTTCCTTCATGTTGTTGAGACTTTCATAATCATAACGGCTGAGATGAAACCCAAGAGCCCAGTATGGAGGCAGGACTGGCCGACCAATGAGCTGAAAGAAATACGTGAAATGCAAGTTAGTAAATATTCTATTTTTAAGAAAACTTTTTCAAAGTATTGGTTTTGGGGGCACCAAACATACTCCATCTTTCAACTCACTGTTTCGTTACTGTTACAATGTTAGTCTTACTTTCCCAACCACTTTGAAAACCATAGTGGCTAAGGCCATGTTTCAGGCATCTTTGAATTCTCTCGCCTTCCTTGTATAACATACAAATGCTATAAAGCAGGTTTCCATTTCTCTAATGTTGGAAATCCATAACAGCAGATTTTTGTGAGTCACACCTCCATATTAAATTTCCTTTTCTTTGTGCTATTTAGTATTTCCTTGGTGGTGATCATAAAAACATGCATTTACCTCTAGATACTCTTGAACAACTTGCTCTGGAGTGTTTCCCAAGAACACATAGAAGTCGAGAATGCCCCCAATGACACGGTAGGTAACCGCTGGGGCAGGCTGGAGGACAACATCTTGAATTAAAAACGAAGACAGTAAAAATTAGAATTTATTCTACAGAAATAAATACAAGCATCTAGACCAGAAGACTGCAACCATGTCAACATTAATAAAGTGATCCTGATGTTTTGCATTTTGTACACAAAGTGACAAACTCTGATGTCCAAGGCCTGCCATCATGGCAGACAAGAGCCCAAGCACTTGAGTCGATGACAGACTTCAATAACGGATGACTGGAGCATGTTAATTCCTTGTGTTCGGCTCCAAGCTCTTGGAAAATTAAGCACATCCACGACCTTGGGACATGCTGTCTCCACCCCATCCATACCCCATGTGACTGCAGGAACACACTGAGGTTCTTGCCTAGTCTTTGAATCCCACACCAAGCCAGAGCCAAACTCAACAATGTCCAAGAGTATATTATACATTAAAAATTGCTCTGCATGCCAAAAGGTCATTCTCAGAGGTGAGGTCTCCTTATAGTGTTGGTTTGCATCTAGAAATAAAAGGCCTTACAGTATACAGAACCGTATTCCTTGGTCACAGGAACAACTCACACAGAGAATACAGGTTTTGGGGAGTTTCCCATTGAGCCTGAGCTTGTTTGCTGGTCCCTGTCACCTACCTGAAACCGTACAGTCCTTGCGTTGTTGTTGTTGTTAGGTGCTGTTGAGTCAATTCTGACTCACAGAGACCTTACGTACAACAGCACAAAACACTGCCCAGTCCTGCACCATCCTCACGATCATTATTATACTTGAGCCCATTGTCGCAGCCACTGTGTCAATCCACCTCGTTGAGGGTCTTCCTCTTTTTTGCTGACCCTCTACTTTACCAAGCATGATGTCCTTCATTACTCAGTAATGTCCTTGCATTACTCAGTCTATTCTCCTTGGCCGGTAGCTTGGGAACTAATGAGCTAAAGCTGGGCCTTCGAGATCATCCAGTCTAGTGCTTCTCAAACAATCTGTGGTGAAGGAGTAGATCTTTTTTTTTTTTTTTTTTAATTTCCATTGCAAACTCATACTTTCGTAAAACAACATGAAAATGAACGACTAGGAAAAGGTCCATGCATGCACTTGGGTGTAACGACAATGCTCACTTTCTATGTCTCCCCTTATCGTACTGTAGACCTGAAACACGCCCCATCCGTGCACCATTCTTTGTTAGCACTGATCTCCTCCAATGATTCTCAACTGAGAAGAAGAGGGGCTCAAGAGCCTATGCCCACTGTCAACCAGGGGAGATTCTGATACACCTCCTCTCTCTGGTGATTCATTGCCACTGGCAGCTGTCGTTATTGATGCAAGCAGAAAACGTGTTGAGAATCATTGATAGAAAATGGAGAATCTTGACACTTTCTGGAATCCAGCTAGAATGCTTCTTAGAAGCGAGGATGGTGAGGCTTCATCTCATGTACTTTGGACATGTTATAAGGAAGGACCAGTCCCTGGAGAAGGAATCATGCTTGGTAAAGTACAAGGTCAGCTAAAGAGAGGAAGATCCTCAATGAGATGGAATGACACTGTGGCTGCAACAATGGGCTCAAACATAGCAATAATTGTGAGGGTGACACAGGACCAGGCAGTGTTTCGTTCTATTTGCACAGGGACACTACGAGTCAGAACTGACTGGATGGCACCGAACAACAACAACAACAAACGTTGCACTGTTTGGTCTTAAGCAATCTAATCTTACTCTGCATGTCATTCTTGCCACTGCACTTAACCTTTCTGCCTTTGGAGCATCTGATGGTAATGTTCTCTGCTCAGTTGTAGTTCCCAGGTTAGCACCGGCTGCTCTCATTGTTAGGACCAGAGCAATTGGCTTTTTCCTACCTGCATTCACATCAACCCCTCTACTTTGGGAAGGAGTCCCTACATGGTGATTAAGCGCTCAGCTGCTAAACAAAAGGCTGAAGGTTCAAGTCCACCCAGAGGCTCCTTGAAAGAAAGGCCTGGCAATCTACTTCTGATAAATCAGCCACTGAGAACCCTACAGAGCAGAGTTCTACTCTGACACACATGGAGGAGCCATGAGTCGGAGTCAACTCTACAGCAACTGGTTTGTTTGTTTGTTTACTGGAGGAAAGGCTCAGAAGGGAGAAGAACGAAGTTGGTGGAAATGATCTCAGATATAAGATTATAGGAAAGGGTTGGCTGTCTTAACTCTGTAATAGAAATATTCCAACAGAGGCAGCTGGATTCAGATGATCATAAGCTAGGAGAAGAATCGCTACAATTGGCTCTCATGAGTCAACAGGTAATGAAGTAGAGATGGAATGATCAGAAACATACTAGGCCCTTAACTACGGCCCAGCGAGTCTGAAAGGACCCCGTTCCTTTTACCATAGTACTGTAAAGAAACAGACTGAAAATTGCTCTTGTGCTTTTTTTCATGAACATCTATCTTGGGTCATTTACCCATGGCATTGCTGTTCATCAGAAACACCCCGAAGGACAAGCCACTAGCATCTTCAAGGCACAGGAAGAATGTCTGCGAGCCATATAGGTTCTTCGCATCCTGCAGAAAGATCATGAAAAACCAAACATTTACAACCTAATCGTCTAAATTCTACATCGCTGGAAATGACTTAGTAAATGTCTTAATCAGGTAATTAATCAGTATGAATTACTCAATTAACAGTGGACTCATGGTCAGAAAGGACACAAGTGAACTTAAAAATACGGGTCTACATTTGGTTGATGTTAACCAAGGGAATAAGTGTTATTGAATGAGCCAGCTGTGCTGATATATTTAGTAAGGTATGAGAGGTTGTGATATTGTTCAGAGATGAGAGGGTAGTAATTCTGAAATCGTGTTCCAAAAACCTCCCCTCACCAAGAGGCCTGTCTTCATCTGACTTGAAGCCATCTGCAAAGGCACCATCGAGACTTAATAAGAATCAGGCACCTTTTTAACATCAACCAGATGGAGCTCTGGCCTAGGCATCTAGCTAGGCTTCTAGACTTTCCAACATAGCTTTCAACTCAGGCTGGACCCAGACCAATTAAAACAGATTCTCTGGGGATGGGCGCAGACAGTGACATTTAAATTTAAATTTAAATTTCCCCAATGGGGAGTTGTTATTAAGAATCACTGTCCCAGACTCTAGCACAGTACTTCTCAAAATCTGGTGTGCATTCAAGTTATGTGGAGATCTTATTTAAATACAGGTTCTAATTCAGTAGATCAGTCCCTGGAGAAGGACATCATGCTTGGTAGAGTATAAGGTCAGCAAAAAAGAGGAAGACCCTCAATGAGATGGATTGACACAGTGGCTGCAACAATGGGCTCAAGCTTAACAATGATTGTGAGGACGGTGCAGGACCGGGCAGTGTTCCGTTCTCTAGTGCGTACTGTCGCCATGAGTCAGAACTGACTCGATGGCACCTAACAACAACACAGTTCAGTAGATGGAGGGAGGGGCTGAAAGCCTGAATCTCTGACAACTCAGTGGTGCCCGAGCCGAGTCCTCTGAGTGCAGGTGTCTGGGGCTCTTTAATCACACAATTGTCACCAGCTTTTTCCAGATGAGCTGCTCTGGCTCATCCTCTGATTTTCTCATGGGCAAATGGTATAGCAGAAGGTACAGGCTTTGAGTCAGACGGGCCAGGGCCTCCATCCCACTCTGTTGCTTACAGACTTTCTGACCTTGGCTATTTATGTGGCTTCTCTGAGCCTCAGTTCCCTTGCCTGTTAAGTGGAGTTAACCAGACTTATTTTTTCTGGGTTCTTTCAGTGAATGGAGACAACAATTTATAACTGTATAAAACACTTGCTTAATAAGGTATTCCGATGCCCTCCTTTCATGCAGCTGCTGGTTCTGCTTAATCAGGAATGCCTCGGAACAAAACCCAAGTATAGCATTGCTGAGCCTAGAAAATACTTTGCTTTGAGTTTAGTACTCAGAACAAACAACAAACAAAAGTAAAAAAAAAAAAAGGAAAAAGGGGAAAAAAAAAGTCAGTCTTTTCTTTCACTGCCCCAACCGCTCTTCACACAAAAAATGATTAGCGCCATGTTCTGGCCGGTACTTTCTCCTTCTCTGCCGACAGACCTGCTAAACTGGTGATCTGTAAGTATCACGTCTACAAATATGGAGAGCACAACCACCATGCAGAGCAGAGTCCAGATGTTAATAACATTTTGTCCACAACCAGTTGGTGCAAAGAGAAAGTGTAATTTAAAGTTGTTGGCATTTACGGAGCACTTACTATGTGCCAGACACTCACCTGGGAACTTTACATGCATCAATGCATTCGCTCCTCACCCTATGAGGTAGTATAAAAAAAAAAAAACCAAACCCATTGCCGTCGAGTAGATTCTGACTCATAGCAACTATATAGGTATAGTATAGGTACTGTAATGCCCCATTTTATAGAGGAGGGGCTGAAGACACAGGACCACAGAACTGGGAAGTAGCAGAGCCAGAATTCAAGCCCAGCAGCCGGGTCCTGGAATCTTAGTCTGAACCACTGCAGTGTACTACGAGAGCCAACCCCCAAGAATCCTGGTGAATCTTAGTCTGAATCACTGCAGTGTACTACGAGAGCCAACCCCCAAGAATCCTGGTGAATCTTAGTCTGAATCACTGCAGTGTACTACGAGAGCCAACCCCCAAGAATCCTGGTGAATCTTAGTCTGAATCACTGCAGTGTACTACGAGAGCCAACCCCAAAGAATCCTGCTGAATCCTACTCTGAACCACTGCAGTGTACCGCCAGACACAACCCCCAAGAATCCTGACGAATCTTAATCTGAACCACTGCAGTGTACCGCTAGAGTCAACCCCCAGGAGTGAGGCCATGATAGTGGAGTGCCCTCACCGAGAACTCACCTCGGTGGGGATGGTGTCCCTGGCAAAGATGGGCCAGGTCTTCCAGTTCATGTCATGGCGGTACTGCTGGTGCACGTGCTCTCCCAGCCCGTACACATTGGCGCTGGGCAGGCGGATGGATAATTGCAGGAACTGGTCAGCAAAGAGGAGGGGCCCAATGCTTGAGTCAAACCTAGAGACAGGTGGGAAAAAGAGGGACAGGTGGGCAAGTGGGGTGGAGACAGCACAACTGCTTAAAAAAGTGTTCTTTATACCTTGATGACTCAGCACCAAAAAAACTAGCTGTCATTGAGTTGACTCCAACTCATGGTGACCCCATACATGACAGGGTAGAACTGTGCTCCATAGGGTTTTCAATGGCTGATTCTTTGGAAGTAGATCACCAGACACCTCCGGGTAGACTCCAACCTCCAGCCTTTCCATTAGTGGCCGAGTATGTTAACCATCTGTACCACCCAGGGCCTCTTTGGTGACTCAGTAAAACCCAAAACCAAAAACTCACTGCCTTCAAGTCAATTCTGACTCATAGTGACCCCACAGGACAGAGCAGAACTGCCCCATAGGGTTTCCAAGGAGTGGCTGGTGGGTTTGAACTGCCAACCTTTGGTTAGCAGCCAAACTCTTAACCACTGCTCCACCAGGGCTCCCAGTGACTCAATAGCTCCTATTTAATCTGCCCGATTTGCCCTCTGGTGACATTTTTCCATGGACACCAAGAGGCCAGGACTCCTTGAGGGCTGATACATGCGGCACATTTCTTAGATTTGCCCCCAGACACTATACCATGTGACAAAAACACTGTGCTTGAGGACAGTAGACATTCAGTAACTATTTCCTGGTGGACAGGTGGTCAGATGGATGGAAGAAACAAAGGGAAAAATAAGAAAAATTGAGCAAATGAGAAGAAGAAAGATGACGGAAGGCAGAGGAAAGTACACATTTGGAGGTAGAAAGAGAGAATCTGTCACCAACAATGGGCCGGTAACCTTCAGGAATATTGTTGAAAGACCCTGTGAGCTTCCCTCCTTGATCCCCAGACAGACATGTCCTCAAAGCTTACAGAACACGGTTGTTGCTCTGCCGGATCACTTTGATGCTGAACGGCTGTTTGGAGACCTCCACTTTGTAAGCCAAAGGAGAAGCAGCGCTTCCTTCAACGGGTTGCACATGTTCATGGGGCACTTCGTACCTGTCCTTGTTCTGGTCAGTTAACTGTCCAGAGAGAGGAAGGGGAAGAGAGTCAAAGTGGAGGCTTCTCCCTCCGACATTGGTGCTTCCCAGTATCTGTACTTGAAGAACTCGGACACTGACCCAATGACATTATGACCCAGTGACATCTTTATGACATTGTATACCACCCAATTCAAATTGTTAACACTTGGGCAAAAAGAGATGGGTTGCCCCTAGAATTCTCAAAGCTATGATAATTCTTCCCCCCCCCCCACATCCCTACTACATTTCACATGGTCTCTAGGGCAAATAAGTGAGGATCAAAGCTTGCCAATCAAATCTGTAATATACACTTAGGAAGTTATCACACTGAGGAAAGGCCAGAGGTGCTAAATAGGAATAATGATAACAGAGAAAAATACCTCCATTCACAAAATTTTCTATTTTGTAGTAACTGCAGTCCTTGGGTAGGGAACAAGAATCCCCCCAAAGACATTTTTAAAAATAGACAAACCACAACCTTAAAATGGAATCGGTTGGATGTCTGGTATTCCGCTGTGAGGAGGACGTTGTCGACGTCGCTTCCAAACAGGGATTGGGAAGGCAGCCTCCTCAGCTGGGCTGTGAATCCTAACATGATAGGAGAAAAGGTTTTCACAGTTGGCTCTGTAGATTCGCAAACAACAGTCACATAAGAACTAAGCTTTATGTCAAAGAAGACTGGTGAAAAGCCTTTATTTTCCAAAAAGGAAGAGACAGCCGTGTATCCCATTATCCACATGTCCTACTTGGGGCTGGTTCCTGAAGCTTGGGACTGTCACTACTTTTTCCGAAAACCTAGGTATCTCTTATACAACATCTGATTGCACATCTCCCCCAAACACCCAGCTCCCATTCCTGCAGCCCATCAGCCACTCTGTTAATCAGACACCTGTGCACTCTCAGCCCTCAGGTTGTAAACAGACACTCTCCCTTCTCAGTCATTTTCCTGTGACGTGACAGGGACTCCTAGACCTTGGTATAACGTCCCTAGGTCCATGGTGAGCCAGGTGAACTTCAGGACCTCAGGAGAGTAGAGCACATTGGGCCAGGAGTCGCTGGAGGGGGACATGCCTCTTCTTTATGCTAAGAATCCCCCCCGAGTAATAACTTCCTAGCATCACCCAGAATGCCCATGATTAAGCTCTGCCTTTCAGCGCAGGAGGGGAAAGAAGGGTGTTCAGTTGATGAACATAGATATTGACTTGGTAAATTCCATAAAATGTTGATGAAGTTGGAGTTGCATCCTTATCATTAGAACTGCATAATATTGAGATCCCTAGGTGATGCAAACAGTTCGCACACAACGGCTAACCTAAAGGTTGGCAGTTTGAACCCACCCAGCAGTACCGCAGAAGAGAGGCCTGGTGATCGGCTTCTATAAAGATTCCAGCCACGAAACCCCTATGGAGCCCTTCTACTCTGTCACATGGGGTTGCCATGACTCACAATCAACTCGAAGCAACTAACAACAGAGTTGGAAGTAGTCACAGGGGTTGCTGAGTTCAAAATGAGAATGCCATGAGCCAAGGAGGGCAGGAGGATTGCCTGAGGTCGAGAAAGTGCACAGAGGGGCAGAGATGTTCGCTCAACTCCCAAAGCAGAGCCACGTGCCCTTGCTTTCGAAGCAGATCTAGACCCTGCCTCAGAGCATGCGCACCTTCTCGTGCGGAGCATGGGCACCTTCTTGTGCGCATGCGCACGGAAGTGTGGCCAGGCTAAGGCTCTCTCGTCTCTCTTCTCGGGGCATGAGCTGACCCCCAGAAGTCCCAGAGCTCCTGCCTCCTGCAGCATCCACCCAGCTTACCTGCCCTCGTGTTCACGAGCTCTCCCTCTGTCTGATAGCCGTAACTCGTGGAATAGTAGCACCAGGGCACGCTGATGGTTCCCTGAGGTTTCCAGCAGCAACCTCGCTGGTCACACGTGGCCTGAAAAAGGGAAGACTATCAAAGGAAATCCATGCATTGTAGAGCACTATCGTTTATGAAGCACAGCACGTGTCTCATTTGAGCCTGTGGTTTCATTAACTAACCTCATGGTACAAGTGAGGACATTGAGAGTCGGCGAAGCTGTGCTATGTCCCAAGCAATGGCAGAGCTCGCACTCACACCCATGTCTCTGGCCAGTGTCCTTTCACACTATGGTGCTACCTTGCCCTCTGGGCACAGTGCACGCCATCCCTCTCACCACAGTCAAGCTGATGAGCATGTATCTAAATGCTCTAAACCACAATCCAAACTTGCAATGGAGCTTCATTTATATTGGCCTTGACTTTTTTTTTAAAAGACTGTGCAATCAACTTTATTTGGAAGTTTTGAAACCAAACTAATTGGCTTTTAACTATGCATTATAAATACATAGAAAATGGTCTCTCAGCTCCTCCTAGGGCAGGAAGTAATCTTTCCTTTCTGACACCCAAATAGATTCTAATCCTTGCTTAAATTAAAGTGGGATAAATTAAATAAATTGACATTAAAATAAAGCAATTAAAATAAAAAGAAATTAAATTCTGTTAAGTTAAAATAAAAATTAAACAAATTAAATAAAGTAGGAGAATGTAATTGGGCTTACAAACTTGTAGACCAATAAGGGGATAAAGTGTTTGAATAAATAATCAAAGGAGATTAGAGAGTTTCCATTTAAAAAATTCTTCAAAGAAGGATATATGCTATTAGACTAGCATTATTAACTACTTACCTATTAAAGACAAGGGAATGACTTAGATGACCACTTAAGGTCACTTCAACTTTAGAATTAAATCAATGTAATAAAAGGGTAGGTCTTTGAGGAAAAAATTAATCATGTGCAATAAGCAGCCTCCAAGATGGCCCCACCACCCTTCTGTCAGTGGAGGCTTGCACTTTACTACAATGTTGAACAAGTTTCAGCAGAGCTTCCAGACTAAGATGGACTAGCAACAAATACCTAGCAATGTACTTCCAAAAAGTAGTCACCAAAAATCCTATGGATCACAACAGTTCAATCCCACTGTGCGTGGCTCACCATGAGTTTGACACCAACCAACAGCAGCTAACAGCAACAGCGAAGATGTTCCCAAAGATCCCCACTTCCTGGTATTTACTAGATTACCGAGCCTTTCTTCCTAGTCCAGCTTAGTCTGGGAGCTCCACTGAAACCTGTTCAGCATTATAGCAACATACAAACCTCCACTGGTAGACCGGTGGTAGCTGTGCATTAGGTGTATTGGCCAGGAATTGAACCCAAGTCTCCCTCATGGAGATGAGAATTCTACCACTGAGCCACCACTGCCCTCACGTATAGCTGATAGAAACACCAAACAGGATAGGATGTTGCTTCCCGGATGAGACTACAGATAAAGACTGACTTCCATCTTGCTTACTCTCTTTCCCTCTCCCTGTTGGAGCCCTTGCTCTGAGAGAGGTGAGCTCCACATTGAGGAGGGGCCCACGTGGCAAGGAACTTAGGGTGTCTTCCACCAGCAGTCAGCAACGAGGAACTAAGGTCTCAAGGAACTGAGTTCTGCCAGCACCCACAGTGTGGGCTATAAAAAGGATTATCCCACCATCTCCATGACACCTTGACTATAGCCTGTGAGAGACATGGAGCCCGAGGCCCTAGTACGCCACACCCAGATTCCTGCCCACAGGAGCACAGAAACTGAGAAAATAAATGTCATCACAAGCCACTAGGTTTGGGGTAATGTGTTACCCTGAAATTGATAACTAATCAATCTGTGTATCATTCTATAGGTGAAGAACCAGGCCCAGAGGTCAAGATTCAAGACGTGAAGGAACGTGCCCTAGTCTACTTAGCTATTGAGAAGGCAAGGGTCAAACTTAGTTCTCGTGATACCCATTTCTTTTCTGGTGCACTCTGGGCTGAATACCTGCAAAGCACATTTCCAGGAGGATGCGACAATGGATTGTATATGGTAAGATTCAGAGGATATTTGCTGACATATCGGAACAATTAGATTTAACCAAATGCTAAGTTTTACACCAACAGCCAATATTAAGGGTGAAAAGCCCTGCCTATCTGTGTTTATACTGCTGTGGGATCAGCCTTCAGTGAGAACAACCTCAACTTTAACTAGCGGTGTTGGTGTTTTCCTTTCAAAACCCACTAGGAAGTCATACCTCAGGATGACAGGAAAACAGAATGGTGTTGAAAATCTGTTCAACAGAATGGTTTTCGTGTGCTCCCTGGACCTTAGTAATTTCTTCACTGAACTGGAAAGGGCAAATATCAGAGAAGTCTGAGCAACATTGAACATAAACCGTCTCTCTTGGCCAACTCTAAACTTCCACCTCCTCCAGTGGAGCTAATTATAAGGAGAAGTAGGGGGAGAAAGGGATCAAGATATACATAAACAAGAACCCCGGCCGGGGCGGGGGGGCAGGGTTTAGAGAGAAGTCACAAAAACTGACGACATAAATAGGATGAAGGCACCAGAAAGAATTAGGACCAAGACACAAACGCCCCTTTAAGTTAAGCATGTAAATCCAAATTTAAGAGGAACTGCGAAAATAATATAGAGTGTGCCATTGTTGTGAGGTGTCGTCAAGTCAGTTCTGACTCATACTGACCCCGTGTACAACAGAAGGAAACACTTCCTGGTCCTGCACCATTCTCATAATATAGAGTGTGCCATTGTGGTTGTTAGGGGTCGTCAAGTCAGTTCTGACTCATACTGACCCCGTGTACACAGAAGGAAACACCTCCTGGTCCTGCACCATCCTCATAATATAGAGTGTGCTGTTGTGGTTGTTAGGTGCCGTCAAGTCAGTTCTGACTCATACTGACCCCGTGTACAACAGAAGGAAACAATTCCTGGTCCTGCACCATCCTCATAATATAGAGTGTGCCGTTGTGGTTGTTAGGTGCCGTCAAGTCAGTTGTGACTCATACTGACCCCGTGTACAACAAAAGGAAACACTTCCTGGTCCTGCACCATCCTCATAATATCGAGTGTGCCATTGTGGTTGTTAGGGATCGTCGAGTCAGTTGTGACTCATACTGACCCCGTGTACACAGAAGGAAACACCTCCTGGTCCTGCACCATCCTCACAATATCGAGTGTGCCATTGTGGTTGTTAGGGGTCGTCAAGTCAGTTCTGACTCATACTGACCCCGTGTACACAGAAGGAAACACTTCCTGGTCCTGCACCATCCTCACAATCGTTGCAGCCATGTGTCCATCCATCTCGCTGAAGGTCTTCCTCTTTTTGCTCACCCTCTACTTTACCATGTCTTGGAAGAAGTACAGCCAGAATGCTGCTTAGAAGTGAGGATGGAGAGACTATGTCGCACTTACTTTGGACATGTTATCAGGAGGGACCAGTCCCTGGAGAAGGACAGCATGCTTGGTAAAGTAGAGGGTCAGCGAAAAAGAGGAAGTTTCTCGACGAGATGGACGGACACAGAGGCTACAACAATGGGCTCAAGCTGACTCAACGGCACCTAACAACAATAACTACTTTACAAAGCATGATGTCCTTCTCCAGGGACTGGTCCCTCCTGATAACATGTCCAAAGTTAGTGCAACATAGTCTCTCCATCCTCACTTCTAAGCAGCATTCTGGCTGTACTTCTTCCAGGACAGATATGTTCGTTATTCTGGAGGTCCATGGTATATTCAGTATTCTTTGCCAAAACCATCATTCAAATGTGTCGATGCTTTTTCATTCTTCCTTATTTGTTGTCCAGCTTTCACAGGCATATGAGGCGATTGAAAATACCATGGCTTGGGTCAGGCGCACCTTAGTCCTCAAAGTGACATCCTGGCTTTTTAACACTTTAAAGATGTCTTTTGCACCAGATTTGCCCAGTGCAATACATAGTTTGATTTCTTGACTACTGCTCCCATCGGTGTTGACTGTGGATCCAAGTAAAACAAAATCCTTGACAACTTCAATCTTTTCTCCATTTATCATGATGTTGCTCACTGGTCCAGTTGTGAGGATTTTTGTTTTCCTTATGTTGAGGTGTAATTCATACTGTAGGCTGTGGTCTTTGATCTTCATCAATAAATGCTTCAAGTCCTCTTCACTTTCAGCAAGCAAGGTTGTGTCATCTGCATATCACAGGTCATTAATGATTCTTCCTTGAAGGTACAGACTGTATACTTTCTAAAACAGTACTGAGTAAGAACTCTAGAAAGAAAATCCTTATTCCAAAAACTAAGGAAAGAGAGATATAAATGAGGGAGCAGGAAAGGGGGTGAGGAGCAGTACATAAAAAATATTTAATAAGACCTTAGAAAAATGCTAATATGTCAATTATCACATGACTTAAATAGTTAAAAGACAAAGCTTATAAAGGTGAGAATAACAAAGAAATCCCTATCTTCTCAATTTTCCCCTATCTTTTGAGCTCCAAATTCAATATTTTCCAAACTTCCATATAACTAGATTACCAAGAAAATTTTAATAATAATGTGTAATAAATATGAGAAAAAAATTGAAAGCATGCCATACTTTGACCACAATCCCTTCCCATTCCAGCATAATAACAGAAGAAACAGCTGCTGAAAGATGTACAAGCTTTGTCCTTTGAGGCAGATGTTCTCAAACCTTCGTGATATCAGAATCACCTGGAAAATGTGGTAAAAGCACAAAATCCCCAGTCCCATCCCGCTTCCAAGAAGCTGGGCCTCCTGGGGCTTCGTTAGCTCCCCAGGCGATTTGACTATTCACCAAAGTGTGAGACCCACTGCTCTAAACAGTGGTTACTAACCTGGGTTGCACATTAGAATTACCTGGCAAACGGAGTCCCCACAAATGTTTAACGCCCTCAGCTGCTAACTGAAAGGGTGGAGGTTTGGATCGACCCAGAGATGCCTCAGAAGAAAGACCTGGAGATCTACTTCAGAAAAATCAGCCATCGAAGACCCTGTGGAGCACAGCTGTACTCTGACACACATGGGGTCACCATGAGTTGGGGTCCACTCGATGGCAACTGGGTTTCCTGGTTTGGCCCCACTGCAGATTTAAATCAGAAGATCTGGAGGTGGAGCACGGCGGAGGCACATTCTGCAACCTTTCCCATGATTCTAGTGTACAGCAGGGCTCAGAAGCAGAGCTCTCTGGAACAGAAGCACCGTGGGATACACTGTTCATGTCAATCCAAGGTGGCAGAAATGAGACACACCAAGGAAGGTGAAAACAGAGCCTGCTGGGATAACCTAGGACTCATGCTACTGTCACAGGAAGGAAGGAAAGGGAGCTCCAAGCCTCAGTGTTGCTCATCAGGGTAATGGGTACAGATGAGAGCCAGAAGAAGTCTAAAGAGATTCATCACAGACCTTCCCTTCTAGCCATTTTCTATCATAAACATAGAGGTCTTTTACTTTTAGAAGTAATTTTCCCAAATATTTTAGTATAGAAAAGAGAAATTGTACTAAAAACATATGTCAAAGGTGAAATCAGTTATCGGCCAGAAACTTTTCGCAGAAGTAATTTCACTTATCTTTCCACAATGTGAGCTGGAAATAATTTATTGATAAGACGGCACGTGCCTTGGAATTCATGCACCATTAGATCATTACCATAAAAACAAAGCCAAACCCATTGCCATGGAGTCAATTCTGATCATAGTGACCCAACAGGACAGAGTGGGACTGCCCCTATACAGTTTCCAAAGAGCGGCTGGTGGATTTGAACTGCCGACCTTTTGGTTAGCGGCTGAGCTCTTAAAGGCTGTGCAACCAGGGCTCCAGTAGGTCGCTAGGAAAGAGCAAAATCCAAGATTAAAACAACCAGGACCCCAGAAGGGCAGCAGCTGGGAAAGAAGGAGGGCAAAGTTGCAAAGGCAAATGTACACAGGTTAGAGGTGGTCCTGGCCCCAGCAGAGTCAGCCGCACTGGCCATTTCCTGTGCTAGAAGATGGGGAGGGTCCCTGGTGGGAAGGGGACACTGCCAGTGGCCTTGGACCTCAGTCATCCAGTCCACCAACCACCCCTTTCCTGAAGCTGGCCCCCTGACCCATGCCGCCCAGTCCTGCCCTCTTCTGTATTACTGGTGGCTTCCCACAGCCTTCACCCTGACTCACGCCTTCTCTGAGCAGAATAAGCATTTTTCTGCAGCTGTTTCAGGAGTCCTGGGTGGTGCAAACGGTTAACATGTTCGGCTGCTCACTGAAATGTTGGCAGTCTGAGTCCACCCAGAGGTGTCTCGGAAGAAAGGCCTGGCAATCTACTTCTGAACAATCAGCCATTGAAAATCCTATGGAGTGCAGATCTACTCTGACACACACAGGGTCTCCGTGAGTCAGAATCAACTCAAAGGCTACTGATTGGGACTTGTTTTTCCTTTGGTGGTTGTTTCAAGCAGGCGGCGCTTCCTCAGACACCCCTCCCCACAAGCAGTAGGTCTGCTCCTTCCCATAGAATCCAGTCTGCCTCATGACTGCCTTCACCAAGGGAGAGCAGCTAAAGTGATGCCAGCTGGTTCTGGATCCAGTCTTCCAGAGGACTGGCAGCTGTCACCACGAGCTCTTGCAGCCCCCCAAGTTCCTACTACTTGCCAGAGAGACCACAGAGAGGGACTCTGAAACTCCACGGAGCTGGAAGGGCCCAGGTGAGCCCAGTCATAGAGCTGAACTCACCAAGGTGCCAGGCTTAGGGCCAAAACCATGTGGCACCCTCCAGACCAGATCAGCCACCAAATGAGCACCATGTGGAAGGGAAGAACCACCCAGCCGAGCCCTGCCCAGATCTCTCCCAGCAAATCAGGAGACATAATAAAGTGATTGTTACTTGACACCTCTCAGTTTGGGGTAGTTTGTTTTGTAGGAGTGGGTAAATGGAAAGGCAGTGCTGCATGAAACAGAGGACTTACAGGAGGCAGTATTAGTTAGTCCAGCAGGGAGGGGTGTGGAGCAAGTCAGAAGCAGCAAGGCTCACAACTGCCCAGCTCTTCTCTGAGTAGCTTCATCATTGAGCTACAGGGCATCCTAAAAGACTCCAAATCCAAATGCAAATACTTTTTTAAAGTATCCAGTTTTCACATCTCTATTGCCATTTAATAGCATCAGTGGTAAAGCCTTCATTTTATAAAACATCAGAAGAACCTGAAGCTGTGAACAAACAGTGGAACCAGCAAGTCTTGATCCCAGTAAAATGAGCGGAATGGGAAAACGTATCCCATTTTTAAAGAGCTTCAGGATGAAAAACACTTGATGACACAGGAACTTCAAATCACTTTCTATTCATTAAAACGTTCCCTAGCTATTTTTTTTATGCAGCAAGTTTGAAAAACTGAATGAAGGAATGAAATGATGAGTAAAGTTAATCATATCTTAGTGAAATTAATTATAGACTATTTCACAAGATGTGCATCTTGAGTCAGATTTTGAAAGTTGAACTGGTCACTTCCTTCCAACCCAAGGTGAGCTCTGACGGCAACTACTACACCGGCATGTCGTCTCTGCACATGGATGTCTCTAACAGAGCCCTGGTGGTGCAGCGGTTAAGCATTCAGCTGTTAACTGAAAGGTTGGTGGTTCGAACCCACCAGCTGCTCAGCGGGAGAAAGACGTAGGCAGTCTGCTTCCGTGAAGATTTACAGCTTTGGAAACACTATGGGGCAGTTCTATTCTGTCCTATAGGGTCGCTATGAGTTGGAATCGACTCAGTGGCAGTGGGTTTGGCCTCCTCTGCAATGCCACGACCCTGGCTTCTAGTCCACATAGTCAGATGACAGTAGGTGTTTTGAGAACCTATGCCGGCACCTTAGAGATCACTGGTCTGAGCTATCTTAAAATCGTTCTAAGCACACATGGCTGGCACATGTTCAGTAGCCCTGTGCTTAATGGGTTAACGTACCTGGTCACACTGCCTCATTCACAGACAAGGAATTGGAGAGTCTGCAAGAAAACATTCCCTAGTGACCTCACTGAGTCACAGAGTCCTTCAGGAGCAAGTCAGGACAAGAACCTATGGCCCTGGCTCCCCTGCCATGCTGCTTCCCAATGGCTATGCAATCAATTCTAGGCATAAAATCTAAGAAGTCAAGGCTACACCTGGGATTTTACGGCTCTGAGCTGTTGCCAGAGTCATAGGACAGCTCTTACCGGGTGTTGTGGAAACACACAGTTGTTACAAGGGTGGAAGCTCTTAATGATTTTGGCCAAATGCAATGTATTTACTGACACATAATAAAACTTTATTCCTTAGATACTTACTGATAAGACACTGGAATTTGGGAAAGGGTATCATAAGCCAATAAACAAAAAATAAATGATATTTATCAGATGTTATTGCTATAAAATATGATAGTTTCCAAATAAAAAATGCAGTCACCTACCTCTCCCAAATACCATCATTTATATTACCATTATTATTATTATCCATGGAAATTTTTTCATTGTAAACTGTGCTCAGCTTAGTCCTTCTGCAATGATTATGCAGGGCATGCAGGTTTGTTTAAAGCAGGTAAATCTGCTCTCCCATGTACATGTAGTACACTGTCATCCTGAACATCAAAAGTGTTTAAAATTGTGATCTATCATCTCTTTCCTGGGCTGGATATCAGAGTTTGACTAAATCTTTCTGCTTCCTGGCATCAATGGCTCTTTCGTCTCTGAGTTGAAAGGGCTTCATCCAGTAGGTAAACAGTGATGTGTTCTTCAAGGATGGGTAGGTTTAGTATAAGTGTGGTCGTCTGTCTCTAATATCTGCATGGTGGATCGTCTAAGGGAAGCTATAGAGGTATGTAGAAGGCTGAATGGGGTCTTAGATGGCAGCATAAAGTGTTTGGATTTGACCCAATATATCACAACGAACTGCTACTCAGTGGTGATTCAGCGGTAGAATTCTCACCTTCCATGCTGAAGACACGGGTTTGATTCCCGGCCAATGCACTTCATGTGAAACCACCACCCATCTGTAGAGGTTTGCATGTTGCTGTACTACTGATCATGTTTCATTGAAGCTTGCAGATTAAGACAGACTAGGAAGAAAGACGTAGTGAACCACTTCCAAAAAGCACCCAAAGAAAACTCTGTGGATCACAATGGTTCAATCCAAAAACGAAAACGGATATGGTGTGTGACTGGGCCGCATTTTGTTCCACTGTGGACGCAGATATCATGAGTCAGGGGCCACCTCGGTGGCAGTTAACAACAATAACATAGTACTTGAGTTGGGTAGAGAGACAGTGGAAGTAGGACGTTAAAGGGAGCAATTTGATCACACGTTCAGTGGATCAGATGGGGGAGAGACGGATCTTGGAAGAGACGTTTGGAGGTGACTGCCCTAATCCAAGCAGAAGGTACTGAGGGTCCGGTGTGATGGCAGTGAGCATGGATGAGAAGGACTCATTTTGGAAAATATGAAGAAACATGATTTCAAATACATGAAATACTGGCCAAAGGGATACCAGCGACAGTCAAGCCAAAGTTCTGATGTTTCTGCCAAGGAGGCTAGAAGAATAATAGAACCACTAACAGAACTCTGACTGTGAGAAGGGAAAGTAGATAGGCGAGGAAGTGATGAGTTCTGCTCACCCAAGGGAAGGCGCCCTGCAGCCAGCTCGAACTCTAGCCCAGAAGCGAAGCCAGGACTAGAGGGTTAGGTAACAGAGCCATCCTCTTGCTGATACCCATGAAAGGGACTCCTGGGGCTCCATTCTCTCCAAAAAGTCTCCTAAGATTACTCAAGGTGGCTGGACAGACTGCTTTATCCTTCCCTGGATACAGGATCCCCTCCATTATTGGAAGTAAGAGACACTGGGATCTGCAAACCAAGCCTCATTTAGACTGTTAATCCTTTTCTATATGATCCTGGGGGAGAGAAGGACATAGGAATGACAGAACGGCAGAGTGGTGTCCTCAGCTCCATGATGTTCTGCCCAACCAGCCTGCCATGTCAGTAATTTCTTCCCACCTCCTTTTTCATACAGCTACTCTTTAACATGGGCATCAAAGAAGTCGACCATTATCCATGGACCCAGCCCCTCAAAAGCAGTCTGTATCAGCATAGAGCCCCCAGGACACTCAAAACATACAACAGCAAGCCTACAATTTGTCTCACAGGAGAACATGGATCACAGAAAAGGAGCCCAGAGTTTTCTCTCCAGATGAGGCAAAGAGGAGCGTGCAAATGAGTGAACACCAAGGCCATGGACTAATCCAGTTGGGCACAACATACAGAAAAAGCCAAAGGTCGTTTATTGAACTACCATCTTGATAACACAGTGCTTATTAAAAGGCTTCACAACAAAAACACCAAAGGTCTATTACTGAGGCAGCAATGACATCTGAAGTTCATCAAGAAACAAGAAAAAGATGGGTGCTGGGAGAGTGGACAGACTTGGGATGCCTTGGTCTTCCTTGTGGGCAGCTGAGCAATGCATTTACCAGCAAAATATGACAGGGTCAACAGACTGGGTGTGGCTCAACATCTGCAAACTCAGGGCGCCTGACATCCTGTTTAGGTAGGGCACTTCTACACCACAGCTTCCCATTCCTACCAACAAAGCACCACAGGAATGATCCTCCACCATCTAGCTCCACCCCACTCAAGTCTCTCTGTCATCTACCCTCCATATTGGCCATATGAGACCATTCCCTACGACATACCCGGCCCTACAGTCATCCTTCTTTAACTTTGTTTACAGTATCTCTTCTATTTTGAATTCACTTTCTACACTCACCCATCTCTGTCAAACCCTGTTTATCTTTAATTTCATACTGTCACCTTCTCCCCAAGGATAATCTCTTCTACTTTGTGATTCCCATAGTAGTTCTTATATTATTTTTGGTTTATATTACAGTCTCTTATAATTTATTAACCTTATTTCTGCTACTAGACTGTATGACAATGTAATTGCTTGATTTAATTGAACTTCCAACCCAAAATTCTAACCTTTGTTGCATTTGGTTCCATATTGAACGATTTCTTCATTATTCTATGTTCCTTCATGTTTATTTCTAAGTCTTTTGCTGTCCTCTTTATTTTTCCCCCATTATTTGACTCCTTTCAGCCTTAAATGGCTGCTCCTTTCTGCTGTCTATCTATCAAAACCAAATTCCTCTACCTGACTTCCAAAGTCTTTCAAAATCCTAATCCACCTTCTCTGCTCAGCCTCATTCCTTCCTGTTCCCAGCAGAATCCAAGAGAAACCAGTCCACTCCCCTCAGGGGACAATGTTGGGGAAGGGCATCATTCTTATAATGACTCACAGGCCCGTCAGGATCTGAAACCCCACCAACGCCAGCATATGCCATTTCCCCTATGACATCATCATCTCCTACTATTCTCCCCACCTCACGCTATTCCAGTCCCGCTGGACTCATCACTGTTCTTCTACTTTCAGGCATATTCCTGCCTGCATGATCTCCCAAAAATAAAGTGCTCATGAAAAGGGGAACTCAAGTCAATTACCAGAACTTAGGCTGGAACACACCAAACTCTGGATATGTGGAAATATCATACTTTCTGATGGAGATTTCAACCTCCTTCATTTCTCTGCCTTTACTCATTTCTACCTTTACTATACAGACATCCAAGATGGTGATTCTGATGCTCTTCTTTCCATACTCACAGCTATTTCCCCCTCACCCCATCATCCAAGAAGAGTAATCCACTGAGTGTTTAGCATCTAACAGGGACAAAGAAAAAAGTTGTATGGTATTGAGGACCTTTGGACAAACCAAAACTGCAACAGTCACAACATCAGCGATGACCCCCAGCTGCTGAGATTAGGAGGGAGACAGACGGGGAATACCAGGTGCCAAAGCATCGAATGCAGAACACTCCTTTCACTGCCTCACCCGAGCCTACCAAAGCTTATCAGTGGACTTTCCTGAGGGGAGCACATCTTTTTGCTGTTGTTCAGATACCCTTTCCAAAGTGAGCGGTGCCTGGTGTGATGTGTACAGTGCACCACATAATGAGATACTCAGCTGGACTTCAGCTGACCATTGGGAAGCACTGGCACAACGTAACTGCTCAAATACTGGTGCTATCTTTAATCTACAATTAACTATCTTCTTCCTTCCCATACATGACACTGGAATCGTCACCCTTATTTTAAATCATGTTCTTTGTATATGTACAACTTTTTATTGTACAGCCTAGATAACTTTTTGGAATTCAGAAAATTGAAAGACAGACAGAGAAGGCAAGAAACAGAGACAGTGATATATTCAAAGAGAACTAGTAACCAAGAAGGGTTGCTAGATAAAATACAAATACCTTTTTAGTATTATAAATTCCAAATACTGTATGGGACGTATTTACACTAAAAACGTACTTATTCCTTATCTGAAATTCACATTAACTGGGTGGCTTATTTTTTATTTGCTAAGTCTGGTTTATTTGCTTGGTAAAGTAGAGGGTCAGCGAAAAAGAGGAAGACCCTCAACGAGATGGACAGTGGCTGCAACAATTGGCTTAGGCATAAAAACGACAGTGATGATGGCGAAGGACCAGGCAATGTTTCGTTCTGTTGTACATAGGGTCGCTATGAGTTGGAACCAACTCGACAGCACCTAACAACAACAACAACAAGTCTGGCAATAACCCCAAACCCAAGAGAATTTTCCAGCTTTTCCTCTCCCCAAGCCACAGCCATACAGGTATGAATGGAGATTACTTTGCCTGACCCACCTCTGGCTATAATGCAAACTCTCTGGGAATTACAAATAGAGAGAAACTGTTCATTGACATAAACTCTTAATGAAAACAAG
>NW_004444029.1:6664403-6673765 GCF_000243295.1 Trichechus manatus latirostris
CAATGGTTATGCAGGGCATGCAGGTTTGTTTTAAGCATGTAAATTTGCTCCCCCATGTTTATATGGTACATTCTCATCCTGGACATTGAAGTGTTTAAAACTGTGATCTACTGTCTCTTTCCTGGGCTAGATATCAGGAGTCTGATTAAATCTCTCTGCTTCCTGTCATCAATGGCTCTTTCAACTCTGAGTTGAAAGGGCTTCATCGAGTAAGTAAACAGTGATGTGCTCTTCAAGGATGGGTAGATTCGAGATAAGTGTCTCTAAATCTGCATGGGGGAACCATCTAAGGGAAGCTCTCAAGGTATGTAGAAGGCTGAATGGGAAGGCTGTCATAGATGGCAGCATAAAGTGTTTGGGCTTGACCCAGTATACCACAATGAACTGCTACAGAACACAGTGGTGATTCAGTGTTAGAATTCTCGCCTTCTATGCTGGAGACCCGGGTTTGATTCCACCCAATGCACTTCATGCGCAGCCACCACCCATCGGTCACTAGAGGCTTATGTGTTGCTATGAAGCTGATTATGTTTCTTCAAAGCTTCCAGACTAAGACAGACTAGGAAGAAAGGTCTAGTGAGCTATTTCTGAAAATCACCCAGTGAAAACTCTGTGGATCACAACGGTTTAATCCACAACTGATCATGGGGATGGTGCACGACCAGGTAGCATTTTGTTTCATTGTACCTGGAGTCACCATAAGTCAGGGCCCAACTTGACTGCAGCTAACAACAACACACTGTACTTGAGTTGGGTAGAGAGATAATGGAAGTAGGACGTTAAAGAGAGCAGTCTGATCACACGTTCAGTGGATCAGATAGGGGAGAGACGGATCTTGGAGAGATGTTTGGAGGTGACTGCCCTAATCCAAGCAGAAGGTACTGAGGGTCTGGAGTGATGGCAGTGAGCATGGATGAGAAGGGCTCATTTTGGAAAATATTAAGAAACATGATTTCAAATACATGAAATACTGGCCAAAGGGATACCAGGGACAGTCAAGCCAAAGTTCTGATGTTTCTGCTGAGGAAGCTAGAAGAATAAATAGAACCACTAACAGAACTCTGACTGTGAGAAGGGAAAGTAGATAGGCGAGGAGGTGATGAGTTCTGCTCACCCAAGGGAAGGCTCCCTGCAGCCAGAAGTCAGCTGCAGCCCAGAACCAAAGGCAGGACTATAGAGTTAGGTAACAGAGCCATCCTCTTGCTGATACCCATGAAAGGGACTCCTGGGGCTCCATTCTTTCCAAAAGCCTCCTAAGATTGCTCAAGGTGGTTGGACAGACTGTTTATCCTACCCTGTACACCAGATATCCTCCATTATTGGAAGCAAGAGACACTGGGATCTGCAACCAAGCCTCACTTAGACTGTTAGTCCTTTTTATGTGATCCTGTTGGAGAAGAGGAGATAGGAATGATAGAATGGCCTCCTCTCCAACAGCTCCAGGATGTTCTGCCCAGCTAGCCTGCCATGTCAGTAATTTTTCCCCACCTCCTCTTCCACACAGCTCTCCTCATCCCTTTAACATGTGCGTCATAGAAGTTGTCCATTATCCACAGGCTCAGCCCCTCAAAAGTAGTCTGTATCAGCATAGAGCACCCAGGATACTCAAAAATACAACAGCAAGCCTACGATTTGTCTTGTATAAGAACATGGATCATGGAAAAGGATCCCAGAGTTTTCTCTCTGGACAAGGCAAAGACAAGCATGTGGATGAGTGAACGTCAAGGCCCTGGACTAATCCAGTTGGGCACAACATACAGAAAAAGCCAAAGGTCATTTATTGAACTACCATCTTGATAACACAGTGCTTATCAAAAGGTTTCATAACAAAAACATCAAAGGTCTATTACTGAGGCAGCAATGATATCTGAAGTTCATCAAGAAACAATAAAAAGATGGGTGCTTGGAGAGTGGACAGACTCAGCATGCCTTAATCTTCCTTGTGGGCAGCTGAGCAACTCGTTTCCTGGCACAACACGACTGGGGCAACAGGGAGGATGTGACTCAACCTTCTGCAAACCTAAGACACCAGATGTCCTGTTTAGGTAGGGCGTGTCTACACTACAGCTTCCCATTCCTACCAGCAAAGAAGTACAGGAACTGTCCTCCACTATCCAGCTCCAGCCCATCCAAGTCTTCTCTCTGGCACCCAGCCCTCATATTGGCCATATGGGACCATTCTCTACGACATGTGGAGCCCTAGTGGTGCAATGGTTAACAGGTCAGCTGCTAACCAAAAGGTCAGCAGTTCAAATCCACCAGCCACTCCTTGGAAACCCTATAGGGCAGCTCTACTCTGTCCTATAGGGTCGCTATGAGTTGGAATCGGCTTGACGGCAACAGGTAGGTAGGTAGTCTATGACATGTATGGCCCTACAGTCGCCCTTCTCTAACTTTGTTTACAGTATCTCATCCATCTTGAATTCACTTCCTACACTCCCCCATTTCTGTCAATCCTTACTTATCTTTACTTCCATATTGTCACTTTCTCCCTGAGGATAATCTACATTGTGATTCCCATCATAGTTCTTATATTATTTTTGGTTTATATTATAAAAACCAAACCCGTTGCTGTCAAGTTGATTCCTACGCACAGCTACCCTATAGGACAGAGTAGAACTGCCCCATAGGGTTTCCAAGGAGCGGCTGGTGGATTTGAACTGTCGACATTTTGGTTAGCAGCCATGGCTCTTAACCTCTGTGATAGTGTTTTTTAATTCATTTATTTAGCCTCTCTCTGCTACTGGACTGTTTGACAAGGTAATTGCTTGATTTAATTGAGCCTACAACACAAAATACTAATCTTTGTTGCATTTGGTTCCATATTGAACCACTTCTTTGTTCTTCTTCCCTCACGCTCCCTCATGTTTATTTCTAAGTCTTTTGCTGTTCTCTTTCTTTCCCTTCCCCTATTACATGACTCCTTTCAGCCTTAAGTGGCTGCTCCTTGCTGCTCTCTGTCCATCAAAACCAAACTCCTCTACCTGACTTCCAAAGTCTTTCAAAATCCAAATCCACCTTTTCTGCTCAGCCTCACTCCATCCTGTTCCCAGTAAAATCCAAGAGAAACCAGTCCACCTCCCTCAGGGGATGATGCCAGGGAAGGGCTGGACACTGTAGCAGTCACGGAAGTTGCATTGGTCTTGCTCTGGGTTCCTTCCTGCCTCAGCAGACTTACTGTCCAGATGGCTGACCTCAGTGCCCCCACAGCCAGTCAGATGCTGCTCCATCCTGCCCCAGGGGATCATGGTCCTGAGCTATCTACCTGATCCAACCTCTCTCTCTTGCCGTCAACACACCTTCATGACTTCCCAACTAGTTTTGACAGTCACTCTGCTCCAACTTGCAGTTCTAGGCATTTTCTGTACTCTAAGCCACACTCGTCTGGCTCTGGTTCCTTCTCTGCCTTTAGTCCAACCCCCCGATCCCTCTCTATCACATCCCACACCCAGACACTGGTCTTCTCTGTCTGCTGCCTGAGTCCTCCCTAGCTCAGCTCCTATGCTATCTCAGTCACCATCAAAGGTCCCGTCTGGAACAATTCCTACTTTCACAGTCCCCATCTCTGTGCCTTTGTCCTCAGAAGCCCTTCTTCCAGAAATGCTCTCACCTTGCCTGTCACCTGCTCCTCAGGACCCATAGTACACCCCATGTTCCAGCATCTAGATAGCTTCATCCCTGGTTCCCATGGTCTCTCTCATTCTGAAACTCCTAATAATATTTATAATCAGGATCCCTCAATGGTTAATCAAATATTCTGATGAATTGACCATAAAATCAATAGCCTGGGAGATGATTCCAACTAATGGCCACCCGTTGTGTGTCAGAGTAGAACTGTGCTCCATAGGGTTTTCAATGGATGATTTTTTCTAAAGTAGATCACCAGCACTTTCTTCTCGAATCTTTCGGTTAGCAGTCAAGCCTGTTAACCATTAGCACTACCCAAGGACGACACTATTATTCAAAAAGTGTAACCCACTGGGTAGATTTAGCATCAAAGAGCAATGAAGAAAAAAGTTGTGTGGTATTAAGGACCTTTAGACAAACCAAAACTGCAACTCTCAGAACGCTGGTGATGACCCGGGCTGCTGCGATTAGGAGGGACACAGAGATGGACGCAGAACAGCAGGTGCCGAACCATCAAATGCAGAACACTCCTTTCACTGACTCATCAGAGCCTGCTGATGCTTATCGGTGGACTTCTCTCAGAAGATCACTTTTTTTTTTCATTCAGATATCTTTCTTAAAGCGAGCAGTGCCTGGTGCAGTGCATACAGTGCACCCTGCAATCAGATATTCAGCTGGACTTTAGCAGATGGTCAGGAAGCACTGGCTCAAAGTAACTGCTCAAATGCTGGTACTATCTTTAATCTACAGTTAACTACCTTCTTCCTTCCAATACATGGCACTGGAATCTTCATCCTTATTTTAAATCATGTTCGATGTATATGTACAACTTTTTGTTGTACAGCCTAGATAACGTTTTGGAATTCAGAAAGTTGAGAGACAGACAGAGAGGGCAAGAAACAGAGACAGTGATATATCCAAAGAGAACTAGTAACCAAGAAGGGTTGCCAGATAAAATACGAATACTTTTTATTATTGTAAGTTCCAAATATTGCATGGGACATACTTACACTAAAAATGTACTCATTGCTTATATGAAATTCACATTCAAATGGGTAGCCTATTTTTTATTTGCTAAGTCTGGCAACAACCCTAAACCTAAGAGAATTTTCCAGCTTTTCCTCTCCCCAAGCCACAGCCTTACAGGCATGGATGGAGATTACTTTGCCTGACCCACCTCTGGCTATAATGCAAACTCTCTGGGAATTACAAATAGAGAGAAACTGTTCATTGGCATAAACTCTTAATGAAAACAAGGTGCATATGGCAAACCTTTGTTGGTGGCTGGTCAGGGATATAGTTGATCTGCTCCAGTTCATTTACCAGGGGGCACTCGGCAGAGCTTAGCCCTTCCCCAATGGTTATGCAGGGCATGCAGGTTTGTTTTAAGCATGTAAATTTGCTCCCCCATGTTTATATGGTACATTCTCATCCTGGACATTGAAATGTTTAAAATTGTGATCTACTGTCTCTTTCCTGGGCTGCATATCTGGAGTTTGACTAAACCTCTCTGCTTCCTGGCATGAATGGCTCTTTCAACTCATCCAGTAAGTTAACAGTGATGTGCTCTCAAAGATAGGTAGGTTTGAGACAAGTGTCTCTAAATCTGCACGGGGGACCATCAAAGGGAAGCTATATTGGTGCGTGGAAGGCTGAATGGAGCCTTAGATGGCAGTATAAAGTGTTTGGACTTGACTCAATATACCATAGTAAGCTGCTGCTCAGTGATGATTCAGAGGTAAGAATTCTTGCCTTCCATGTGGGAGACCCAGGTTTAATTCCCCACCCATGTACTTCATGAGCAGCCACCACCCATCTGTCAATAGAGGCTTGCATGTTGCTATAATGCTGATCATGTATAATCAAAGCTTCCAGACTAAGACAGACTAGGAAGAAAGGCCGACTGAGGTACTTCCAAAAAGCAGCCAATGAAAACCCTGTGAATCACAATGGTTTAATCCATATTTGATCATAGGTATGGTGCAGGACCAGAGGCATTTCATTCCGTTGTGCATGCAGTCACCATGAGTCAGGGGCCAACTACAACCAAGCCTCACTGAGACTGTTAGTCCTTTTCTGTGTGATCCCGGGAGACAGGAGGAGACAGGAGTGATAGAATAGCAGAGTGGTGGCCTCAGCTCCAGGATGTTCTGCCCAGTCAACCTTTCGTTTCAGTAATTTCTTCCCACCTCCTCCTCCACACAGCTTCCTGTTAACACGTGCATCATAGAAGTAAAACATTACCCACAGACCCAGATCCTCAAAAGCAGTCTGTATTAGCACAGAACACCCAGGATACTCAAAACATACAGTGGTAAGGCTACGATTTGTCTTGTATGAGAACATCAATCACGGAAAATGCTCCTAGAGTTTTCTCTCTGGCTGAGACAAAGTGGAGTGTGTGGATGAGTAAGCTCCAAGGCCATGGACTAATTCAGTTGGGCGCAACATGTAGAAAAAGCCAAAGGTCATTTATTGAACTACCATCTTGATAACACAGTGCTTATTAAAGCTTCACAATAAAAACATCAAAGGTCTATTACTGAGACAGCATTGATATCTGAAATTCACCAAGAAACAATAAAAAGATGGGTGCTGGGAGAGTGGACAGACTCGGGATGCCTTAGTCTTCTTTGTGGGCAGCTGAGCAACTCGTTTCCTGGCACAACATGGCAGGGTCAACAGGGAGGACCTGATCCAACCTTCTGCAAACCTAAAGCAGCACATACTCTGTTTAGGTAGGGCACGTCTACACCACAGCTTCGCATTCCTACCAACGAAGCAGCAAAGGAATGGTCCTCCACCATCCAGCTCCAGCCCACCCAAGTCTTCTCTCTTGCACTGACCTTCCGTCTTGGCCATATGCGACCACTCCCTATGACATGTACAGCTCTACAGTCGCCCATCTCTAACTTTGTTTACAGTACCTCATCCATCTTGAATTCACTTTCTACACTCTCCCACCTCTGTCAAACCCTACTTACCCTTAATACTGTACTGTCACCTTCTCCCTGAGGATAATCTCTTCTACTTTGTGATTCCCGTAGTAGTTCTTATATTATTTTTGGTTTATATTATAGGGTTTTTTAATTCATTTGTTTATCTTACCTCTGCTACTAGACTTATGACAATTAAATTTCTTGATTTGTTGCATTTTGTTCCACATTGATCATTTCTTCATTGTTCTCCCCTCTATGTTCCCTCGTGTTTATTTCTAAGTCTTTTGCTGTCCTTTTTCTATTTTTCCCCCATTATTTGACTCCTTTCAGCCTTAAATGACTGTTCTTTTTTGCTGTGCATACATCAAAATCAAACTCCTCTACCTGACTTCCAAAGTCTTTCAAAATCTAAATCCACCTTCTCTGCTCTACCTCATTCCTTCCTGTTCCCAGCAAAATCCAAGAGAAGCCAATCCACACCCATCAGGGGACAATGCTGGGGAAGGGCCGAACACTGCAGCAGTCTTGGAAGGTGCATTGGTCTCACTCTGGGCTCCTTCCTGCCTCAGCAGGCTTACTATCCAGACAGCTGCCCTCAGTGCTCCACAGCCAGTCAGGGTACTGCTCTGTCTTGCCCCAGGGGATCATGGTCCTGAGCTATCTACCTGATCCAACCTCTCTCTCGACATCAACACATCTTCTGGACTTCCCGGCTAGTTTTGACAGTCACTCTGCTTCAACCTGCAGGTCTAGGCATTTTCTCACTCTAAGCCACACTAGTCTGGCTCTGGTTCTGTTTTCTGCCTTTACTCCACCCCCCACCATCTCCTGTCTATCACATCCCACGCCCGCCCAGACACTGGTTTTCCCAGGCTTTGCTGCCTAAGCCCTCCTTGGCTCAGCTCCTATGTTATCTCAGTCATCACCTAAGGCCCCATCTAGAACAATTCCTATTTTCACAGTCCCCATCTCTCTGCTTTCATCCTCAGAGGGCCTTCTTCCAGGAATGCTCTCACCCTGCCTGCCACCTGCTCCTCAGGACCCATAGTGAACCCCATGTTCCAGCATCTAGTTAGCTTCATCCTTGGTTCCCATGGTCTCTCCCATTCTGAAACTCCTAATTATATTTACCATCAGGATCCCTTAATAGTTAATCAAATATTCTGATGAACTGACCATAAAATCAATAGCCAGGGAGATGATTCCAACTAATGGCCACCCCTTGTGTGTCAGAGTAGAACTGTGCTCCATAGGGTTTTCAATGGCTAATTTTTCAGAAGTAGACCACTAGCACTTTCTTCTCTAATCTTTCAGTTAGCAGTCGAGGGTGTTGACCATTTGCATCACTCCAGGACAATACCAGTTGTTATAATCACTCACAGGCTCTATGAGATCTGAAACCCCACTACTAGCAATTTACCCTATGACATTGTCTCCTACTATTCTCCCCCCATCACACTATTCCAGTCCCACTGGACTCCACACTGTTCTTCTACCTCCAGGCACGCTCCTGCCTGCATGGTCTACCTAACAATAAAGTGCTTATGAAAAGGGGAGCTCAAGTCAATTACCAGAACTTGGGCTGGAGCACACCAAACATCTGGATATGTGGAAACATCATGCTTTGTGATGGAGATTTCACTTCTCTTTAATTTCCCCGCCTTTAGTCATTTCTACCTTTGCCTAACTGAGACATCTGAGATGGTGATTTTGATGTTCTTCCTTCCCCTTCGCCATCCCCCAAGAAGAGTAATTCACTGGGCTGATTTAGCATCTAACAGGAATGAAGAAAAAGGTTGTGTAGTATTGAGGACATTTCAACAAACCAAAACTAAATTTGACAGAACATGAGCGATGACCCTGGGCTGCTGAGATTAGGAAGGAGACAGAGATAGCCAGGGAATACCAGGTGCACAACGCTCCTCTCACTTCCTCACCCGAGCCTGCTGATGCTTATCAGTGGACTTCCCTCAGAAGATCACTTCCTTTTTTCCTTCAGATATCTTTATCAAAGTGAGCAGAAAGTGAGCAGTGCCTGGTGTAGTGTGTACAGTGTACCCTGTAATCAGATGTTCAGCTAGACTTCAGCTGATGGTCAGGAAGCACTGATCCAACATAAGGGCTCACAGGCTGGAAACTTTGCCCTTATTTCAACTCATGTTTTACATACATGTACCACTTTCTATTGTAGAGCCTACTAACGTTTTGGAATTTGGACAGTTGAAAGAGACACAGACAGAGAGGGCAAGCAAAAGGCAGTGATACAACCAGAGAGAACTAGCAACCAAGAAGCGCTGCCAGAGAAAACACAAACACTTTTTTAATATAAAACTCTTTGTCATCAAGTGGATTCCTACTCATAGCAACTCTATAGGACAGAGTAGAACTGTCCCATAGGGTTTCCAAGGAGCTGGTGGATTCGACCTGCTGACCTTTTCGTTAGCTTCCATAGCTCTTAATTACTGCACCACCAAGGCTTCTTTTTAGTATAGTAAGTCCCAAATACTGCATGGGATATATTTATACTAAAAACATACTCACTGCTTAAATGAAATTTACATTTAACTGGGTGGCCTATCTTTATTTGCTAAGTCTGGCAACAACCCTAAACTCAGGAAAATTTTCCAGCTTTTCCTCTCCCCAAGCTGCAGCCATACAAGCATGGATGGAGATTACTTTGCCGGACCATCACTGGCTATAATGTAAACTCTCTGGGAATTGCAAATAGAGAAAAAAATGCTTAATGGAATGTGGCTATATATGCCATTTAAACATGGCTGCACTATTGACAACTGC
>NW_004444029.1:6674068-6695788 GCF_000243295.1 Trichechus manatus latirostris
CCGTCCCGACATTCGCCGCCGCTGCGACAGATGGTGCCCCGTGTGAGGGGCTGCGACAGTTGGCATAAACTCTTAATGAAAATAAGATCCGTGTGGCAAACCTTTGTTGGCAGCTGGTCAGGGATACAGTTGATCCGCTCCTGCTCATTTACCACAGGGCACTCCACAGAGCTAGGGGGTGCACTTGTCCCAGAATCTGAGGATGTCACAGAAACAAACATAAAATGGCCATCAGACATGGTCAACATCACAGGCATGCAATACCACCATAGTTCTCAACTCCTCGGATTATATCAGCTCCACTGTAGATAGAGCTTCTTGCTCGTGTCTTCAGTATTGGTTTGTTCACTTTGTAAAACCTCAGCTTATTCTTTTAACTGGATTTACCTCTGTGTATACCTGCATCGGAGCCTAGTGGCACAGTGGTTAAGACCAAAAAGTCGGCAATTTGAATCCACCAGTCGTTCCTTGGAAACTCCACAGGGCAGTTCTACTCTGTCCTGTAGGGTCACTATGAGTCTGAATCAACTCAATGGCAATGGGTTTGTTTTTTTATATACCTGCATTGGCTCCTTCTACCCCCAAGCCCCTCCCACTATAAGACGCTGCATGCAAGAGCAAGGAGTTTGACTTTACCACTAGATGGGAAGCTTGCTAACGTGGGAACCAAGTGCCCTTCCTCTATCCAGGGTCCAGAAACTATGGCCCAAGGGCCAAAGCAAGTTTTTTTTCTTTTTTGGAACACAGCCACACCATTTGTTTCTGTGTTTTCTGTAGCTGCTTTTATCTCACAATGGCAAAGTCAAGTAGTTGTGACAGAGACAGTATGGCGGAAAAGTCTAAAACATTTCCTTCAGATAAAAAATTTGCCAAGTTCTGCTCTAGTCCTTTGCTTCCACCCCCCAGCAGCTGGTTGAGAACATGCTCTGCACGCAGGACATGTGCATGCTGTTGCCTGATCATAGTCAACTCAACTCCACAGGCTCAGCCACCAGCCAACCCTCCGCCTCCATTCCTGCATGGTCCTATCTTTACATAAATGTGAAGTTGCATAACCCACTGCCTTCGAGCGGATTCCAACTCATAGTGTCCCCATAGGGGTTCCAAGGCTGTAAATATCTACAGAAGCAGACTGCCACACCTTTCTCTCATGGAGGTGCTGGTGGTTTGGAATCACCAGCCTTTTGGGTGGTAGTCGATCGCTTTAACCACTGCACCACCATAAGATCAAACAATGTAAAGGGAGCCCACTGATGTAGAAATTGGCCACTAGGACCTACCCAAGGGCTAGAGAGTTTGATTTCAGATTAAAAATTAGTAAAATTAAAAAGGCACATTTATTCCATTCTAAAGTAAAGAACTGAGTTTTCTTGAAGGTTCTCTGCAATAAGTGAATCATGGCATTAAGACAAAACAGGGAGGCTTTTGATTAGCTTTGTTTTCATTAGGGTTTCCAATTCATCGATGATGGATTAATAGAACTCCGTATTTGTGCCAGTGTCTGCAGAAGGCTAGTAGTTCCATCTCTGGGATCACAGAATTTTGGGAGTCTAACAACCTTCCAGATGATCTGATCTAACTTCCCATTAAGGTAGAAGTTGCTGTGACTGGGGGTGGGCTAGGAGGGGCTGGCAGGCTTTCCACCGGCCCCAGACTGATGCTTTGCTTTGCTGCCTGGATTTCCTCGGAAGCTGCCCCTGGATGAACCAGATAAGGCAGCGTGGATGACTCAGCACAGTTCAGCCTCCCGCTTGAATAAGGCAGTTTAATCAAATAACTCAGGTAGGGTTTTGTTTTTTTCTAAAGAACTAGATTTTGGCCTAAAAGACTAATTGGTTACCTTCTTATTAGGCTGCCTTTCATATAAGTGTATTTTATCATTATTAATAGAATTAAGCTTATTCAACAAAATTCAACAAATATACTTCAAGTATTCATTGTGGAAACCTGAACTATGCTAATAAAATCGGGAAATGAAAGTATCTGAGCTTAAACCTACAAAGGGAATCTCTTGAGCTGCCACAATTTTAGTAGGTCTACCCACACAACCCACAACCACACACACACATACACACACACACACACAAATAACCATGGAAGAAGGGCTTCCCTGCCACTGATGTGGGTTTTGCTCTGATAAGAATATATGGGCTGAGACCATGAGAATTCTTTGTTACCTGTGGATTCCAAAGACTCTTTGGCCAAAAGCACAAACATAGGAATGGTGATGACAAACACTACCAGCAGAAGAGCACTGAGCATAAGCTCCAAAGCAGTAAACTTTTTAAACTTCTTTCTCGCCATCTATAAAAAAAGCAGAGGGCAATTTTAAATTTTGGTCTTATTTAATACATAGCTAGTAAACTTTTCATGGAAAATCTCAAATGTGTGCGTAAGTAGCAATCCTCATGTACCCATCACCTAGACTAGCAAATTATCAGCTCATGGCCAATCTTGTTTTCTCTGTCCCTACCCCCCGATTATTTTGAAACAAACTTCAAATTTCGTATCTCTTACTCTGAAAATAGTTCAGTAGATTTCTTTAAAAGATAAGAAAGTTTACAAAAGAAATGATATTATCAAAATACTATCATCACACCTAAAATATTAACAGTAAGTCCTAAAGGTCATCAAATATCTACTCAATGTTGAAATTCTTATTGTCTCATCAACTTTTTATAGTTTGTTCTATTCTAACAAGCATCAAAGTAAGATTTATATATTATAATTTATGTTGGTTAACCAAACCAAAACCAAACCCATTGCCATCGAGTCGATTCCGACTCATAGCGACCCTATAGGACAGAGTAGAACTACCCCATAGGGTTTCCAAGGAGCGGCTAGTGGGTTCGAACTGCCGATCTTTTGGTTAGCAGCTGAAGTCTTTTTTAATCAATAGGGTTTGTTCTGTAGATTTTCTCACCACCTGGATTTCGTTGGTTGCACCGCCATGCATACAACAATGTTTCCCCCACTCTTCCATTTCCTGTAAATTAATTATTAGATCTAGAGGTTTGATGAGATCCAGGTTTGATTTTCTGGCAAAAATGCAGCATAGGTGGTGTAGCATCTCCTGGCAGGAGACATACAATACCTCCTAGATTCTCTTAATGTGATGTTTACGGCCATTGATGAACGCTGCCTAGACCCATTGTCTCATTAAGAGTTGTGAGATAATGATATCCCAATTCCAGCATTCTTTACTCATTTATTAGCTGCAATGTTCCTAGAGAGAGAAATTTCCCCTCATCTATTATTAGGCTCGTAAGTATACCATTCATATAGGAAAGGTAGGATAAATACTTGACTCCTTCTCTTTATTTGTTGTTGTTGTTGTTAGGTGGCATCAGGTCCATTTTCAACTCATAACAACTCCATGTGACCCAGTAGTACTGCCCCCATAGGGTTTTCTAGGCTGTAATCTTTACTGAGGAGGCCAGGTTGCTCAGTGGTTTGAGCATTCGGCTGCTAACAAATGGTAGGCAGTTTGAATCTACCAGCTGCTCCTTAGAAACTCTGTGGGGTGGTTCTAGTCTGTCCTATAGGGTTGCTGAGTCAGAATCGACTCGACGGCAACAGGTTTGGTTTCTGGTTAATCTTTATGGGAGCACATCATCATATCTTTCTTCCTCAAAGCTGCTGGGTGCGTTTGAACTGCCAACCTTTAGGTTTGCAGCTGAATGCTTAACCATTGCACCACCAGGACCTTTTTCTTTATTGGTTGTTGTTGTGTACCGTCGAGTTGATCCTGACTCATAATGACACTATAGGACAGAGTGGAAGTGCCCCATAGGGTTTCCTATGTAATCTTACAGTAATCTGTAATCTTACAGTAGCTGGTGGGTTCAAACAACTGACCTTTAAGTTAGCAGCCGAGCACTTAACTACTGCACAACCAGGTCTTCTTTTTCTTTATTTACTGGCTTTCAAATTAAAGAATTGTTTCCCTAGAATTCTCTAAAGGAGACGCATGAGATTTTTTTTGTCCAATATCTTTATGAACTCAGGGATTTAAGCACAATTTATCTACACTAATCCATTGCGGTTATTAATTTTGCTATTAACGCTCATATTGCCCTATCTTTGGCCTGTGGGAGCCTTTTCACGTTGGTTCTTGAGTCCTGTTGACAGAAGCCTACAGTCTTTGATAGCTTTCTTGCTAACATGATATCCCAGACTCATCTTGTAATTTTCTGTCCCGGGTCTAGAATCAGCCATCTCTCTAAGGAGCCCTGGTTCTTTCTAGTGAGACTACTATTTAGAAACCATAATCAGGATGAGAGCTGGTAAAATTTAACTTAGGATTCTAGAACTGAAAAAACCTTATGGCTCATCTTAGCCAGTGGTGGTCTTTGGGGTCCCCAGGGGATCCTTGAGGATTTGCAATTTCAAGCAGTTTACAGAAACTACACATAACCTCAGCCATCATTGCTGCTAGTTACCATTGAGTCGATTCCAACTCATAGTGACTCCATGCGTTACAGATTAGAACTGCTCCATTGGGTTTTCTTGGCCATAATCTCAACAGAAGCAGATCATCGGACCTTTTCTTCCACGGTGCCACTCGGTGGGTTTGAATTGCCAACCTTTAGGTTAGCAGTCGAGCACAAACCATTTGCACCACCGAGGAACCTAACCTTAGCTAGGGATTAGAATATTTTGTGAAGAAGTTAAAATCAGAAGCTCAGCACCTACCTCCCACTCAACACCTACTGACTCAGAATCTCTATGGGTAAAGCCTGGATATCTGATTTTTTTAAAAACTCCATCGACGATTCTGATGTGTAACCATCTTCCAGAACCAGAGACCCTGTTGTAGGTCTGCAGGTTGTAATAAACACACTTTGATTATTTGGCAAAAGCATTCAAAAGTGGTGCCTGTGAAGTTAAAAAAAAAAAAAAGTGGAACTAATGGTTAGTCTAGCCCCTTTATTTTATAGATAAGTAAAGTAAGATAGAGTAGGATAAGTGCCTTGATCAGATTGTCCAAACAGGTGAATGTAGTTCTCTCCGGCTAGTGTAGCCATCCTGGTGATTTTTGGTGGGCACCACATGAATGGAACATTTTGGAGTCTACCATAACCTTAATCTTGAGCCATTGGCCTCACCCTGTTCCTGTCACCTTCTTCCAACCTGCTCTTGATCTCCTAGTGGCCTCTTTCTGCCCTTGCTTCCAACAGATTTGATGTAAGGCATTATATTCCTGGTTATGAAGGGTTTGATGTGTATCAACTAGCTGTCACAAGCTGCCTTGGAATTGAATGCCCTCCTCCTAGCTACCTCTGGCTTTCATGGCCTCCCACCACAGAATTTCCACATGTACGGTGTCCTTCCTGTGAACCTAACGGGGTCTCATGCTTCCCAGTTCAGTGCTCCCTGCCAAGCAGACCACAGTATCTCTATAATGCATCAGGAATCCTGTGTGCTCCTGAACTACAGAATACTGACGTCAAATGCATGAAGCACATCTTGTCCAGAAGCTAAGGGTAAATACATAGCATTTTAAGTCAAAATTTGGCTCTTAAGATTCATACACTTCAAAATCTAAATTGTCATCCTTTATATTCAAAGGCCCACCATAAACTGGGCTCTGAGGTGCTTTCTCACTAGTGGGGAAGGATGAGGCATCTGCACTCTCCTCCAGTCTTTCCTTGGTGGAGAGTCACAGGGAAAACTGTACCCAGAGATGAAGTAACTGCTCAGATGGAGAGATGTTGATGTCCTGGCCCTGTAAGTTGGACTGCGTATCTGTCCAGACATGGAGCACAGAAACACAGCAAATGTTCAAATAAAGAAGTAAAACTGTCACACATCTGAGGGTGGGTCTTGTGATCAACAAAAAACAAGGACTAAAGAGAAGAACTGACCACTACTCAAGCAGGGACCATAGGATTTGTCCCTGTTACCTGACCCCACTGGAACCGGTCCTCCAGTAAGGCTCCCTAGTCCTTGACCAGGAAGGTGCCCACCACATTTGAGGGGTTTTCTTACCACTGACCGAACTGCCACACACAGACTGAAATGAGAGTTGTGCCTCACCTGGAGTCCTTTCTAGAAACCTCCCTCAATGCCCTTTGTCAGGGGCCATTTTGGTTTGGAACTGTGTTGTAGCATCACCCCCATCACTCAGATCACCTCCTTCCCAGGGTTTCCCCTCACCCCTTTCTTTGTCCTCGGAACCTACCACTGTCATTAATTAAAAGGCTTGTCCTGTACAGCTCAACATTCTTGCATTGTCTCTCAAACATTAACTAAAACACGCCCTTTGGGTACTTCTGCCAAATTCGAAGGGCTTTTTTTTTTTTTTTTTTTTGAATTAGGTAATGTTTATTGTCTTTGAAAGGGAAGACTTGACATTTCATTTCATTGGCTTAGCTAAGCTCTGAGAACCCCAGAAATACCCTATCAGTTTACCTAGGAAAGCAATATGCTTCAGGGATAGCATTCACAAAAACAGTGACATACAAGAAAGACAAAGCTTATTTCCCTCTCTTCCAGATCAAAGAACTGAGATGCAGTGGTTTATTGACACTCATCCAAGACACAGGACACGTCAGTGAGACAATCAATGGCCCCAACTTCCACCTTAGGGATCTCCTCATGACCTTTCTATCTCTTACTTAAGGATACACTCTATTTTTCACATTTTTTGGAAGAATGTATGTCTTTCGACACAAATGTAGCACTTCTCCAGAACTGTAAGAAACTATGGATAGTCATATTATAATACATAAATGTGCCACTCAGAAGGGAGTGCCACCTATAGAAAGTCATATCTTCACAAGCCATACATAAGCCAGAATTAAGGGAGACATTTCTCTTAGGGCTACACAGAATCTATATGTCCTTTAGTTTATAAAAGAAAATGAAGCCACTATCCTCCCACACAACAGAAGCAATGCATGGTAGAAAGTGAACTCTAGTCTTGAGAATCAAAAGACCTGAATTTTATTACTCCTTCTGAGAATAGCTAACCAGACGACCTTGGGAAATTAACTTGACCTTTCTGGATCTCAGCTTCCTCATTGATAAAGAGGTTGAACTAGAAGATCTATAAACTCCCAACCAGCTTTTAATATATCGTGTTTGAGCGAGCTACACAAATTTCTTGCTTCTTAACTCCTCCTTGCCCCAAAAGATGCCTGTGCTAAACATTTATTAGTATTTTCTTTTTTCCCCTTCTCAGGACTGAGGGCAGTGCTACACAGAGCATTAGAAGAACTGAGCTTGGTCCCCAGCCCTACCCTTCCTTGCAGTAACCAAAACAACTTACTGAGTGTTTTTAAGTCTCAGTTTTCTTGTCTGTAAAATCAAACGACTTATTGCATTGGGCAAATCTGCTGCAAAAGACCTCTTTAAAGTGTAAAAAGCAAAGAAGTTACTTTGAGGACTAAGGCGCGTGTGACCCAAGCCATTGTATTTTCAATAGTCTCATACACATGTGAAAGCCGGACAAAGAATAAGGAAGACCAAAGATGAATTGATGCATTTAAGTTATGGTGCTGGCAAAGAATATTGAATGTACCATGCACTGCCAGAAGAATGAACAAATATGTCTTGGAAGAAGTACAGCCAAAATGCTCCTTAGAAGTGAGAATGACGAGATTCCGTCTATGTACTTTGGACATGTTATCAGGAGAGACAAGTCCCTGGAAAAGGACACCATGCTTGGTAAAGTAGAGTGTTAGTGAAAAAAAGGAAGACTCAACAAGATGGATCAACACAGGCTGCAACAATGGACTCAAACACTGAAACAACTGTGAGGATGGCGTAGGACTGGGCAGTGTTTCATTCTGTTGTACACAGAGTCGCTATGAGTCAGAAGCGACTCCACAGCACCTAACAACAACAAAATAGAACTAATAATATCTATTGTTATTATCTATTACCACCTCCTCTTTTTGAGAGTCAGATGAAAATGCTTTAAATTATAAAGCATTAGATACCATTTTATTACTATTGACCATAGGAAGAAAGGCCTAGTGATCCGCGCCAAAAATCAGCCACTGAAAACCTTATGGATCACAACAGTCCAACCCAAAATCAACCATGGGGATGACACAGGACTGGGCAGCATTTTGTGCCATTCTACATAAGGTCACAGTGAGTTGGGGACTGACTCAATGGCAGCTAATAACAACCACACTGACCTTAGAGAAGACAGTGGGTAAGTCTCGGGTAAGAAATAGAACATTCCTAAGACATATGTCAACCTCAAGTTCACGGGCATGGTGGTGCAGCTGACTCATTGCTTTGGGAGGAGCCAATGCATGTTCCTGCTGCCATCCTTATAAATGTGCTTTGATACAAGCTCTTATCTGCTAAGTGCTTTATGGCCCCATGCACCAGGTAATGCACTCATAATCTCAGACCAAAAGTGCAGAAATCCAGGAAGGAGCAGGAGGAGTACGGCCCCTGCAATCTTGTCCATCCAAGCCCACTTTCTCCAACCACCACCCACCACTACTCTCCCAGGCTGCTTGTAAATCACACTCTCTTTACTCAAAAGGAGCATCCCATCTTTTCTTTCCCCAGGCCTTACTTCATGACTCCCAAGCTAGGATATCTTCAGTCCTCAGATCAGTCATGGTGTATGGCACTTCCTTATAGCCTCATTCTCCACCACATCAGCGTATCCTCACACAACCACCACTGTCTCCTCAGTCAGAGGAAAGCAGGTGAGTCCTTTGCCCAAGGATTAGGTAACAAAAGGGTTTGCTTCTCTTAAGTCAATGACAGCTTACTGTTAGTCAGCGCAATCCCCTCTTACTGCGCAAAAGGAAATGGAGCTGTGAGAGATCCCTTTCTCTAGAGAAAGGATTGCTTTAATTTTCCTAAAATAAATTACCCCAACTTAGTCTTTCTTTCTCAACTCTCTCCACTACCACTCATTCTCAAAGGCTTTATAAGAAACCCCATAAAACTTATCTTGCTAGTAAAATTCCATAAAGATGAATAACGTTCCCTGCCTGATATAGTTAAATTAGACAAAAAGAAAAGGAATGACCTCATGTCCACTGGCAGGAGAGAATAGTGAGAATGTCTACCAAAGTGACCATGTCCCTTTGGTGGTTGTTAACAATTGTGACATGGGAGATTGTTATTTATATTAATATTTTTTAAAGTTCCAAATTTTTAATACACTGTGTTAGACACTGTGGAGAAAAAACATTACTGGACAAACTGTAAACAATATGCTCAACAGAAGATGGTTTGGCAAAAACTATTAAAATTACTCATACCCAGGAGACGGCCTAGATGGCAGCTTAGTCAGACACACCATGCGATCCCATTACAGCAAAGACCCAAGAAACCAAGTAAAACAGATATAGGTGACAATCCTGGAGCACTGAGCATCAAACAGAAAGGTAAAGAATTAGATCGAACACCAGTTGGAAGGAGGAACTGAACAAAAGTAGTGAACAAGGAGAGATACAGAACAGACGTGCCCTAGCTGGCCCGGCACAGCATAGCATTTTGAGACAAAGCCATCAGCAATCCTAGGTGAGGAGCCCAGGAAGGCAACTTCATGGAATTCCCAATAGGAAACAGAGAAACTGTGTAGATATACCAGGAGTGAAGCAAGGTTTGCAGGTCATGAAGCAGAACTAAGGAGGGAAAGCGCAGGAAGGAGGGTGAGAGCTCAGGGATCCTGGAGTCCACAGAGGATGGAGGGAGCCAGGATCCAGAGACAGGACTACTCACCAGCAGTGATCCCTGACCATTAGGGTGGGTGGGGCACACAGACTAATAGATCCATAGAGTGTCAGCAGGACGTCCCCCATCTGACTAGATTCTGGGCAGCCCTCCCCCCCACCCCGGACTTGGTTGGGGCCAGGTACCAATTGCTGGCTGCGGTCAATGGGGAGTGCAGAGGCACTCACACTTGGTGATCAAAAGATCATGCTCCTCAGCCCCATGCCCTCATGGTTACTAGTGGTGTGAATCCTCCTTACCCCTGCCTCCCTGCTGGCCCAGGGAACACGGTACCAGCCCCTTCTTCCCCCCTCACCCAGCCCCACACCGCTTACCACTCCATGTCTACTTGGCAAGCAGTAATGAATGCTCCCCCACCACTAGTCACCCACCACACCCCCCAGCCACCATCACTGACACCAGAAAGTGAGAGAGTGCCCTGCACCCCCAGTTGCCCACAACACCCCTAGGCCTACCACCCTACCACCCATGGAGTGCCATCACATGCTCCCACACCACTGGACTGATGACAGGTAGAAGACCGTGCTCAGCCAGCCCACCTCTAGATGCCCCACATGCCCGGTGAACAGTGACGTGCAATCAGCCTGCCCGCCTCTGCCCTGACCACCCAGCAACAGGTGATGAGCATTCCCAGTTCCACCAGACCAGCAATCAGCAGAGCATGCCTGCTCAGCCTACATTTATATATCAAAACAAAACAAAATATCAGGACAAAACAAACATAAAATCAATCAATAAATATGTAAATAAATAAAATTACACCTTAGTGCCTCAAAGCACACAATAACAAATCATATGAACAACAACAACAACAACAAAAAAAAACAGGTTAAGAAGGCTCAAACATGTGAGCAAAATAAAGGGAAAGAAAACCTTCCTGAGGAAGAAATGATAATGGAGCTACCTGAGAAGAAATTCAAAAGACATATTTAGGATGCTCAAAGAGATCAAGCAAAACACAGAAAAAACTCTAGAAGAATTCAGGAAAACAATACAAGAATAAAATGACAGACTCAATAGACAATTAGAAACCATACAAAAACAACATCTAGAAATTCAGAAAATTAACAATAAAATATCAGAAATAGATAACTCAATGAAAAGACACAGAGTTGAATTGAATCAATGGAAGAAAGAATCTGCAAAGTAGAGTACAAATCCCTTGATACAAAACATAATTTTTTGGGGGAACAATCAGAAAAAAGAATGAAGAAAAATGAAGAAAGTCTAAGAATTATATGGGACACCATCAAGAGGAAAAATTTATGCATAATAGGAATTCCAGAAGAGGAGGGAAAAAAAAGTACCGAAAGAATTTTTGAAGATATATTAGCTGCAAACTTCCCAAATATCATGAAAAATGTGAAGGTTACCATCCAAGAAGCTCAGCGAATCCCATACAGGAGACTCCCAGAAAAACTCACCAAGACATATCATAATCACACTTTCCAAAACCAAAGCAAAGAAAGAATTCTCAAAGCAGCTTGTGAGAAAGGAAATATCACTTACAAAGAGGCACCAATAAGACTAAGTGCTAATTTCTTGTCAGAATCTATGCAGTCAAGAAGTCAGTGGGATGGCATAGATAAAATCCTGAAGGAAAAGAATTGCCAACCAAGAATCATATATCCAGCAGTATTGTCTTTCAAAAATAATGGTGAAATTAAGACATTCCCAGATAAGCAAAAACTAAGAGAATTTGTAAAAACAAATCACTTCATAAGAAATATTAAAGGAATACAGAACCAGTGACATCAGACAACAACCTGAGATAAAGACACATGACATCACCCAGATACCAACCCAGATAAAGACTTCAAAAAAGTAAAATAAAGCTTAAAAAAACTGACTACAGGGAATCACAGGAGTTAAACTGTAAACAATGACAACTTCAAAACAAAAAAGAAATAAAAGATGCAGTTATAGAACTTCCGTATGGGAAGGAAGTCAAGGCAGTATCAAGATACAACAAACTGTTTCAATTTTAAGAGGATTAAGGTAAACTTCAGGGTAACCACAAAAAAAAGTAGTAAATCTACTCACCAAAATAAAAAAGAAAATGAAAATGACTCAGTAAACACAAAAACAACAACAACTGATAGGAAAAGAAAATCCATACATTAAAAAGAACTCAGCACAGAAAATTAAGAACAAAGAAACTATTAACACCCAAAAAAAAAGTATGACAAATGACAACAATGAATCCACACCTATCATTAATCACACTGAATATAAATGGAATAAATGCACCCGTCAAGAGACATAGAGTGGAAAAATGGCAAAAAAACATGACCCATCAATATGTTGTCTACAAGAGACATACCTTACACACAAAGACATAAACAGGTTAAAAATCAAAGGATGGAAAAATATATATAAAGGAAACAGCATCGAAAAAGACAGCAGGAGTACCAATAATAATTTCATATAAAATAGAGTTTAAGTCAAAATTCATTATAAGAGACAAAGAAGGACATTATATAATGATTAAGAGGTCAATCCACCAAGAAGACATAACAATAATAAATATGTATGCACCCAATGATAGAGCTCTGAAATACATAAAACAAACTCTAACAGAATTGAAAAGAGAAACATACAGTTCTACAATAAGAATTTGCATTGGGCAAATCTGCTGCAAAAGACCTTTTCAAAGTGTTGAAAACCCAAGAAGTCACTTTGAGCACTAAGGTGCGCCTGACTCATGCCATGATATTTTCAGTTGCCTCGTAAGCACGCAAAAGCTAGACAATGAATAAGGAAGAACAAAGAAGAATTGATGCATCTGAATGATGGTGTTGGCAAAAAATATTGAATATACCACGGACTGCCAGAAGAATGAACAAATCTGTCTTGTAAGAAGAACAGCCAGAGTGCTCCTTGAAAGCAAGGATGGCAAGACTTTATCTCATGTACTTTGGACATGTTATTAGGAGGGACCGGTCCCTGGAGAAGTACATCATGCTTGGTAAGATAAAGGACCAAAAAAAAAAGAGGAAGATCCTCAATAAGATAGATTGACACAGTGGCTGCAACAATGGGCACAAGCATTGCAACAATTGTAAGGATGGCACAGGACCAGGCAGTGTTTTGTTCTGTTGTACACAGGGTTGCTATGAGCCGGAACCAATTCAACGGCACCTAAGAAAAACAAGAATAATAGCAGGAGACTACAACACACCACTTTCGATGATGGACAGAACAACTAGAAAAAAAACTCAATAAAGATACTGAAAATAAATAACACAAGCAACCAACTTGACCTCATAAACATATACAGAACACACCACCCAGCTGCAGCACAGTACACATTCTTACCCAACGCACATGGATCGTTCTCCAGATTAGACCATATTCTAGGCCACAAAGCAAGCCTCATTAAATTAAAAAATACCCGCATAATACAAAGCATCTTCTCTGACCATAATGCTATAAAACTAGAAATCTGTAACAGAAAGGGCAAAGAAAAAAAGTTAAATACATGGAAACTGAATAAAACCTTACTTAAAAACTACTGGGTCATAGAAGAAAGTAAAAACGAAATTAAAAAAATTCTTAGAATCAAATGAGAATGAAGACACAACACATGAAAACCTCTGGGACACAGCAAAAACAGTGCTCATAGGAAAATTTATGGCAATAAATGCACACATCAAAAAATAAGAAAAGTCTCATATCAATAATTTAACCCAACAACTTGAACAAATAGAAAAGGAACAGCAAAAGAAGTCCATAGTCACCAGATGAAAGGAAATAAAAAAGATTAAAGCAAAAATAAATGAAATCAAAAAACAATGGAAAGAATCAAAACTAGAAGTTTGTTCTTTAAAAGGATCAATAAAATTGACAAACCACTGGCCAAACTGACAAAGGAAAAGAAATGATAAGATGCAAATAACCAAAATAAGAAAATAAATGGGCAACATTACAACAAAACCAACAAAGATAAAGAGGATCGTAACAGTATATTACAAAAAAGGTACTCTAACGAGTTTGAAAACCTAGAAAAAATGGACAAATTTCTAGAAACTCACTATCTATCTAAATTAACACAAACAGAGGTAGGAAATCTAAATAGATTCCATAACAAAAGAAGAAATTGAAGATGTTATGGGAAAAAAAAAAGCTCCCAACAACAACAAAACAAAAAGAACCCTGGCCCAGGTGGCTTCACTGAAGAATTCTACCAAACATTCAGAAAAGACTTAACACCAACTCTACTCAAACTATTTCAGAATGTAGAAAAGGGAAGCATACTCCCTAAATCATTCTGTGAAGTCAGCATAACCATTATACCAAAGCCAAACAAAGATACCACAAAAAAGAAAATTACAGACCAATATCCCTCATGAATATTGACCAAAAATTCTCAACAAAATTCTATCCAATAGAATACAAAAGCGTATTAAAAAAAATAACACATCGCAATCAGATGGCATTCATACCAGAGATGCAACGGTGGTTCGACATTAGAAAATCAATCAATGTGATCCACTACATAAATAAAACAAAGGAAAAGAATCACACGATCATCTCAATCGATACAGAAAAGGCATTTGATAAAATCCAACACCCTTTCCTGACAAAATCTCTCAGCAAAAATAGGAATAGAAGGGAAATTCCTCAACATAATTAAATACATATACAAAACCAACATACAAAACCAACAGCCAACATTATTCTCAACAGAGAGAAATCGAAAGCATTACCCTTGAGAATGAGAATGAGATAAGGATGCTCCTTATCACCACTCTTATTCAATACTGTACTGGAAGTCCTAGCCAGAGCAATAAGGCAAGAAAGGGAAGTAAAGGGTATCCAAATCGGTAAGGAAGAAGTAACACTTTCCCTATTCACAGATGACATGATCCTATACATAGAAAATCCCAGAAACTCCACAAGAAAGTTATTGCAACTAATAAAAGGGTTCAGCAAAGTGGCAGGGTATAAGATCAACACACAAAAATCAGCTGTATTCCTCTACACTGACAAGGAGAACTCCAAAAAGGAAATCAAGAAAGCAATACCATTTGCAATAGCCACCAAGAGGATAAAACACCTAAGAATAAATCTAACCAGGAATGTAAAAGATTTATACAAGAAAAACTACAAAACACTACTTCAAAAAAACAAAAGAGACCTACATGAATGGAAAAACATACCATGCTCATGGACTGGAAAACTTAACATTGAAAATGTCAATACTACTCAAAGCGATCTATAGATAGAATGCAATCCCAATTCAAATCCCAACAACATTCTTTAATGAAACCAAAAAACTAATCTTCAACTTTATATGGAAAGGAAAGAGGCCTCAAATAGCTACAGCATTATTGAAGAAGAACAAAGTAGAAGACCTCATGCTTCCCATTCTCAGAACTTACTATACAGCCACGGTAATCAGAACAGCCTGCTACTGGTACAATGACAGACATATAGACCAACGGAACAGAATTGAGCACTCAGAATTAAATCCATCCAGCTATGGACAGCTGAGCCTCAACAAAGTTCGAAGTCCATTCAGTGGGGAAAAGGTAGTCTCTTTAACAAATGGTGTTGGCAAAACTGGATATCCATTTGCAGAAAAATGAATCAGAATCCATACCTCACACCATACACAAAAATTAACTTAAAATGGATCAAAGACCTAAATACTAAACCTAAAATTCCCGGAAGATAACATAGGGACAAAGCTAGACGTCCTAATTTGTGGCATAAATACACTATCAAACATAACTAAAAATGCACAAACAATGAAGATAAACTAAATAACTGGAACCTCCTACAAGTTAAATACTTATGCTCATCAGAAGACTTTACCAAAAGAGTAAAAAGAGAACCTACAGACTGGGGAAAAAAAATTGGCAATGACATATCTGACAAGGGGTCTAAACTCTAAAATATATAGGAAACTTCAACATCTCAACACCGAAAAGACAAACAATGCAATCAAATAATGGGCAAAGGCATGAACAGACACTTGACCAAAGAAGACATGCAGGCAATGTGATGGTTAATGTTATGTGTCAACTTGGTACGCCATGATTCTCAGTATTATGTAATTATCCTTCATTTTATGATCTGATGTAAGAGGAGTTTCCTTGGAGGTGTGGCCTGCATCCAATACATATGGATGTTCTGGCAAAGCTCTCTCTCCCTTGATCTTGCATCTGACTCATCATCCTCTGACCTCCTGTTCATGAGATGTAAGCCAGTGGCCTGATATCTGACCTGCAGATTTTGCGATTTGCCAGCTCCCCCAGCCCCAAGAGCCAGCAGCCTGCCATCTGATCTGCTGATTTTGGGTTCGTCAGCTCCTGCAACCGCATGAGTCAAGGGAGCCTCCAGCCTGATGCCTGACCCACTGACTGGGGACTTGCCAGCCTGCACAACTGCATGAGCCATTTCCTTGAAATAAATCTCTCTCTATATATATATATTTATACTTCACTGGTTTTGCTCCTGAGAACCCAGCCTAAGCGAGGTGGCTAACAAACACATGAAGAGATGCTCACAATCGTTAGCCTTAGAGAGATGCAAATCAAAACTACAGTGAGAAATCATCTCACTCCCACAAAAATTGCACTGATCAAAAAAAGAATACAACAAATTCTGGGGAGGTTATGGGGAGATTGGAACTCTTATACACTGCGGGTGAGATCATACAACCACTATGGTACAACCACTATGGAAAATGGTATGGCTCTTCACCAAAAAGCTAGAAATAGAAATGCCATATGATCCAGAAATCTCACTCCTAGGTGTATATCCAAGAGAAATAAGAGCCGTGACATGAACAGACATATGTACACCCATATTCATTGCAGCATTATTCACAACAGCAAAAAGTAGAAACAACCTAAGTGTCCATCAGCAGATGAATGGATAAACCAAATGTGGTACATACATACAATGGAATACTATGCAATGATAAAGAATAATGATGTGTCCACAAAACAAAACATGGAAGAATAACATGCTGAGTTAAATAAGTCAATCACAAAAGAAAATATTACATGACACCACTTTTATAAAAAGTCAAGAATAGATTTATACACAGCAAGCAACATTATTTGATAGTTACCAAGGATGGGATGTGGGGGAGGGAGAATCACTTATTAGACGGTTGACAGGTGTTGATTCTGGTGAAGGGAAAGGCAGTACACAACATGGTGTAAGTCAGCACAACGTGACCAAGGTAAATGAAGACCGTGAGAGGTACACAAGAACAAAGGACGACTACGCTAAATGCTAAAATATATATAGTTCTGCAACAACAGTAATAACAACCAAAAACGTGTAAGTAGTTACACAGGTAGATATGTATGCTATATAGGTGTAGGAGGGTGTATGGGTGTACATGGGTGTGCATATATAGGTATGGTTGTGGGCATTTGTATATACATATTTCTATGTGTTGCATATATATTCATATATATGAGAATGCATAGGGGGCACAGTTAAGGAAACTTCCTAGACATATCCAAACACCTCGTGGGACTGAGTTGCTGGGTTTGAAGACTCAAGACCATAGCCTCAGGGGACATCTAGGTCAGGTGGCATAACATAATTCATAAAGATAATGTCCTACATCCTAGTTTGGTGAGTAGTGTCTAGGGTCTTAAAAGCTTGTAAGCAGCCATCTAAGATACAACTATTGGTCTCCTCCCATCTGGAGCAAAGGAGAGTAAAAGAAAGCAAAGACTCAGAGAAACAGTTAGTCCACAGGACAAACGGCCCACACGAACCACAGCCTCCTTCCTCTAGCCTGAGACCAGAAGAACTAGATGGTGCCTGGCTACCACTACCGACCACTCTGACCAGGAACACAATAGAAGGTCCCGGTTAGAATGGGATAAAAATGTAGACCAAAACTTAAATTCATAAAAAAGATCAGACTTACTAGACTGATAGAGACTAGAGGAACCCCCAAGACTATCACCCTAAGACACCCTTTTAATCTGGAACAAAGCCACACCTGGAGGTCACCTTTCAGCCAAATAATAGATTGGCCTATAAAATAAACAATAGCACCCAAGAGGAACGTGCTCCTTAGAACAATCAACCAAACAGGCAACATTTGCCCAAAAGCAAAGATGAAAAGACAAGGAGGGGCAGGGAAACTGTATGGATGGAAATGGGGAAGGCAGGGTGGTAATGTGGAGAGTGCCACAACATCTCAGGGATAGCAACCAGTCAGGGAACAATTTGTATATGAATTGTTGAATGGGAAACTAATTTAGTTTGTAAACTTTCAGCTAAAACACAATAAAATGTTCAAATAAATAATGCTGTTTAAGCGGGGAACAAAATTACTCATACCCATAACCCAGCAATCCTATGTGAGAAATTTAACCCATAAATACAGCTACACGTGCGAGAATTGGTGTATGTACAGATAAAATTTTTCACTGCAGCATTACAATGCTACATTACAGCAAAAGATTGAGAGCAGCCTAGATATCCTTAGAGAAGGGACTGGGTGAATATGACAAATAAAATGAAATTCATAATTATTAAGAATCATGGTATAGTCATTTTTAAAATATGTCTAAAAATTCTTTGATACTCCTCCCTTCAAGAGATGGAGCCATCCTCTCACCCCAGTGGGGGGTGGACTAGACTTAGTGACTTGCTTCTAATAAATGTAATATGGCAGAAGGAATGGTGCCTGACTTCTGAGACTAGATCATGAAAGGCTTTGCAGCTTCTTCCTTCTCTCTTAGATCACTCACTCTGGGAGAAGTCAGCCGCCATGTTGTGAGCACACTCAAGCAGCCTTATGGAAAACGCCGACAGCTAGAAGGAACTGAGGCCTCTTGCCAACAGCCATGTAAGGGAGCCATCTTGGAAGTAGCTCCTTCAGCCCCATCCAGCCTTCAGATGACCACAGCCCTGGCTGACAGCTTGATACAACCTCACCAGGGGCCCTGAGCCAGATCCAACCCGTAGTCCTGACCCACACATATCATGAGATAATCTTTGTTGTTTTAAGCTGCTGAAGTTATGGGGATAAATGGAGAAAATATTGAAATTTTCAAGGATTTCATTTTACTTGGATCCACAATCAACTCCCATGGAAGCAGCAGTTAAGAAATCAAACGACACATTGCATTGGGCAAATCTGCTGCCAAAGACCTCTTTTAAGTGTTAAAAGCAAAGATGCCACTTTAAGGACTAAGGTGCACCTGACCCAATCCATGGTATTTTCAATTGCCACATATGCATACAAAAGCTGGACAATGAATAAGGAAGTCTGAAGAATTGATGCCTTTGAATTATGGTATTAGTGAAGAATATTGAATATACCATGGACTGCCAGAAAAACGAACAAATCTGTCCTGGAAGAAGTACAGCCAGAATGCTCCTTGGAAGCAAGGATGGCAAGACTTTGTCTCACATACTTTGGACATGTTATCAGGAGAGATCAGTCCCTGGAGAATGACATCATGCTTGGTAAAGCAGAAGGTCATCGAAAAAGAGGAAGGCCCTCAGTGAGATGGGTTGACACAGTGGCTGCAACAATGGGCTCAAGCATAACAACAATTGTGAATATGGCACAGCACCAGTGTTTTGTTCTGTTGTACATATGAGCCGCAACAGACTTGACAGCACCTAACAACAATAACAAAGTTATGGGGTAATTTGTTACACAGAAGTATATAACTAATACATACGGGTAAATATGAGATGTGAATAAAATGTCATTTGCATTTTTAAAACTCTACTTGCCTCTTATGAAGAGTTCTTTTACTTCATATATCCAGGTATGGTTACCTCTCTTGTGGAAAAATACAACTATTTTCTAGAAGTAGAAGAGAAATATTTCCCTAAACCTTAAGAAAAACAACAACGACAAAACCCTTCAGCATCATCTGATTGACCTTCCTTCACAGATTCCAGGGACACAGATGGTTGCCGACCATCTCAATTAGGAATGCAATTTAGGAAAGCTAAGCTCAAGGAGAATGGCAAAAGGCAACAGCAAAGGGAAATCGCTTGAAGAGCTTTATCTACTTTTAAACGGAAAAAAAAATGTTTTAAAAAACAGCTACTTGGCAACCTGTCATGAACTTTAGACTATTCTTTTTACATGACAGACACAAAATGGAATGTGAGATTCAATGATAATGATAGTAATAGCAAACAATGGTCTAGCTAATATGCTGGGAGGACAGATTGTGATAACTGCTTTGGAGAAAAACTAAAACAAAAAAAAATCAAACCCGTTGCCATCAAGTCGATTCCGGCTCATAGTGACCCTAGAGGACAGAGTAGAAATGCCCCATAGGGTTTCCAGGGCTGTAATCTTGATGGAGGCAGACTGCCATATGTTTCTCCTGAGGGGTGGCTGGTGGGTTCAAACTGTGACCTTTTGGTTAGCAGCCGAGTGCTTTAACCACTGCACCACCAGGGCTCCTGGAGAAAACTAAAGCAGGGGGAAAGAAGAGGAATGTAGGGGCGAGGGCTGCGATTGAATTAGGTTTTAATCACTAAACAAGTGAGAAGGATTACTATACACAAATTGCACAGATGCCAACAGTAATTTTGTTCCTCTTGAACTATACGGTTATATGAATAATTGTCAAGCTCACTTTCTTGGTACTATTATTATTACTTAGACAAAGTAGATGGATAAACTGTATTATTCAGATCATGTGAGGCCCAAATTGTTGAAATGACTAAATGAATTTGGAAAAACTGGGTTAATTGCCCTCTTTTCTGAGTTACAGCCAATGTCCAGCTTGTGTATGGCGTTAAGACGTTCCTTTTCGAGACTTTGATGGCACATGACTGAGGTCTAGTGGGATGAGAGGGTTCATTTCACAGGGACCAAGAGGAACTTGTGAAAAGACCCCAGTAGGTCATGGCTATCACTCAAAACTACTGGAAAAAATTGAGTGGGTTGGTCCGTTGTCTCCCAACTACTTGGAGAATGGGAAGGAAAAAGTAGCTGATGAAATTTTTTGCAAGTCTGGTCCCAACCAAAATGCAGAGAACTGAGAGTCAGCTCTGACTTTGCCCAGGAAAAACCACTTCACACTCCTGGGCCTCAGTTTCCCCATCTGAATTACAAAGGGGTCCTCTCTGGGGACAGCTGTGACCTTTTGTGACCTCAGCACCTGCAGAGGCTCATTCTCCTTGGCACTGTCCACAGCTACCTCCTGCTCTGACTGTCAACGGCGACTTTCTTCCCCTCAGTCCACCCTTCCTAAGTAGTCCATGCCATGGGGCAGTCTGTAAGGTGATGGGATTCGCGCATCTCAACTTGTTTCTGACGGCAGGCCTGACAATGAGACGCCACCTGCACCTTTCGTAGGTGCGACTGAAATCGCTGGGAGCTGTCTTGCATTGGGGGTTCAGGGTAGAATGTCCTTCCACTTCATTCTGGGCCCACCAGAGCTTTGGCCCACGCAGCACGACAAACCAAGGACCCTTCCTTCCCTTCCCCACCTGCTCACACCCACGCACTCACTGTCCCACATCCAGGCACCAGGTGTCGTTAGGTGCCCTGGAGTCGGTTCTGTGTCCAACAGAACGAAACACTGCCCTGTCATGCACCATGCTCACAGTCACTGTTATGCTTGAGCACCAGGTGGACAGCGTCATCAAAGCCACTGTTCAGACCCCACGTCAGGAACCCACTTTTCTAGTGAGACCCAGGGGGAGCGAGATTGGCCTCTCTCCCCCTCCCCAGTAGTAACTCTTCTTTCTTCCCTCAGAGGCCAGTCAGAAATGCTAGACTTCAGCAACACATGACAACTAGACCCATTTTTTACATTTTACCAGAGAGGGGCCAGTGACCGTCTGCCCGTCCTCCCGCTCCCTGGCCCCCCACTCTACCTCACACTGACCGTCCGCCTGTCCTCCCGCTCCCCGGCCCCCTACTCGACCTCACACTGACCGTCCGCCTGTCCTCCCTCTCCCTGCCCCCCTACTCGACCTCACACTGACCGTCCGCCTGTCCTCCCTCTCCCCGCCCCCCTACTCTACCTCACACTG
>NW_004444029.1:6696761-6722720 GCF_000243295.1 Trichechus manatus latirostris
ACTCTACCTCACACTGACCGTCCGCCTGTCCTCCCGCTCCCCCGGCCCCTTACTCTCTCACACTGACCATCCGCCTGTCCTCCCGCTCCCCGCCCCCCTACTCTACCTCACACTGACTGTCCGCCTGTCCTCCCGACTCGCGGGCACCCCACTTTACCTCACACTCCACTGTCCCCAGGTACTGCTTCTTTCCTGTTAACGCCTCCTTCCAGACTCCACGTGAAATCTCTAGAACCCCCAACTGCACACAAACCACTCACGTATCCAGACCCTACATACACACACCCTTACACTCTCGAATACAGTCCTTCATGTGATCAGGACAGGAAACTCAATAGGAAAGCAAGAGTTTCCTCAGTTTCCTGACTGAGATTCACCACTCCTCAACTACAACCCCTCCCCCTTACACGGTGTATCCTCAGTACCCTAGTCTCACTCCCAAATCCTAACTCCCTCCCCTCCTTCCCCCCTCCTCTCTGGCATCAGAAGTGGTCTCTGCCTCCTGCCTTCCCCCAGTGTTAAATCACTCCTCACACCAGCACGCAGATGCTCAGGCTCTGCTTGTTGGTCTGGCCGCTGCAGCCAGGGTCCGGGGGAGTCCATAACTCCACCCCACCACCACCACCAGCAAAGGATGAATGAACTGGGGTTCGCCTTACGTGCGTGCAATTCCGTGATCGTCTTTGGTTTGCTGTTGATATTTGTCTGTGTTGAGCAAATTCACAAGGGCATTTTGACTAAAGGAGATCAGCATGGAACCACATACATGGGCACACTCATGTCTACACCCACAAATGAACCACCAGAGCTCAGGAACCTACCTCACTGCCCGGCCGCTACTTCACACCCTCGGAAGAATGGCCCAGCAGAACGTGTGAGAAGCAAGGTCCTAGTAAAGTGGCCACAGCCACCTAACTGCTTATCAGGCTGGAAACAGGCCCATCAAGACAACGCTAATGCTTTCGGATGCCAAACACCGCCCAGCTTTAATCCCCGGGCCAGAATTGCTAGTTAATGAGTAATCCTGATCTTCCTCTTAGAGAACATCCCCACGACCCGGGAGCAAGGAGTGACCCCCGACCCCCTCCACCCCCGCAGGCACTGGATGTGGTGAGGAGGAGACCCTGGGGCCTGGGGAGAGAAGGCAGGACTGAGTACATCTGGGAACAATGGGGCAAATCACCACCCCGGGGCTCCAGGACAGCCCCCTCTCCCGGTGACCCCTAATCTCTCAGGGACCGATTACCCTTAGTGGCCCAATCTGCTGATTTGTGCTTGAAGGAAACTGTTCTCACAGCACTGCTCCTCTTTTCTTGCCTCTGGAAAAGGTGGTCTTGAGCTTTTTTGTGCTATGGAAACCCTTTGGTGGTCTGGTGACCCCGATGGGCCCCTGCCTCTTAGAATAACGTTTTTAAGTGCAAGAAATAAGATACACAAGATTACAAAGGAAACCAATTACAATGACATACGGTTACTACAATATTTTTTTAGGTTAAGCGCTCGGCTGCTAACTGAAAGGTTGGCTGTTCCAACCCACCCAGCAGCTCTGCTAGAGCTAGACCGGCTGGCGATCTGCTCCCATAAAGATTACAGCCTAGGAAACCGTATGGGGCAGTTCTACTCTGTCACAGGGGGTCGCCATGAGCCGGAATTGACTCGACAGCACCTAACAACAACAGCACATACCTATGGTAATACATGTGCTTCTTTAATAATGTATTAACTAACCCCATCTAGCAGCAGGTCTAATAGCTGTGCAGTTTCAAAACAGGGACAAGTATAAACAATATTTTGAGATTATCTTAAGCATATGATATGAAAATCTAATCTTTCCTGGAGCCTAAGTCATAGGGACAGGTAACGCTGCGTGATTTGTGACCTAACTTTATACTTACAAGACACGCTAAATCTCAGGTAGAGGCTGACAAAGAAGACATATGCAAATATTTTCTCAGTCCAAGTTCACAAAGTCTCTGGTTAAGAGCCAGCTCTATTACAAGCCAACTCTTCCCCAAGTTGGTCAGTGTCCTCTCGGATGTTCCACCCCAAGTGTGACCACAAACCTGCTGTTGCCGGTCCCCAAAGAAATAAATAAGTACAGAAATTGAAAGTAGGAGTGTAGAAGCTCTCCTTGCAATTTTACAGAGTAATTCTGTCTGTTGACTCTGTTGTTGTTGCTAGCTGCCACTGAGTTGGCCCTTGATTGGTGGCAATTCCATGCGCAATGGAATGAAACACTGCCCAGTCCTGCACCATCCCCATCATCGGATCATTATGATCCATAGGGTTTTCATTGGCTGATTTTTTTTTTTCTTTTTGGTTTTAACAAAGAGAAATTGATTTCTTCACAATAAAGTAGGCTAAAAGTCCAAATTCAGGGTGTCAGCACCAGGGGAAGGCTTTCTCTCTCTGTCGGCCTTCTTCTCTTCGGTGTTCCCCTGGACTAGGCACTTCTCTGCGCAGGGACCCCGGTCCAAAGGACACCCTCTGTTCCTGGCACTGCTTTCTTGATGGTATGAGGTCCTCCCCAACTCTCTGCTTGCTTTCCTTTCATCTCTTGAGAGATAAAAGGTGGTGCAGGCCACACCGAGGGAAACTCCCTTTACATTGGATCAGGGATGTGACCTGGGTAAAGGTGGTGTTACAATCCCACCCTAATCCTCTTTAACATAAAATTACAATCACAAATGGAGGCCAACCACACAATTCTGGGAATCATGGCCCAGCCAAATTGATATACACATTTTTTGGGGGACATAATTCTCTCCCTAACCCTAACCTCTCCCTAACCCTAACCCCCTCCCCTACCCAGACAGGGTCACAAGCACTCAATCGCCACCTCCCCAAATAAGCCCGATCAGATAGGGCTGAGGTCGGACAGAGCGTTACCAGGTATCTTACCAAGACTCCCCTCCACCCTGTGCCTGAATTATAGCCAGCCTTAGAGCAAAGAGAAGCGGAGGGGAACTCAGAATACCTAGAGTCAGAATCCTGGCTCCTCACTCTTTTGGCTAGTTTCCTTGGCCAAAATTAATGTTTAAGCAGTTTACTTTCCTGAAACTCCACTTTCTCATCAGTGAAATGGATGGGGCATTGCCTTCTTCACAGAGTAATTGTGAGGTCAAAGGATATTCACCTGCCATCGCCACCAAGTGGAGTCTAGAATGCCGATTGTGTGAAACACAAACCAAAAAATCAAACCCAGTGCCGACTCATAGCAACCCTATAGCACACCAAAAACCAAAACCATTGCCTTGAGTCAATTCCAACTCACAGGGATCCTATCACACACCAAAAACCAAACTCATTGCTGTTGAGTCGATTCCAACTTGTAGCAACCCTATAAGACAGAGTTTCCAAGGAGCAGCTGGTAGATTCAAACAGCCAAACTCTTAACCACTGCACCACCAGGGCTCCCCTATAGCACAGGGTGTCCCTTATTGCAGGAGTAGGTGCCCTCAGGGCGAGCCCCCGACAGGCAGGAGCCAGGCCCGCTATGGTCTGGTACGACTTAGTGCATGCCCTAAGTATGGCAGGCAGTCCAGGGAGCAGGCGGTCTGGACTCCAGGGAAGGGGTGGTGGTCACAGGACCCTCCATTCACTGCGCCTTTTCCTCTTCTGATTATTTGCAGAGGTTGGTGACACGGGGACCCATCCTCAGTGCCACAATCCCTGAGGGCAGGTGGCTTGTCCTTTGTCCCATCTCGCACGGCCTTCCCTGTCTCCTGCTACCCACAGGGGCCACCACCGTCTGTCCGTCTGTTGTACTGTGGTGGCCTGCATGTTGCTGTGATGCTGGAAGCTATGCCACCAGTCTTTCAAATACAAGCAGGGTCACCCATAGTGGACAGGTTTCAGAGGAGCTTCCACACTAAGATAGACTAGGAGGAAAGGCCTGGTGATGTACTTCTGAAAATCAGCCAAGGAAAACCCTATGGAACACAACAGGACATTGTTTGATACAGTGCTGGAAGATGAGCCCCCTAGGTCGGAAGGCACTCAAAATACACAGTGGCCACAACAATGGACTTAAGCATGCCAAGGATCATGAAGATGGTGTAGGAGCAGACAATGTTTTGTTCTGGTGTCCATGGGGCTGTCATGAGTCGGAGCCAACTGGATGGCAACTAACACCACCCCTCAGGTGGTGAGACCTGAAGCAAGCCCCCGATTGGGATGGGGGCTGGCAGAAGTTGAGGAAGCCAGTCAAGGGTGGGTTTCTAGGAGCCCTGCCCAGCCTGCCCTGTCCTACAGAGCACCAAGCTCCTCCTCCTCCTGGTGCTGATTCCTCTGAGCGCTCCCACCACCCCCTTAGCCCTTTGTAGAATAACCCCTCCCACTGGAGGCTCCCAGTGTCTATTTCCTACCAAGTTCTCTGCCCCGTTGACATCGTATTGTTTGTTTGGCTAATGCTGCTACTGAAGGAGTGTGGGGTCTATCTCCCTCTAAATCACCCTGGCCTCTTTCCTTAACACATGAGTTGCCCGTTTCCTCATGGCCCCTGGCGGTCTCTCATAATTCCCCAGGCCCCCCTGGCTCCCCCTGCCCCCCTTCCACCTCCACCTTCTGCTTCATTTCTAGTTTCGGGTTGCGAGGTAGGAGCGATGATTGAGGAGCCACCTCAGCTCAGTGATGGTCGAACCTGGAGCTCACTTTGTCCTCCAAAATGCACATACTTCCTTGACCTTGAACCCAATATGCCCATAGCAAATTGACCCATTGCCAGTTTTAAAATTAAACCAATTTAGTTGTTTGTGGAACACAACCCAATTGTTGAAGTTTCTGCCACAGTCCACTTTATAATCTCAATCTCAGGCTTTCTCTTGCCAGGATGACCCTCCCAGTTCTCCAGGCCAGGTCCTTCTCCATCTGTACAGCCCACACAGAGAGGGGAGTCGGGGGGGAGCTTCTGTAAGCAGGATGCTGTCTGACTGCACCCACGGTCACTTCTCTGCTGGCCTTGACAGTACCATTGTCATTGTTGTCACCATCAACACCATCATCATTATCGTCTTCAACATCATCATTGTCATCATCATCATCATTGTCATCACCATTGTCATCAACATCATCATTGTCATCATCATCATCATTGTCACTGGCATCATCATCGTCATCGTCATTGTCATCATCATCATCATTGTCATCACCACTGTCATCAACATCATTGTCATCATCATCATCATCACTGGCATCATCATCATTGTCATCACCATTGTTGTCAACATCACCATTGTCATCAACATCACCATTGTCATCAACATCATCGTCATCATCGTCATGATATCATCGTCATCATTGTCATCGTCATCATCATTGTCATCTGCATTGTCATCAACATCACCATTGTCATCTATGTCATCATAGTCATCATCGTCGTCACTGTCATCGTCATCACTGTCATCACCATTGTCATCAACATCATCGTCATCGTTGTCATTGTCATCATCATCATCCTTGTCATCACCATTGTCATCAACATCATCGTCATCATCATTGTCATCATTGGCATCATCATCGTCGTCATTGTTATCGTCATTGTCATCGTCATCGTCATTGTCATCATCATCATCATTGTCATCATCATCATTGTCATCATCATCATTGTCGTCGTCATCGTCCTTGTCATCACCATTGTCATCAACATCACCATTGTCATCAACATCACCATTGTCATCATCATCATCGTCATTGTCATCAACATCATCATCATCGTCATTGGCATCATCATCATCGTCGTCGTCATCATCATTACCATGGCCTCAGTGAGTCCCCTGAAGGCCAGAGAGCTGCCTTGTCTCTGTCAGAATTAGGCAGAGGCCTCAACTGGGCAGTGGGCTCATGGGACTGAAGCACAGGTTTTCTTTGTCAATGCTGAGCCTTACCCAGCCTGCACATTTCAGAGGACTTCCTTCTAGCCCCTCCCACATGTACCCCCATTCCCAGGTTACAGAGCAGCCACCCCAACAGCCCAGCGCTGGACCTGTAGGCTCATCTTGCAGTGTCCCAGAGCAGGAGTCACTCTTGTACTAGGTCCCTACTCGCAGGGGACTGGGATGTCAGCACCCCTGCCTGCTCCTTCTGTCCACATGGCAGGGTAGTCTCTGCCCTGCTGAGGCACTGCAGCAAGCTGCCTGCCTTCAGGGCTTCCGCTCTGCTCGAACACACCAGGCTTCCCTGGGACTGTTAGCACAGCACCCCCCTCTCCCCCAAAGGGAACCCCAAGAGAGAAGTGCTCTGCTCACTTAACTCTTAGGTTCACTGAATCTTCTCCAGAAGCACTCTCCTGTCTCTTCCAGTGCTTCCTGTGTGAGCGTGCGTGTGTGTATGCATGTAATATCCCAAGAGTAGAGGCAATTCTGCTCTGCCAACCTTTGTAGCGTGTTGAGAGCATCACATAAGAAGAGGGCCGCATCATGTCTCTGCCTTTTAGGATTTTGTAATCTGTTTTCATCACCGTCTATGATCCTGAAAGCATTCTCTAATGAGGCAGTGAGGGGACTGTGGTGCAGGAAAACGATCTCAACCGTGACTTCTTTCTGTTTAGCTGTCTGTCTATCGATCTATCTATCTGTCATCTATCATCTATCTGTCATCTATCTTCTATCATATATCTATCATCTATCGATCATGATCATATACCATATCTTACTCAAATAACACCCGCCTACTACATTTGTTTGCCAGCCGCACCCTCCCCCAGTGAAGTATTTTCATAAGTGCTGCCATGCCAATTTTTTTACATGTTGCTGTGAAAAAATTAGCATATCACGCTTACGAAACCACCTCTCAGTGGGGAAGGTGCGGCTAGCAAACAAATGTAGAAGGCACACATTATTTTTGTAATACTATATATATGTGTGTATATGTGTGTGTGTGTGTGTGTGTGTGTGTGTATATATATATATAAAATCAAACCAAACTTATTGCTGTCAAGTCGATTCCAACTCACAGCAACCCTATAGGACAGAGTAGAACTATCCCATAGTGTTTCCAAGGATCAGCTGGTGGATTTGAACCGCTGACCTTTCGGTTAGCAGCTGAACACTTAACCACTACACCACCAGGGCTCCATATACACACATGTACACACACACACACACACACACACACACTTATCTACACATACATAATAGTTATAGGTCTCTATATCTTTTTAAAGATTGTAATCCCAAAGTATGATTTATACCAAAGTTCAGCATTTTAAACCAAGTACAATTTATTTATCAAAATTTAAGTCTTCTAAGGTCCTTGGGTGGCACAAACAGTTCGCACTTGGCTGGTAACCAAAAGGTTAGTAGTTCAAACCCAGAATTACCACAGACGATACAGGCCCTGAGATCTGCTTCCATAAAGACTACGGCCAACACACAGGGTCTCCAAAGTCATGCACCAACAACAAAACAAAATCAACAACAAAATTTAAGTCTTCTGACAATAGTATCACTTCATCTGTAGAATGTGCAGTAGCTAAAGTCATTCATTGCATCTGATATTTGTTGGGCTCTGCTATATTAGATTGTTGCTCATCTTGTTGCTAAATTTTAGGGTGACACTTCCTACTAAGATGACTCCACATGTTCCATAACAAGGAGTCTCTCACTCATCCTGAGGCTCAGACTTGACGTCAAGTCCTCCACAAAGCCTTCTCTGACCAACTCCCTTCTCCCCATCTGAGGGCGACGCTCTTCCTCCACACTCCTTCAGTTCTTCTTCTGCCCCTTTGTTTACCTGCATGTCTCCAGTTTCCATCACAAAAACTGGAACATATTTGTTCTTAATAAATACTATTGACCATATCCATCTATCTAGTCACTGCAGACACTTCAGCAAAACATCCTACTGCAACAAGCTTTGATGTCACTAGTAACAGTGTGCTGTGCCAAGCTAACCAATAGCAATTAAAAAACATCGACTCAAAGTATTCAATTCCAATTTCCAAAAATAAATGGCAGCAAAACTCCAAACACAAATTTATATACTTTTTGGAGGTTTTAATGTCTATTTATTTGCGGAGTCCAAGTGACGGGCAGGTTTTGGATTACATCCGATGAAGTGAAGTTGTCGCTCCTACTGCTCTCATTAGCACTGTGATTAATTAAGCCGTTCTTTGCTTCGGGGGTGAATCAGTTTTCAGAAAACAGTCAGTTGCTAAAGACTACCCACACGGTAGATTGTTTACATAGTTCCAAACACCTGTGACCATAAATCAAATGCCTAGGAGGGCTATCAATGAGGGCTATGCTATTCCTCTCTCGAAGAGCCCTAATTATTGAAACATTACCGTGGGGTATGACATAGATCAATGATCTTACTGATTCTTGATATAAAACCTTATAACCTCGATCTAAAAGGTTATAACTCTTTGGTTTCATATCTCTGCTTGTACAGTGGAGCAGGCTGCTTCCATCTGGACACTCCAGGAAAGAGGCACCTTTCCTAACCACCTGTGGCACAACACTACCAGTTGGTGTGGTTAAGAGAAGGGGAAAAACAGTTTCAGTTGAAAGTACAGAACTCGTGTTGTAGTGTCTGGCATTCTGTAAGAATGAGTGACCCAAACAAGGTGGCCACAAATGCAATGAATTAAATACAGCATCGCTGCTATGTGAGTATGTACGTGAAGGACTGTGTGAATATCTGTGCATCCACAATTCAGAATAAAATGGAAGACAGTAGTTTAGTAATCACTGATTTATGTCACATTACTGATAAGTAAAGGAGCTGTAGTAGAAAAAAACATGAAAAAGACAAAGAGGAGGGGTCTACGGAAACAAACGGGGAGCACAAGAAGCTCTCGGGTTAAGGAAAACTTTGAATATGCAGTAGAGGGGACAATATGAACATGAAGGAGAAACATGATAGAGCCCTGGTCATAACAGCTGGCATTCATTGAATGGACACCATGTGCTAAGCCTAATACCAAGCACGTCACCTGAGTCCATTCAAGTCGTCCTCACAACCCTCCACCACAAAGACAAGATCTAGGCAGAGGGAGGCTCAACCATTTGCCAAGGTCACAAAGAGAGTGGGTGGCAGAGCCAGGGTGGGGGTGCCCCATCATTTAGAGGAAACTGAATCATAGAACAGACAGTGACCCAAAGGCAGAACCATCAACTTCTCCTTTCCTTTCATCCTCATTCGTTCCTCAAAATGAATGCGGGAGTGAATAAGCATGAAGGGCAACAATAAAAGAACTGAAAAAGTCAAAACGTTTCTAAGTGTTTGTAAAAGATACCCCAGACCCAGGGGAAATGTCATCTTGTCTCTGAATGGTGTCGGTGCTCAAACTCAGACGAGCGACTAGCCAGAATGTTCACAGAGTGTGTAGATGCGATCATGAAATCAGTCTGTATTCCTTTAGAGATCAAGGAGAAATAGAGATGCCAGAAGGCCAGAGTTCACTAAATTTATGGAAATGTTTAAAAGGGGAGAAAGCTGGATTTCAGAAATTACAGCCAAACATGTTAACCTGTGTTTTATTAACTATGCAAAGGCATTCAACTTTGTGGCTCATAGCAAATTATGGATAACATTACGAAGAATGGGAATTCCAGAACACTTAATTGTGCTCATGAGGAACTTGTACGTAGACTAAGAGGCAGTGGTCTGAACAGAACAATGGTATGCTACATGGATTAAAATCAGAAAAGGTTTGCATATGGGTTGTATCCTTTACCATACGTATTCAGTCTGTATGTTGAGCAAATAATCCAAGAAGCTAGACTATATGAAAAAGAAAGCAGCATCAGGACTGGAGGAAGACTCATTAACAACCTGCGACATGCACATGAATCAACCTTGCTTGCTGAAAGTGAAGAGAACTTGAAGCACTTACTAATGAAGAGCAAAGACCACAGCCTTCAGTATGGATTACACCTCAACATAAAGAAAACAAAAATCCTCACAACTAGACCAATAAGCAAAATCATGATAAACAAAGAAAAGATTTGGAGTTGTCAAGGATTTCATTTTACTTGGATCCACAATCAACACCCAGGGAAGCAGCAGTCAAGAAATCAAAGGACGCGTTACATTGCTAAATCTCCTGCAAAAGACCTCTTTAAAGTGTTAAAAAGCAAAAATGTCACTTTGAGGACTAAGGTGTGCCTAACTCAAGCCATGATATTTGCAATCACTTCATATTTATGCGAAAGCTAGACAATGAATAAGGAAGATCAAAGAGGAATTGATGCCTTTGAATTATGCTGTTGGTGAAGAATATTGAATATACCATGGACTTCCAGAAGAAGGAACAAATCTGTCTTGGAAGAAGTCCAGCCAGAATGCTCCTTAGAAGTGAGGATGGTGAGACTTTGTCTCACATACTATGGACATGTTAACAGGACATGTTATCAGTTCCTGGAAAAGGACATCATGCTTGGTAAAGTAAAGGGGCAGCGAAAAAGAGAAAGACCCTTAACGAGATGGACTACACAGTGGCTGCAGCAATGGACTCAAACATATCAACAGTAAGGATGGCTAAGGACCAGGCAGTGTTTCATTCTATTGTACATGAGATCACTATGAGTCAGAACCGACTCGATGGCACCTAACAACAACAACATTAGAATATAATCTCTAGAAATGTGAAAGAACGTCCTAGATGTAATCCGTGAGATGCTATAGACTACTAAATGCTTCATTTGCAACAATTTCATTCATACAAAAAATATTGACTACCTACGATGTGTCCTCATGAAACTTAACATTTTTAGTGTGGTTAGGGTGGATAAAGGAGATGAACATTTAATATATGCAGGAATATACAACAGGTTAATCAGGAGTCCCTGGGTGATGCAAACTGTTAAGTGCTTGACTACTAACTGAAAGGTTGACTGTTCAAACCCACTCAGAAGCACCTCGAAAGAAAGTCTTGGCAATATGTGTTATGGATTGAATTGTGTCTCCCAAAAACGTGTGTCAACTTGGCTAGGCCATGATTCCCAGAATTGTGTCGTTATCCACCATTTTGTGATCTGAAGTGATTATCCTATGTGTTGTAAATTCTAACCTCTATGACGTTAATGAGGCAGGATTAGAAGCAATTCTGTTAATGAAGCAGGACTCAATATACAAGACTAGGTTGTATCTTGAGTCAATCTCTTTTGAGATATGAAAGACAGAAGTGAGCAGAGAGATGGGTGACCTCCTACCACTAAGAAAGCAGAGCCAGGAGCAGAACTCGTCCTTTGGACCTGGGGTCCCTGCGATGAGAAGCTACTAGACCACGGGAAGATTGATGACAAGGACTTTCTCCCAGAGCCAGGAGACAGAAAGCCTTCCCCTGGAGCTGGTGTCCTGAATTCAGACTTCTACCCTCCTAGACTGTGACAGAATAAATTTCTCTTTGTTAAAGCCATCCACTTGCGGTATTTCTGTTACAGCAGCACTAGATAACTAAGACAATCTGCTTCCATAAGATTACAGCCACTGAAAACCCTATGGGGGAGTTCTACTCTGACACACATGGGTCACCATGAGTTGGAGTTGACTCAACAGCAACTATTTGTTTGTTGTTTTAAGTGTGACAGTAGCACCCAAGATGGGGCAAGGGGGTCATTTATCGGGTGGTCAGAGAAGCTCTCTCTGACAAGGTAACTTTTGAGAGTAGATTGGAACAAAGTGAAGCATAGGAGTGTGTAGCGAGGAGCATTCCAGACAGAGAGAACCAGAAGAGCTATGGTAATGACCTGGGGTGGGAATGTGCTTGGTGAGTTCTCGGAGCATGGTCAGTGTGGCTGGAGTAGACAGACAGAGGGAGCAAGTACCCCAGAAGACATCTGAGAAGGAACAGGGCTCTGATTACAGAGGACCCTGTGGCCATTGTAAGGACTTGGCTTTGTTCTGATGAGATGGGCACCCCTGGATGATTTGAGCACAGGAATGGCATGATCTGAGTTGTGTTTTAATGATCACTATAGTTGCTTTGTGGGACATGGGAGTGAGGCAGTGGAGGTGTGGGAAGTAGGGAGAGCAGTTAAGAGTGTCCGCCATAACCCAGGCAAGATTAACCACTTTCTTCTCTCCCTTCTTGGCAGAGTGCTGGTCTTGTTCATGTTAATGCTCCTCTTGCCAAGCACAGCACCTGGCAAAATAAAGATGGTTGAACAAAACCTTTGGCAATAACAACTCAACCTGCAGTCAGACATGCGTGCCGCAGGGGAAACCGGGCTCTTGTCCATATTAAAACAGTACCAATGATAAGAGTGATGCCTCAGAGGAGATAGAAGGCATGCAAATGGAAAGAGACACCATTCCAAAACCTTGTCCACCAACAATATCTACTTTGCCTGCTGCCAGCGTCCTTGTAATCCATAAGCAAATGCTTCTCTCCTCTCCATCCAACCAGTCCAGGTGGACATGAAAAACTAGGATAGGGAAATTGAAACTCTCTTTTGTTTGCATCCCCGATGCTGTGCTGAGGCCTTCTGGGGAGACTGTAACACAAAGAACCCTTGAGTTTGTTAGAAGTTTCTGTTCCAGCCAAGAGGTGAAGTCATCAGTTTTCCACTTCTAACAATGAGTCCTTGTGTGTATCAAAGATATCTTGTACAGCAACAACATTCCTCTAGGCTGCCTGTCAGAACTTTGTTTGTGCCTCATTTGGGATAGACCAAGCAAGAAAGCTTTGTGCATGGACGGTCCTAGCTCAGATTGCACATTTACCTTCTCTGCCATGTGGCATCTGAGTGTAAGACCATCCACCAACTAGAGAAGAGACACCATGTTGACTCTGACCCCTGTTATAACTGTGCCCTGTGAGGTCAAGAGTGTATTTCTGTTACTTTCGATCCTGGAATTTGCAGTGGGGGTCCTGGCCAACGCCTTCATCTTCCTGTTGAACTTCTGGGACGTGGTGAAGAGGCGGCCGCTGAGCAGCTGCGACCTGGTGTTGCTGAGTCTCAGCATCACCCGGCTATTCCTGCATGGGTTCCTGTTTCTGGACACCATTCAGCTCACCAACTTCCAACAGATGAAGGCCCCATTGAGCCGTAGCTACCAGACCAACCTTTTTCTCTGGATGGTCACCAATCAAGTCAGCCTCTGGTTCGCCACCTGCCTCAGCATCCTTTACTGCTCCAAGATTGTCCACATATCCCACACTACCCTGCTTTGCATGGCTCCTAGGTTCTCCAGGAAGATCCCCCAGGTGCTGCTGGTGTTTATTCTTTTCTCCTGTGCCTGCATGTTCCTCTGTTTGTGGAACTTCACCAGCAGATCTTGCTTCATGGTCACAACTGTGCTACTCGTGAATAGTACAAAAAAGGGGATGCAAAGATCCATTCCTTTTATTCCTTCCTCTACTGCAATCTGGGGTCCATCCTCCCTTTCCTCTGTTTTCTGGCCTCTTCAGGGCTGCTGATTGTCTCACTGGGGAGGCACATGAGGACAATGAGGGCCAATGCCAGTGGCTCTTGCGGTCCCAGCCTGGAGGCTCACATCAAAGCTCTCAAGTTGCTCATCTCCCTCCTCTGCTTCTATGTGGTGGCATTCTGCACTGCCCTCCTCTCGGTGCCCTTAATGATGCTGTGGCAGAACAAGATAGGGCTCATGGTTTGTGTTGCGGCCATGGCAGTTTGTCCCTCTGGTCATTCGATCATCCTGATCTCTGGCAGCAGCAAGCTGAGAAGGGCTGTGGAGACCATTCTACTCTGGATGCAGAGAAGCCTAAAGGTAAGGGCTGAGCACAAGGCAGATCCCCAGGTGCTGTGCTGAGCACGGGCACGAAAAGGGCTTCTTTGTGGACATACCTCTGATTCTTCATGAAGTCTTCAGAACCTGTTCCAATTTCTTCCCTAAAACATAATGGGGAGTCTCTCCACTTTACAACAATGGACTCACCCATAGAAGAATAAAACAATTATAACTCTCTGCATGGCCTAGGCAAGTAGTTGTTGTTAGATGCCATCGAGTCGGTTCCAACTCATAGCAACCTCACGCCAGGAGAACAAAACGTTGCTCGGTCCTGTGCCCTCCTCTCAGTCATTGCTATATTTGAGCTCATTGTTGCAACCACTGTGTCAATCTATATTGTTTAGGGTCGTCCTCTTTTTCACTGACCCTCTACTTCTTTACCAAGCATGATGTGCTTCTCCAGGGACTGATCCCTCCTGATAACATGTCCAAAATATATGAGACCAAGTCACACCATCCTTACTTCTAAGAAGAATTCAGGCAAGTAGAATGTTCTTTTATATGGCTGGATTTAGGTCTACCATTTTGGCATTTTTTTTTTTTCATTTGTCCCATTAGTTTTTGTTCCTCTGTTTATTCTTTCTTGCCTTCTTTTTTGATTATAAAACTCTTTTAGTATTTTATTTTAAATCTTCTCATGGTGTCTTAGCTATACCTCTTCTCATTAAATTTTTAGTAGTTGCTCTAGGGATGACAGTATCAATCCTTATCACCGTCTATTTAGAGTTAATATTGTACCACTTCATGTCAAATGCAATTACCACCATCCCCCATCCCTTATCCCATGTTTGTCATGTATTTTACATCTGCATTAATTGTAAACCCCACAATAAAATGTTATAAATTTTACTTTAAACTGTCTGTTATTTTTTAAAGAAATTAAGAGAAGAAAAAAGATAGCTGTTTGCACTTGCCCACTTATTTACCATTCTGGTACTCTCCAGTCCTTCCTGTAGATCAAAGTTTTTCTATCTCACGTCATTTCCCTTCAGTCAGAAAATTTTTCTTTATCGTTTTGTGTAGTACAAGTCTGCTGGCTACATCCTCTCTCAGTTTTTTTGTGTACATGAAAATGTCTTTATTGAAACATCATTCTTGAAAGATATTTTTGCTAGATATAGAATACTGTTGACATTTTTTTCTTTTATCATTTTAAAGATGTCACTCCATTATGTTCTTAACTCCAATTTTTTCTGGTGAAAAGTTAGTCCTCGCTTCTCTCGCTGTTCTCCTACACACAATGTGCCCGTTTTCTATGGGTTTGGAAGACTTTTTCTTTTTTTTTTTTTTGGTTTTCAGAAATGTGACTATGATGTACCTGGGTGTAAGTGTCTTTGCACTGACCCTATTTGGAGTTTGTTTCCAACGCCCCCAGAGGCGTTTCGCAACTCATCTACCTCCCCAACGTCATTCCTACATTTCACAAGTTAGACCCCAAGAGCCTCGGTGACATCAGCTGGTCCAAAAGTTGGAGAGGAAACTAATATGAGGTCATTGAAGTGTTATTTTTTTCCTATTTCTAACTTTTTAAAAAAATATTTTCTTTCTCTCTTTTGATTTTTTTCTGCCCATGTATTTCAAGGGAGGGAATCTTCCTACAATCTTGAACCCTGATCCAAGGGGAAGCCTAATTTTACCATGTGTTCTGGCCAATTTGGTACTAAAGTCTAATTTCCATGCCAACGTCATTCATCCTCAAGCCATATCTTGGAAACCTAACTGAATACCAGACTGAGGGGGCCCTCAGAGATGATCTATGCTAATACTTTACCCATCACCTAAGTCTGAGGCTAGACCACATTCTGAATGCAAACTCTTAGACCTCTAGTCTTATTCTGATCCTTATTTCAGTAAAATGATTAGCACTGACCTCTTTGGAGGGCCCTCCCTGTGGAGAAGTCCCCACTGGGGAAGGCCTCAGCATGAAGATGTACCCAGTGTTTTGAACACCTAGACTTGTTGACCTTTGTACCAGCTGCCCCCGGTCTGGGTCACTCCTCCACCTGAGACCAAATCAGCCCACACTGGGACTCATCTGGAGTAGACTCAAGTGCCATTCCAAGCCTATTTTTGTTTTCCAGGTGAATCTCTTTAAAGTTTTCTTAATAAAACATTTCACAAGGAGTTTCTCCCTCGAGCTTTATATATTCAAGTAGTTAACAAGAAATACCTTGGGGGAAGAAGTGTGCAGAGCAGCAGGGGGATTGCAATTGAGTAGACCTGGAGAATCAAGTTAGCTCTAAGGTGCAAAGAATAATAAAACATGATCTGTTTATAGTAGAATCGTATAACTTAGTTGGAGGAGACACACAAACATGTATGACACATTTAAGTAATGATAAGAGGCTGCCTGGAATTAAGTGCCAAAACTATCGGCATAAAGCACGACTAGGGTTCAGGTCAGAGCTTAAGTGAAATGGCAGGACAATGGCCTAGAGGGGGGAATAAGCATGGCATGTTCTGTATAGGTAAGTAAAGTTCAGGTTATAGAGCCAAACTCAAGAGTTGAGGCTTTTTCATTGTACTAGAGTCCCTGGCAGGTGCAAAAGGTTATGTGCTCGGCTGCCGACCAAAAGGTGGGAGGTTCAAGTTCACTCACAGGTGCCTCTGAAGCAAGGTCAGGCAACCTACTTCCAAAAAAAATCAGCCACTGACAACCCTATGGAGTACAGTTCTATTCTGACGCACACGGGTTATCCTGAGTTGGAATTGACTCAGCGGCAACTGGTGTTGTTTTCGTTATAACAGAACCTTAAAGAAGGAAGTGATATGATTACAGCAGTGATTTTATAAATATTTCTCTAATGGCATTGTGTTGGTTTGATGTGAAGGGGAGAAGACAGGGAGCTTGAGCCATTCGCACTCCAAATGTAATGATTTGGACCAGTATGGGGGTAGTAGAAATGGAGAAGGTGGAATAGATATGAGGGAGATGTTGAAAAACATCCTCAACTAATGTCTTAATATGGCAGTTGGTAGAGAAAGAAGAATCAAGGAGGATCTCAGCATGTGAGCGAGTTGCAATGTGATGTAATCACTAACCAAAATGAAGTTAAGAGAGGAAGTTGGTCTGAGTGTGGCGGAAATGGTAAATATGGTTTGGGGATTATTATAACTGGGTTGACTTCATGTTGTCTAGGTGGAGAACACCAGCAGATTTTTGGAAACGAAGAACTAAAATTCAGGTTAAAGATTAGAACTAGAAATGACTTTGTGGTCATCAAAAGAGAGACTAGACTGAAAAAGGTATCTTTGAGTTAGGATTAAGGTAAAGTAAAAATGCTGGAAAGAATGGAGGAGTTCTAGGAGCAAGTGGGCCAGAGACAGTGAGGATGGTTGCATTGGACTTCTTCTTGTCTTTCTTTTTTTTGGCTTTCCCAGCACCTTCCTTCTTCTGAGAACAACCACCTTCTCTAAAGGTAACTTCCTCCTCCTACTCCAGCCAGGGTGTGTTCCATGATTCTTTTCCTGACTATATTTAGTGGGTACATCCCAGGCTCGCCAAAGTCCATTCTTGGAATTTCTCTAACCTCATCCAAAAAAAAAAAAAAAAAAGAGTCATAAGGCATGAAATCCAGCAGCTACCCACAGCTCTGTTCCCCGCCATATCTCCTATCCCCAGCAGAAATGAGCTAAGGCAAGAGGTGCATATGATGAAACCTGGCTTTATTTGGTTCCCAACATTCCAGAAGTCCACCCAGCAGCATCATTGTTCTGCTTTTGTTTCACTGCACAACCTTTCAGCATAGTTCATGAGTCAAGATATTTCAACTATGCCTAAATTCATTTGAATTAAATTGCAACACTTGCAACCAAAAGAGTTATGATACAATGCGTGGTACAAAAGCACATAAATGGGACAAGTAAGTCCATGATCAGACATCTAGAGAAGAAATAACCACATAAGTTAGCTGTGGATCAGGAAAAAGATTTATTCTTAGAATGTCCTAGCTCAGACTCAGGGTGAGATCTCAACAATGGAAGAATAACTTTAGTGTCGGAGATGTCACCTTGAAAACTAAGGTGCACCTGACCTAAGCCATGGTGTTTTCAGTTGCCTCATATGCATGCTTAAGCCTGAAGTTGAATAAGGAAGACCAAAGAAGAATTAATGCCTTTGAATTGTGGTGCTGGCGAAGAATATTGAAGATACCATGGACTGCCAAAAGAACGAACATATCTGCCTTGGAAGAAGTACAACTAGAATGCTCATTAGAAGCAAGGATAGTGAGACTACACCTCACATACTTTGGACATGTTATCAGGAGGGACCAGTCCCTGGAGAAGGACATCATGCTTGGTAAAGTAGAGGGTCAGCGAAAAAGAGGAAGACCCTCATGAGATGGACTGACACAGTGGCTGCAACAATGGGCTCAAGCATAACAACGACTGTGAGGATGGCACAGGACCAGGCAGTGTTTTGCTTTGTTGTGCATAGGATTGCTAAGAGTCAGAACGGACTCAACGGCACATAACAACAACTTCAGTGATCCAAAATAGGTGAACAGTCACCCAGGATCTAGGAAGTAGATTATTGCTGGAGCCTCTTTCACAATACATTGTCTTCTACTTGGCCCATTTTGTTTGCAAGACATATTTAACATGTGATTACGTTTACATGAAGGTATATTTATGTAATGATGCTGCTTACTTAAATACTACCTCAGAAGATGTTGTGCTTAAAAGGAGGTGGGGGAGAGGAGGGGATGGTACAGCTGTCAAGCCTATGCTCTTCTATACAATGAAGGCCCTACATACTTTTATATCGGGGCCCCCCAAATCCTGCTTATCCCCTAGGATCTCTCCTCTTGGTCCTGCAGCACATAGGCTCTGAGTGCCAGAGCATCCAGGCCAAAAGTGGAGGTGGGGAAAGTGAAAAAGGAGAACTGTTGATTACAAAGTATATCTGTAGTGGGCTGAATTATATCCCCCCAAAAAAGATATGTCTGTGTCCTAATTCCTGGAACCTGATTTCTATGACTTGGTTGGGAAAAAGGGTCTTTGCAAACGTAATTAAGGGTCTTGAGATGAGAAGGTCAATCTGGCTTATCCTGATGGGCCTCGTGATAGTTAACATTATGTGTCAACTTGGCTGGGCTGTGATTCTCAGTGGTTTGGCAGATTCTGAACTGGTTGCTCTTCCATACTAACAAAATAGAATCATTTTCTATGATGGGATCTGATGGGATCAGCCAATCAGTTGAAAGGGGGAGTTTCCTTAGGGCGTGGCCTGCCCCAGCATATAAATGGATGTTCTGGCAAAACTCTCTCGAGCCTGCACTCTTCTCCTTGCCTGACCTCTGGCTACTGGGACATAAGGCTACAGAAGTCTCCAACCTGCTGCCTGACCTGCAGATTTTGGAATCACCAGCCCCCACAATCCCGTGAGCCAGCTGAGGTCTCTAGCCTGCAGTCTGACCTACAGATTTGGGACTTGCCACCCCACAATAGCATGAACCGTTTCCTTGAAGTACATCTCTCTTTCTTTCTAAGTAATTTAAGTAATGATAGACATATATATATATGTCTCACTGGTTTTGCTCCTCTACAGAACCAAGACTAAGACAGGCCCTAAATCCAATGGCATGTCCTTATCAGAGAAAGGAGAAGGAGACTTAATACAGACAGAAAAGGAGGAGGCAATGTGCCCACTGAAGCAGAGGTTGGAGTGATGTTACCACAAGTCAAAGAATGCCAACAGCCACCAGAAATTAGACAGAAAAGGAATGAATTCTCCCTATAGGCTCCAAAGGGAGCGTGGCCCAGCAGACAGGCCCAGCAGACATCTTGATTTTGTACTTCTGGTCTCCAGAACTTTGACAGAATACATTCCTGTTGTTTTAAGCCACCTAATTTGTGAAAATTTGTTACAGCAGCCCCAGGAAACTAAGAGAGCATCTGCTTCATTGTTTTGCTGAGGCTGGTCTCTCTCAGGTTACAGACACAGGTCAGGCCCACAGGCATCCCCCATTCTGAGCAAAGAGGTAGTGAACACCTCCACAAGTGGAATCATGCCTACACATACACACATTCCAAAGAGAACTTGGGAAACTAACCACCCATCTATAAACTTTACGGATTCCAGAGTCAGTCCAAGGGCTCCATCCTCAGACTGACTACTGAAATGACTGGTGGGACTCTCTGGAGGAGGTGATTCTCAGGGTCTACAAAGGATTGTCTGAACACCTGATGGAACTGAGCAACTGCTTACACACAGGGTTTAGTTTGGAATAAACCTAGGGTTTCCCACTGCACATTTTAGCTTTCACTTTCCACTTGGATCTTCAGACACTGACTTTGAATATCAGATACAGATGCTTTATCTCACTTCTCTTTACTTCTGTTATTGTTAGGTGCCGTTGAGCAGGTTCCAACTCATAGTGACCCTGTGCACAACAGAATGAAACACTGCCCAGTCCTGCGCCATCCTCACAATGGTTGTTACGCCTTAGCCCATTGTTGCAGCCACTGTGTTAATCCATCTCGTTGAGGGTCTTCGTCTTTTTCGCGGACTCTCTGCTTTACCCAGCATGATGTCCTTCTCCACGGACTCTGCTTCTAGGATGTGAAATTTCAGGGTGACAAGTCAATTCTGGTTAGGGTCGTTGTTGTAGGCCCCTAACTCATAGCAACCCCATGGACAACAGAACAAAACACTGCCAGATCCTACACCATCCCCCATGATCAGTTGCTGATCAGACCGTTACGAACCACAGGGTTTTCACTGGCTGATTTTCAGAAGTAGATCACCAAGCCTTTCTTCCTAGTCCGTCTTAGTCTGGAAGTTCCACTGAAGCCTGTTCAGTATCATAGCAACACACAAGCCTCCACTGACAGATGGGTGGTGGCTGTGCTTGAGGCACATTGGCTAGGAATCAAGCATAGGTCCGTCTCCAGCAGGGAAGGCAAGAATTCTACCACTGAACCACCTCTGCCTTATCAGGATAGGGTAGTCAGTGGGAAGCACCGGGGTTCTGGAGCCACCAGGTCCCGTTGTTTCGCATCTCAGCTCCAACAATGACCAAGTTTGAAGCACCAAAATATCTATTCATGGGTGAATGCATAAATTAACTGTGATATAGTCATATGATGGTATACTGCACCACGGAGAAATTGAACGTGGATGATCTGGCAAATATATTGTTGAACAAAAAAGTAGGTTTTAAGAGAATTTATACAGTATGATTCCATTTACATAAAGCTAAATACCGGCAAACCACCACCACATATTATATGGGGCTACATAGGTGTGTGGTAAAAGTAGGAAGAATTGTACAAAAATTATAAACACCAAATTCAGGAGAGTGGTTGCTGCTGATGAAAGAAAAGAGGAGTATGATCGGTGAGTAATACAACAGGAATTTCAGCTATATTGTAATGTTTTTAGGTTAGGAAATGGGGATATAGGCGGTGGTTATTATATTATCCTTTATATTTTTTTTAATTTTTTTTATTGTACTTTAGATGAAGGTTTACAGAATAGTTTCTCATTAAACAGTCAGTACACATATGGTTTTATGACACTGGTTAACAACCCCATGACAGGTCAATACTCTCCCTTCTCGACCTTGGAGGACTTTTTTTTTTTTTTGGTGAAAATATACATAGCCAAAGTTATACCATTTCAAAAGTTTCTACATCCTTTATATTTGTTTGTAGACCGGAAATAGTTCATGATACACATTTTTTTAAGGATTGAATCAAAGCCATGGCTCCGTTTGTTTGATATTATTGCTGTTGTTAGTTGCTGTCGGGTCTATTCTGAACTCACGGTGATCCCAGGTGTGCAGAGCAGAACTGCACCCCCTACAGTTTTCACGGCTGTGACCTTTCAGAAGCAGGTCACCAGGCCTTACTTCCAAGGTGCCTCTGAGTGGGTTTGAACTGCCAACCTTTCCGCTAGTGGTCCAGCATTTAACCATGGTCTCCACCCAGGATCTACTGACCTTATGTATAACAGAATGAAACACTGCCTGGTCCTGCGCCATCTTCATGATTTGTTGGTATGGTTGAGCACATTGTTGAGACGCTTGTGTCAATGCATCTCATTTTCCTCATTTTTGCTGATCCTCTACTTTCCCAAACATAATGTCCCTTTCTAGAGACTGGTTGGTCTTTCCTGATGGTGTGTCCAAAGTAAGAAAGCTGAAGTCTCACCATCCTCACTTCTAAGGTGCATTCCAGTTGTACTTCTTCTAAGACCTTACGTGCATCTAACCACTTTGACTATTTCTCAACCAGGGCACTCACAGGTAGATACACAATTGTATAGCTGCAATCTCTTTTGCCTAGAAAAACTCTGTTTTTGGAAAACTTATTTAGCAAGAAATAATCTAGTCTACTTTCTTACACCAACATTAGTTTTCAGAAGTGAAAAAGATGACATGAAATAAATATCTAAGATTATAATAAATAAAAAATTAAATTCTAGCATATGTTCTCTGATTTCACAACTATTGGACAAAGATTCTGTTTGTATTTAGAAAAACCTATACTCAAAAACAACTAATTGCTGTCATGAAGAAGAATGCAATCAAATACCACTGATAGCTAAAGGACTCAGGCGAACTTCTATACCAAACATCACAATGCACAATACGCGCCAGAAATTGTAACCTGTGGAAGAAAAACTATTAGATTTCTGATTCTAAATCAGAGGCATATAAAATTATGAAAATGTGATTTAATAATTAAACATTTTCAATTTTCAGTCTGTGTTTCTCAATGAATTTAAAACATCTCCAATACCAGACATGCTTGTGTGAATGAGCTCAATTCAGTAAAAATTAGAACTTTCATTATAGTTCTGACAGGTGTTTTCTTTATACCTGGTTCACTTCATTCGTCACATTAATTTGCAGGCCTTTGTGGATATTTGAGTTTGTAAACCACTGGTTTATGGGCCACAACACTATGGAAACATCTAAAGGAAAAAGTATTTCTTCACTCAAAAAAGAAGCGGGGGGAGTGAATTCTCTGAAATCTAACTTTGGTGGTGTATTATACATAATATCCATTACCAAACAAAATGATGAAACTCATAGCTTATGCAGCTTCAGCGCAGTGAATTCACCACTTGGCACCAACCACCACCATAAAATGTATGGGTCTTGCCTTTATAATTGTGTATCTGGCCAATTCAGAAGGTTTTCTAAAACCAAGGAATCATCTTCCCCAAAAGTGATTTCAAACTTAATTCTAACAACACAGAAATTGCCACTTAAAAATAAAACTTTCTTGCAGCTTATGCTTTACAAGTCTTCCTAAATCTTCAGACTAACTTGTAGCAAAAGCATTCCAGGTTTTCTATTTCTTGAGTCAATTTTCGTATACTATATTTGTATAGGTATTTATTTTGTCTAAGTTTAAAATTTCAATGGCTTAAATTTGTTCATAGTATTCTCTTACTATCATATTTCACAGAAGATAAATAAAAAGATACATTAAGAGAGAAAGGAATAGAGGGGGCAAGATAGACTCTGTGGAGTCAACTTCAACTCCTGGTGCCTTTCGTACAACAGAACAAAATGTTGCCCACCCCTGCACCATCCTCACTAACACCAGGATGTTCAAGTTCGTCGTCGAAGCTATTGTGCCAATCCGTCTCACTGAGGGTCACCCCCACCCTCACTGGTCTTCTACTTCACCAAACAGGATGTCCTCCTTCATTGATTGATTCTTCCAGATGACATGTCTAGAGTAAGCAAATCAGAAAATATTTTCTTGTGATCCATAAGGTTTTCTTTGTCTAATTTCCAGAAGTAGATTGCCAGGCCTTTCTTCCTAGTCTGTCTTAGCCTAGAAGCTCTGTTGAAACCTGTCCACCATGGGTGACCCTGCTGGTATGTGAAATACTGGTGGCACAGCTTCCAGCATCACAGCAACACGCAAGCCACCATGGTACAACAAGAACGTGCATCGCAGAGTCAGTGAAATAGCGCCTATTTTAAACTTTCTGTGTCTGTGCTGGAAACCCTGGTGGTGCAGTGGTTAAGAGCTACAGCTGCTAACCAAAAGGTTGGCAGTTCAAATCCACCAGGTGCTCCTTAGAAACTCCATGGGGCAGTCCTACTCTGTCCTATAGGGTCACTATGAGTCAGAATTGACTCAACAGCAGTGGGTTTCTTTCTTTTGGGGGCGGGAGGGGGGCTTGTCTGTATTCCTTTTGTTCATTTCTAATGCTGTCTTGGAAGAAGTACAGCCAGAATGCACATTAGAAGTAAGGATGGTGAGACTTCATCTCACATACTGTGGACATGTTATCAGGAGGGACCAGTCCCTGGAAAAGGACATCACGCTTGGTAAAGCAGAGGGTCAGCGAAAAAGAAGAAGACCCTCGACAAGATGGATTGACACAGTGGCTGCAACAGTGGGCTCAAGCACGATTGTGAGGATGGCGCAGGACCGGGTAGTGTTTCGTTCCTTTGTACATAGGGTCGGAACACACTTGACGGCGCCTGATAACAACAAATGTCGTTTAGCGTGTGCTTGGAGGACAACAGAATATCGAGTTGTGAATCCAACTCATCATTGAAAATATTGAATACTCCGAGGTTCCAGACATTGGGGCATGTCTGGTATATTGTGTGAATGACCACATCCATGAGTATTTTAGCACACTGTGCTTCCTGGTGAATGATGCAGCAGACTTCAGCTCCTCGCCATTGAGAAATGTTCCCTCAACAGCTTTAAGTTCATCTACACGTCTGACCTTAACAAGCACCATCACAGAATTTCTCTCGAGTCACATCACTAATCTCACTGTTCCACAAGGCTCTTCTTAGTACACAAAAATAAGTTATTTCTTGATGTTATGCTATGGGCACCATTTTAATACATTCAATGGTTATATAAAATTTTTCATCAATACTACAAGACAGTATTCTAACTTGCTGGAATTATTATTTATATCTTTGCTTTGAACAGCTGTAATAGAAAACATCACAGATTATGTAGTTTTTCTCTAGAAAGTTCTCAGCCATTCTCAATCTTCTGAGCAACAGTATTTCTGGCTGGGATATATTTGTGAATGTTTAATTCTGTGTAAGTCATATAATTTTTGCTTCACTCCATAGACAGTCTTTCAGAAATTCATCGTCTGTAAAAGTTTTTATGACATTTTTTTCACTACGGCGTCTTTTACTTGCATTCAGAAATTAACCCTGTGGAAATCCTAGTTCCTTCAGCTAGTAAAGTTTTCATTGTGTGTCTTTTCTATGTAACAGTTGTAGTTCTTTAATTTTTTGAAGCTGTCTTTTTCGGCAAAGACACTTTTTTTTCTTTTTTTTTAGTTGTACTTTAGATGATGGTTTACAGAGAAAATCAGTTTCTCGTGAAACAATTAATACACATATTGTTTTGTGACATTGGTTGCCAACCCCATGACATATCAACACCCCCCCTTTCTGGAATTGAATTCCCCATTACCAGCTTTCCTGTCCCCTTCTGCCTTCTCATCCCTGATTGGCAAAGACACATTTTGCATTTTCAATACATACAAATATAACTGACTTTTCACAAAGGACTATGTTCTCCTCTACTATTCTGGAACCACATGGTCCCCACATCCTACCTTTTGGTTCCCTCTTTCAATAGAGGCATGAGTTCAAACAACTATGTCTCTAAGAAAAAACAGCTTTGCGGGCATGATGGTAAGTGGTGACTGGATTCTCCCATTGAGGTGGGGACACTGGTGACAGGGTGAGCCCTGACCCCTGTTCTAGCCAATGTCCATCCAGTGGGAATCTCTGCTAGGTAGTGTCAGGTCTTGTAGATACCTGGATATCTGATGAAATCTCCCAAATTTCAAAATATGGATGCAATTTTTTTTTTAATGCTGAATGGATTGAACAAAATACAGCTGCACACAGAATGCAAAATGCAGGCCACCCCTTTGCAGCCTCTCTTCCATGGGGAGAGAGAGAGTGTGTTTTTGTTTGAGCACTTGCTCACAGGAGAAGAGGAGCTGAGACAGAACTGTAAAATGAACTCGTAAAAGACGGTGCTATTCCACGACCAAGTAGGATTATAACAGGTATGCAAGGATGGTTCAACATTAGAAAATCAATCAATGTAATCCACCACATAAATAAAACGAAAGAAAAGAATCACATGATCATCTTAATTGATACAGAAAAGGCATTTGACAAAGTCCAACACCAATTCCTGATAAAAACTCTCAATAAAATAGGTATAGAAGGGAAATTTCTCAACATAATAAAGGGTATCTATGCAAAACCAGTGGCCAACATCATTCTTAAT
>NW_004444029.1:6722838-6750606 GCF_000243295.1 Trichechus manatus latirostris
TGTTGTGGGGTTGTTAACCAATGTCATAAAACAACATGTGTACTACTGTTTCATGAGAAACTATTTGTTCTGTAAGCCTTCACCTGAAGTAGAATAAAAAAAAAAAAAAAAGATGGTGCTATTTAGGTTGAGCTTAGCTTCTAGCTGAGAGGTTGGCAGTTTGAACCCACCCAGTGGCTCCTCAAGAGAAAGACCTGGCAATCTGCTTCTGTGAAGATTACAGCCTAGAAAACCCTATGGGGCAGTTCTACTGTGTAACACATGAGGTCACCATGAGTTGGAATCTACTCAACATCAGCTAACAACAACATCCAGAACACAATGCTGGCCTGTGATATTCTGGTGACATTTTTCTGAGTTTCCAGACCAGAGAGAAAGACAAGCTCCTTCCTCTTCCTAGGTTCTGCCAGTGAGCCCTGGAGTCCAGAAATCATGGGCGTGCTCTGAGCGCCCCTGATATGGGGGATGGGAGGATGGGCACGAGCTTGGGTCATCCCATGAGCAACTCAGGGTTAAACTCTGGATTGCACTTGACTGAAACTATTAGCACGTGAGTCACAATGCTCCTCCACCAATGCTCTGTTGATGATCTGTGATCTTCTGGATTTAGAGTTTTTAAATTAAAACCTGAAACAAAGCTAGCATTTTATTTTCTTCATAGGTTTTTATACCCAAAGTTCTGAATAATATTTCTTTCTTCTTTTCTTTTTTAATTAAAAAAAAAATCACCAGAATTTATCTAGAGGATCTCTTTTCATTAACTTTGCTGAATCCTCACCTCTTACATTTTCTTCTACGATGTCTTTGATTATTGCTCTTTTGTATCTACTGTTTTATGTTGTCTCCTTTCCAAAGCTATAGCATAAAGGATCTCTGGGATGTCATAGCAATGCCTTGCTATCTTTCTGCTCTAATCATGTTTCTTTCTTTTTTTCTTTTTCTTAGGAGTTCTGAATTAGAATTTCAGGACATCTTCTGCAGTATCTAACCTGTTATTTAATGCCCTTCGCTCCAATGATTTGAAAAATCAGCAATTACATTTTTATTCTCAAAGCATTTGCTTGTCCGTTTCATGATATTAAGTCATATTCCTTTGACAGAATCAGTGTCTGTAAAATCTTAATGAAAACATGAGTGGGATGTTTTCTACCATCCTCTATGCCTTTGTAATGACTTCATCTCACAGGCAGACATTGGATCTTTCTTCATACGGGTCACCTTATCTTGAGCTACTACGTATTTCCACATATCTGGTGATTATTTTCCTGTTTGTAATCTTTGCAGGAGAGACGAGAGAGTTTGCCTCATATTCAAAATTGTGGTGGGTTCTGATAGATGTTGGAAGGGGCAAATCTTCTAGGATTTGATGAAGGAAGATAAAGGGAGTTATTTGCTCTGGTTCTGTTTTCCCAGGCTAGCGGCAACCTGAGCAGGAAGCCTTACTGCTGAGCATACATATTCCCTTGCGACGTGCTGTAGCACCTAGTTAGCAATCGACAGATGTTCATGTCACCGAACTAAAATGACTGCCCCCACCCCTGCAGTAGGACTTCCAGCTTACTCACTGAGCCCCTGCCCAAAGCCGGAGCCAGCGTACAAGTTTCAGAGGAACCTCTGCCTCTGATCTCTCTCTCCCTTTACCTCCCCACTTCTCCAAAAAAGAATACACCTACAGGTGGTAACATGCCTACAGCTAAATGGCACAAACGGTTAAGCACTCAACTACTAACTGAAAAGTTGTTTGTTCAAACCCATCCAGAGGCGCCTCAGAAGATAGGCCTGGTCATCTGCTTCCGAAAGGTCACAACCTTGCAAACTCTGTGGAGCAGTTCTACTCTGCACCTGCGGGGTCGCCATGAGTTGGAATCAACTTGATGGCAACTAACAATAGCAGCATGGATGGTTTCATTTTCTTATTTTTCCCTGTCAAGGTTTTCTAATCATTTTTTTTTTTAATGACCATGTGTAGCTTTTATAGCAGGGAAAATATAATAAAAAGAAAACTTTGAATTTAAATGCAAGAAAAACTCCTGGGTGATAAGACTGAAGTCTTGTTCGCCATGGTGTTCCCCACCCTCCACCCCGTCCACCTCACATCGAGCACAGCACCATGCTCAGAACATACTGAAGGAGGCATCATCTCAATGGCCCGAGGTGGGCACGATCCTCACACAACAGCACATGCTCCGGAAGGTGAGCAGTGGGGCCAGAGAGGAGGGGTCCGTGACAAAGGGTACAGAGCAGAGCTGTGGGGCAAGGCATGGAGCAGAGGGATACACGAGGACCTGCCCTCTAATATCAATGACTTCAACTGTGTCTCTTTTACAAGAAATTTTATTTTGACATCATTTCAGACTTACAGAAAGGTTCAGAGCAGTACAAAGAATTTCCAGACATCCTTCATTCGGACTCCCTGTTGATTACCATTTTCAATGTTCTTCCCACTGTATTTCAAGGGGAATCAGAGACAGGGCAAGTCAGGGTTGAGGTGTTTTATTTTCCAAATTCTCCTGAAGATGGTCCCCTGGATGATAGCCCCCGGACCCCCAAGCGGTGACCTGCCTCTTGCTGAGGCTACAAGCTCCTTCCTCTCCTTACCCCGCCCACTTCCTTTGCCAAGACCATAAGCAGTGCTTGACTGGGAATGCTGCCCAGGCAGAGTGACTGTGAAGGAGGAAGGACGCCACCTCAGCAGAAGGGGCATCTTCCTGGGAGAAGGAGCCTCTGCCCACCACAGCGTCTGCCATCCAGCCAGGGGGAAAGCAGGTGAGTCTGTCTGTCTGTCTTATCTGCACAGATAGTGGGCTCGTTCCCAATGCCAAGACTCTCAGGGACACTTGTCCTGGCTGTCAGAGATCCCTGGCACAGTCTTTTCAAGACTGGGGCTTCCACCAGCTGAAGGCAGTATGGCCAGGAGTACAGATCAGGGTCCTGTGGAGCAAGGCCAACTTCAAGGCCGAGGATTCTCAATGCCAGCTCCAACTCATGGCGACCCCATGTACAACAGAAGGAAACGCTGCCCAGTTCTGCACCATCTTCATGATCCCTGATTGTTCAGGTTACTATGTCAGTCCATCTCACTGGGGTTTTCCCTTATTTTCAGTGACCTTCTACTTTACCAACCATGATGTCCTTTTCTAGCAATTAGTCTTTCCTGATAATGTGTCCAAAGTAAGCAAACCAAAGTCTTGCCATCCTTGCTTCCAAGGAGCATTATGGTTGTATTTCCCTAAGAATGATTTTTTTGTTCTTCTGGCAGTTCAGAGTATACTCAAGAAGAGTTCAGGGCCCACAGATGAGGACAAGGCTGAGGCCCAGAGCTGGGGGATGGGTGGAGAGAGGCAGCATGCCAGATATAAAGGCCCCCCACCGCCCTGGGCAGATGTTAGGTCCCCTCCTGGTACCTGTCCATAGCGTCCCTGTCTTCTAAGCCCCTAAGAGTGCTCTAAGAAATGGGCTAAGATGTGCCCTGGTGACAAGAAGCCATGTGCCCAGATTCTGACAGTGCTGTGCTCTGGTCCTTGCAGCCCCTTCCTCTTCTCCATCATGAACTGGCATACGATCATCTCAGTGTTGATGGTGGTGGTCCTAAAAGTCGTCGGAATGACCTTATTCCTGATGTACTGTGAGTATACGAGCAACCTCCTACCCCAACCCTCATATACTCTTGTTCTTTGACTCCTCTCAGAAGGCAGGGTCGAGGGTAAAGGTTAATTGCTCAAGTCTTTCCACTTGAGGGTCTCTAACACCCTGAGGTTAGTTGACAATGCCCTTCTCACTCCCTAGCACACACAATGGGCCAGGTTCCTTGCTCTGCCTTGGAGATAAAGAACTGACCAGTGTCTGATGCTTAAAAGCCTACACAAAGCTTTTGCTAGGAGAGAATCAGTTGGGTAATCTGAGCCAGATTACTAAGCAGTAGTGGTTATTGTTGATAAATTTTGAAAATAGAGTTCAAGAGGGACCAGTGATAAGGCTGTGTTCACAGCTGCATTATACAGTAAAGGTATTTTACCAAGAGAGAAATTTTTCTCTCTGTACCTAAAACTTAATTCATCCAAATACTTGGAAAAAGAGGCCTCATACCACAGGATTGTACTGGAATCGCAGCAAGCCGACTCTTCTGCAGCCCAGGCTTGGTGGAAAAAAAATAAACGAGGAAGGAAGTGTGATTAGGAAACAGCAGTTGGGTAAGGGATACCGTTCTCATTGCCCAATCTGAAGGTGCAATTCCTGCCACTGCAAAGAGCAGGAACGAACTATAAATCAGTGAACATCTGCACCACAAACACAGCACACCCCCACTGACCTGGCCGAAAGTTCGATATTTCACAGTAACAGTCACGGGAGCCAGCAGCTCCTGCAGTGACGTTTGTTCTCATGTTCATCATGCAGCCGCCTTCTGGCCTAACCAGCTACTCATTTTCTTGCAGTCCCGCAGATTTTTGGCAAAAATGATTTCAACTTTGTCCCCACAAAGGGCTACGCAACAGGTACAGTGCATGATTTTGACCTCCTCTCCACTCCCCGCTTCTTAAACACCTGAAAAACTCAGTATTTCTGCTCCATTCTTAGAAACCGTCTCAAGGCCTTCTTTCCCAAGAGTGGTTTTCTTTTTTTTTTTTCTTTTTTTTTTTTTTGCTCAGAGTCCATAAAGTTCTTCTAATTAATCCCCTTCCTTTTATATATGTGGAAACCAAGGCCAGACTGTGTGAACTTTCTAAGCCTCAGTTTCCCTCCTGGGCATGGGGATGATTTGTGTGTAACCATTGTTACATAATGTGAAAGGGCTTTGTGTGTGTGTGCTTTAGGAAAGGTTTACAGAGCAAATTAGTTTCTCATTAAACAATTAACAATTTGTTTAGTGACACTGGTTGCCAACCCTGCGATATGTCAACACTCTTCTCTTCTCCACCCCAGGTTTCCTGTTGCTATTCATCCAGTTTTCCTGTCCCTTCCTGCCTTCCCATCTTTGGTTTTGGGCTGGTGTGCCCATTTACTCTTGTATACATAATTGAACTATGAAGCACATTCCTCACATGTGTTATTGTTGGCCCTATACGCATTGCCATCAAGTCGATTCCAACTCATAGCAACTCTATAAAAGAAAAAAAAAATTGCCATAGAGTCAATTCCAATCATAGCGACCCTATAGGACAGAGTAGAACTGTCCCCATAGGCTTTCCAAGGAGCGGCTGGTGTAGACCTGTCTAATCTCTGGCTGAAGGGTAAAGCTCAGGAGCGACTTCAGTACTGAGTTAAAAGTGTGTCCAGGGGCCACACTCAGGTTGTTCCAGTCTCTGTCAGACCAGCAAGTCTCTTGTTGTTGTTGTTGTGTTTGTGAATTTGAATTTTGTTCTACATTTTTCTCCCACTCTGTCCTGGACCCTCCCTTGTGATCCCTGTCAGAGTAGTTGGTGGTGGTAACTGGGCACCATCTAGCTGTTCTGGGCTCAGTCTGGCAGATGTTGAGGTAGTTGTGGTCCATTAGTCCTTTGGACTAATCTTTCCCTTGTGTCTTTGGTTTTCTTCATTCTCATTTGCTCCAGCTGGGATAGAACCAGTAGATGTATCTTAGATGGCTGCTCAAAGGCTTTTAAGACCCCAGATAATACTCACCACAGTCAGATGTAGAACATTTTCTTTGTAAAATGTTATGCCAAAGGAGCTACATGTCCCCTGAAACTACGGTCTCCAGCCCTCAGCCCAGTAACTTGGTCCCTCAGGGAGTTTCACTGTGGCTGTGAAGTTTCTATGACTTTGCCTTGGTCAAGTTGTTCTGACTTCCCCAGTATTGTGTACTGTCTTACCCTTCACCAAAGTTACCACTTATCTACTATCTAGTTAGTGTTTTTCCCTCCCCCAGCCTCTGTCATAACCATCAAAGATTGTTCCTTTCTGTATGTAAACCTTCTCATGAGTTTTTATAAATAGTGGTCTCATACAGTACTTGTCCTTTTGTGACTGACTTATTTCAGTCAGCATAATGCCCTCCAGATTCATATATGGTGAGATGTTTCGCAGATTCATCATTGTTCCTTATCACTGCATAGTATTCCATTGTGTGTATGTACTATAGTTTGTTTATCCATTCATCTGTTGATGGGCACTGATGTGTTTCCATCTTTTTGCAATTGTGAATAATGCTACAGTGAACATGGGTGTGCATATGTCTATTCGTGTGACAGCTCTTATTTGTCTAGGATATATTCCTAGGAGTGGGATTGCTGGATTGTATGATATTTTTATTTCTAGCTTTTTAAGGAAGTGCCATATTGTTTTCCAAAATGGCTGTGACATTTTGCATTCCCACTAGCAGTGCATAAGAGTTCCAGTCTCCCCACAACCTCTCCAACATTTTTTATTTTCTGTTTTTTTTTATTAGTGTCAATAATGCCAGGGTGAGATGGTATCTCATTGTAGTTTTGATTTGCGTCTCTCTTATGGAACCCTGGTGGTGCAGTGGTTAAGAGCTTGGCTACTAACCAGAAGGTTGGCAGTTAGAATCTACCAGTCGCTCCTTGGAAACCCTACTGGGCAGTTCTCCTCTATCCTATAGGGCTGCATGAGTCAGAATTGACTCAAAGGCAATGGGTTTGGTGTTTTTAACAGCTAATGATTGTGAGCATTTCCTCGTTTGTTTGTTAGCCGCCTGAATGTCTTCTTCGGTTAAAGTGTCTGTTCATATCCTTTCCCCATTTTTTAATTGTATTTATTTGTCTTTTTGTTGTAGAAGCGTTGGATTTTCCTATAGATTTTAGAGATTAGACCTTTGTCGGATATATCATAGCCAAAAATTTTTTCCCAGTCTGCATGTGAAAGGACTTATATACCCTAAGGTGTTGTACACGTGTAAGGAATTGTTATAAAGAAACCCGAGTCCCACAAAAAAACAAAGTATATTAAGCACCTATTTTTGTACCAAGCACTGTGCTAGACCAGCCATGTTGTTGTTGGGTGCCATCAAGCAGATTCCGACTCATAGCGACCCCGTATGACAAAGTAGAACTGCTCCATCGGGTTTTTAGGCTGCCACCTTTACAGAAAGGAGCTCTGGTGGTGAAATGGCTAAGCGCCCAGCTGCTAAATGAAGTCAGTGGTTTGAACCACCAGCCACTCCACAGGAGAAAAGACCTGCTGATCTGCTCCCATAAAGATTACCCTGTTGCTCTCAAGTCAATTCTGAGTCATAGTGACCCCATAGGACAGGACAGAACTGCCTCATAGGGTTTCCGAGGTTGAAATTTTTACAAAAGCAGATGGCCACATCTTTCTCCTGCGGAGCAGCTGGAGGGCTGGAACTGCAGACCTTTCAGTTAGAAGTCAAGTGCTTAACTACTGTGCCACCAAGGCTCCTTCCATAAAGATTACAGCCTAGGAAACATTCTGGGGCAGTTCTACTGTCACATGGGGTCACTGTGTCTTGGAACCAACTTGATGGCACACAACAACAACAACCTTTATGGAAGAAGATCGCCAGGTCTTTCTCCCGACGTGCCACTGGGTGGGTTCAAACCACCAACCCTTTGGTTAACAGCAGAGCGCTTAACCGTTATGTCACCAGGGCTTCCAGACCAGTCATGGAACAAGAATAAAAACAGGAACAAGATGATGCCAACCATCATCTCAAAAGTCCAAGACACAATGCCAGAAGCGATGGTATAAGGAGATGAGTGAGCACTGCTCTTCCTACTAAATGCACCCCCCGCCCCCTTCTGGAAATCTTTCCCTCGGTGACCTCCCTCTGGCTTCCTCTGAAGACAGATTGCTATGGATCTTTTAGAAGAAGGCTCGTTTCTTATTTATCTCTGTATCACCTGAGGCACCAAGTGGAGTGAGTCATATTGAGGAAATGCTCATGAAACATTTGTTGGGTTCTGAGGCGTTACAATCCCAGGAAATTGATTAGGAAAACCAGGTTACAGACACATTGCAAAGGGTCTCTGAAATGCAAAACGAATGCTAATTTGTAGGTTTTATTAATATAATTTTAAGTAACCATTTGACGTCTGTGTAAACTAAAGTTGTCTTTGACCACCCCGTTGAACCCTGTCGCCATCGAGTCAATTCCGACTCATAGCGACCCTATAGGATGGAGCAGAACTGCCCCATAGATAACGGGGCCACTGAAGAGGGGCTTGACTAGCATTGGACGCCACTGCAGCTGCATGGGCAGAGAGCCAGCATTCCCAGGAATAAGGAGGCCACCCTTATTTGTATTTAAATAGATAGATGGACCCTTCTCTGCCCAGGGAGTCCCTGGGTGGTGCAAACGGTTAATGCACTCAGCTGCTAACCAAAAAGTTGGAGGTTCGAGTCCATTCAGAGGGTGCCTTGGAAGAAAGGCTTGGCAATCTACTTCCAAAAAATCAGCCACTAAAAACCTGGTGGAGAACAGTTCCATTCTGACACACATAGGGTCGTCGTGAGTCAGAGTGGAGTCGACTCAGTGAAACTGGTTCTCTCGCCATAGGAAATCTCTGGAACGTTCACCTTCTCCCTCATCTGCCTATACCCTCTGGCCCCGAAAACTGTCCCGTTAACCACACTGCTTAGAGCTGATGTGTAAAGATAAGACAAGAGCCCAAGATTGGCCTGCCAGGAATAGGAGTGCTCCCATAGGGATTGGGACCCCAGAAATAGGATGCTGTGTGGGCATCAGGGCGGAAGTTCTCCAAACAGTTCCTTGGGAAAACAGTGTCAAATGCTGTGTATTTAGGCAAGAAGGGGGTTTCCCTCTGACGCTGAATTTTGCCATTACTCTTCCTTTCTCCTGTTTTGTTTTGGGTTTCTTTTTCTCAGCATTTCACACCTATTACCACATCCAAGGAGCCCTGGTGGCACAGTAGTTAAGAGCTCAGCAGCTAACCAAAAGGTCAGCAGTTCAAATCCACCAGCTGCTCCTCAGAAATCCTATGGGGCAGTTCTACTCTGTGATATAGGGTCGCTATGAGTCAGAATCGACTCAATGGCAACCGTTTTTTGTTTTTTTTTAACACATTCAAAAAAGATGAGAAAGAGGCTCCAGGTATGGTGAGGCACTAACGGTAATGGGTAGACAGGAGAGTCAGAGAAGGAAGGATCTGAAGGTTCTAGCACAGAGGGGCAAGGCTCACTGCTGCCACAGCTAGTCTCCGGTGCTAGGAGGTTGGAGCGCTGCCTTCACCGCACAGCCACCTCCAGCTTCGCCTTTCTTCTCAGTCCCACAGATGGTCACTGTCGGCTTCACCCCCACAGGGAGCTCCCGAACAGGTAAAGTGCAGGGTTCCAACCTCCGCACCGCCCGTCCTTACGTGCCGAATCCTCACAGGCTCCCACTGCGGCCTTTCCCACAGAACTGTTTTTCTTCAAGGGGCCTCAAACTTCAAATTCATTTCCTTTGTGTTACAGACAAGGAAATTGAGATCAGATGGGGCAAAATTTCTGAGCCTTAGAGTTCCTCCTGGGTTGAGGATGATTTTTATAGATGTATAGGAGCCCTGGTGGCTCAACAATTAAGCACTCGGCTGCTAACTGAAAGGTTGGCAGTTCAAACCCACACAGTGGCTCTGAGGGAGAAAGACCTGACGATCTGCTCCCATAAAGATTACAGCCTAGAAAACCCTATAGGGCAGTGGTCCCATCCTAGCCACTAACTTATGCTCTCTCTTCTTGGGTGTCTCCAGTCTGCCCCACTGGGTGGGCTCTCCATCAGGGGAAATGCTTCCTCTTGACCACCTCTGAGTCGTCTTGGAACAAAAGCAGGAGCTACTGTGAAGGGGAAGGATCCACCCTGGCAATAGTCAACACCCCAGAGAAGCTGGTGAGAGCATGCGGGTGTCAGGAGCACAGCCTAGCCTGCACCAGCTGTCATGCGGGGAGGCAGTGGGGTGATGGGGCGTGGAGAAGGACAGCTGAAGTGCCTCGTTCTGGGCCTGGGGTGCAGACTCTCCTCAGTAGAGTGGGGTGTGTTTCTCAGGTCCAGCTGAGCTACAGAAATCTGCTCTTGGTGGCCTTGCCCATTAGGCATGGCATGGGCTGGTGTCCTAGGGATGGTCCAAGACATGCAGGGATGACCCAGTGAGCTGATGTGTGTAACAGCTGTTCACAAACTACAGAACACTCCATAGCTGTGAAATGTCAGTGCCCAGTCTGCCGAGTAAACGAAGGAAGATGTGAATTAACAAAACTATTGTTGTTGTTAGGTGCGGTCGAGTCAATTCTGACTCCTTAGCAAGCCTATGTACAACAGAACGAAAATCAGTAATATGAAAAACAGAGAGGCCAGAGAACTGGGATTGCAGTTTATGATAATGATAATAAAAATACCTAATACTCCACACAGAGCTTATACTCATTATCTTCTTTTTTCCTCAGAACAACTCTGAGAAGGAAGTATTATTAGCCACATTTTATAGATGAGGAAACCAGGGCACAGACAATAGTTTGACCAAGGTCATACAACTATTAAGTGACAGAAAGTGGAATTGTATTCAAATCTGACTCCAAAATGCATAGTCTTAACCAAGCTTACTTACGGCCATCTCTCCTCCAAATCCTAAACATGCCAGGCACTGTGCTATATACACTATTACTCACTTCTCTCCCTCCATCCCCTGGCCCCTCCTCTAAAAGTCTTCTGATCTAGAAGAACTTGGAAGAGGGTCTTCTTCACTAAATCTTGGCACTAGCTGTCCAGCAAGGACAAGGATCCCGATAGATGCTACAGATGCTCTAGGGCTAAGAAGCCAGGTGGGTAGGAAAAATGTCCTACAGTAGAAGACCAGGACCCAGATGGGAGGAGAAAAGGGAAAGGGAGGGGAAAAGAGGGGGAGTGGGGAACCGGACAGGAAGAGAATGTCACCCTTAAATTTTGGTGCATCCCAGTCCTATCCTTGGCCTTCTCCCTCTCATATACTCCTTGCTTGCCCCAGGAAAAGCTCATCACATTGTCGGTTTGCTGATGACGTTCAAGTCCCCAGATCAGACTTCTTCTCTAGACCATACAGTACATCAATTTCCATCTTGATGTTTCAAAAGCACCACTAACTCAACATGTTCAAACTGAGTCAACTGTGCCTTACCCCAACTACCCTTCCTCTTGTAGTTTCAATCTTGGTGGGTAGTCATGTCTCTCAAGATAGAAGCTCGGAGTTTCCTAGGACTTCACCTTCTCCTTGACTTCCTAAATCAGCTACTAACCAAGTCCAGTCCTCTCTGTCCCCGCAGCCATTAGTTCAGCTTGCAATTGGATGGTTTTAGAATTCCTCTAGCTAATGTCCTCACCCCCAGTCTTGCTGCCTTCTCACCTGCCTTCCACAGAACTAACATAATAGCATCTCTGAGGCTCAGTTATTTTCCAAATTAAAGTGGGTTAATGTCCAGTTTTCCTAGCATGGCATACAGACTTTGCACAGTCCAGCCTCTGACTTCTCTCCAGTCTCATCTCTCAACACACCTCTGGTCTACCTCTGCACCTACCAGACTGAACATCTTGTAGTTCCCCAAACACTCCAGGCTGCTCCACAGGTGGCTTCCAAAGCCCCCTCTTCTAGGAAGTTAAATCCTAACCCACATCCTCCCTACCATTCACCTGATAAAGAGTTAGCTAGCTCCCAAAATTCAGCTCCAGTACCACCTCATCTATGACCTTTCCAGAAAACCCCAAATCCACACAGAATCGATCACGCCCTCTTTGTGCGTGTTCCAGACGTGTCTTACCGCCATGCCTGTGACATCTCGCCATGCGGGTTAACCATCTGTCTTCTCCTCTTAGACTCGCGGTTCTTCAACACGCTGGCATCACTGACTTTTTAAAAAACGGTGATGAAAGCTGTGCACCTCTTCCCAGAAACATTACATAAGCACAATATTTTGAGTCAAATTTCAGGGGCTTCATGGATTCCCTTGGAAACCATCCATGGCTTCCAGTAGACAGCTAACAGTTAAGAACCCTTATGTTAGACAATGAGCTAGCAAACTTTTTCTTACAGGACCAGAGAGTAAATATTGTAGGCGTTGCCTCTATCCATACAGTCTCTATCATAACTACTCGACTCTGTCATTTTAGCTTGAAAGCAGCCGTAGACAATATGTAAACAAATGAGTGTGGCTGTGTTCCAATAAAACTTTATTTACAAAAACAGGCTGCAGTCTGGATTTGGCCCCATGGCTATAGTTTGCCAAGCCCTGTTAGACCCTAATTTCTTTGAGGAGAAACAGGCCTGTTTCCATGTCCCCAGCCTAGCACCAAGCCTGACACATGAGAAACACTCAAGAAAAGTTTAAGTGAGTAAATTCAGTCATTAATTTTAGAAACTAACAAAATGAGCTATTTCGGGGAAGGAGAGTTTTGGGAAAGAAGGAACTAAGGCAGGAGTGGCGAGGATGAAGAGAATAAGTCTTGGATGCTCACTGATCGCGGGAGGTATGTGAAGAGGACAGGAAGGAGTCCAGGGAACTCCCAGATTTCTGGCTTGGTGATCTTTGATTCATTCATTTAATACACAAACGAAGATGCCCTGGGCTAGTGTCAGTTTAGGAAAACCCAACACTTGGTAATTTCTCCTTGGATTGTCTGCATTGCCACCACACCTTTAAGAATCCAGGTGGATAGGAAAAATGTCCTACAGTAGAAGACCAGCTGTGTTCCCTTGCTAAGTACTCTGACAACATGAGCACATTTTGCTATTGCCTGATCCACCCTCGTTTGGAAGGTAGAATTTCTGGCAACAAAAACAATCCTATGCAGACAGGCATGCAAAATTACAAGGATGTATTTGAAAAACTGGTTTAGACGGCACAGTGCCCCTTCCCCTTCGTCTCAAAGTGTGGTCCTTGAGGGTGGCAGCAGCACCTGGAATTTGTTAGATGTATTAGTTCTTGGTCCCTACACCAGACATACTGAACCAGAACCCCGGAAGTCTGTGTTTTAGCAAGCCCTCCAGGTGGTCCTGATGCTCTCTGGAGTTTGAGGACCACTTCTCTGGGGCTGATGGTGAGTGCCAGGGCCAGCCAGCCCCACAGCCCGACCGGCCTTCGTGATTCCCAGAATCAGACGCAGTCACGGCAGTGTTGGCACGAGGGAGGCAGCTGTAAAGGATTTGCTGTGTAACCGCCTTTTGTTTTTAATATCTAGAAGTTTCTCCAGGACATAGCTGGTGCCGAGATGTACTTCATTGGCTTAATATACCAGCCTGCAGAGAAAAGGTGGCGATGGATCAACAACTCTGTGTTCAACGGCAAGTATGTGAACACCCCACATTCCCTGGGGACCTTAGTTGGCCCCAACAAACCAGACCTGAGGTCAGACCCGGACAGCACAAAGCTGGGATATGGCTCTTTGTTCTACGCCTCTCTTTTCTTCCAAACTATGTCTTTGTTTGCTAGTGCTGCTATAACAAAAAGAAAAAAAAATGAAAAAGACAGAAAAAGAACAGAAATGTATTTTCTCACAGTTCAGAAGGTTAGAAGTCCCAATTCAGGACACTGGTTCTAGGGGAAGGTCCTCCTTTATTTCTCTCAGCCCTAGTGGTTACAGGCAATCCTTAGCACTACTGGGTTTCTAGATTCATCTGCCTCCATCTTCACATGGTGTCTCTCCTTACCTATGTCTGTCTTCCCTTTTTCTAAGACTACTCAGAAGGGATTAGGTTTAGAACCCACCCTACTTTAGTATGACATAACATAACAAAAGGAAAATCCCATTTCCAAACAGGATCACATCCACAGGTACAGGGGTTAGGACTTCAAAATAACTTTTAGGGGGACACAATTCAATCCATAACACCATCTATTTCCAGAGACACAATTTTTGTAAACCTTTTATTATGGAAAATATCAAACATTCATAAGTAGAGAGAAGAGTATTCATATAATGGAATATTTTGTCCAGATCAGGATCCAAACACATCTACCCACATAGCATTTGGTTGATATATTTCATAAATCTCTTTTAACCCATAGATCACATTTGATTACTACGTTCCTACAGATTTCCTCAGATGTGGCTTCTTTATCTAAGGAAAGTTATAGCAAACTTGTCTATGCCTTAAAGCTATGAACTTCCAACACCCAAATGCTATCCCTTATGAATCAGTCCATAGTTGGTGGAGACTGTAACATTCCAGGGCACGTATGGGAATGTCGAGTTTGACAGAGCGCAAGTCAGTTCTGCAGCCTGTAATTGGGCTTCCTCAAAGAGGGTAGGAAATTAGCATTCCTTCATGTCTGGTAAAGACTAAGTACCATGGTGAACACTTCACACAATGTAAAGTCAATGGACCAACACTTCAATTTGATATTCAAACCAATAAAATTAACTGAAAGAATGAACCTCCAGAGAGCACCCGTTCAGTTAGGCTGTAACGGTATGCTCTCCCTTACAGGCAAAATAAAGAGATATTTAACAACTAGCGTGAGCACAGATAACAACGTCACATCCAAAGCAATGGTGGGAAAGGCACTGAGATTTACAAGGGTGACAATTAACTGTGCAACATTCTTTACATCAGTTTCTAGTCTAGCCTAAATCTCCCATACTTGATACATTTTAACTAAGGCAAAGTTTCTTAAATGAAAAGTATAAATAATTTCGACATGAAAGTTTAGTGATATAGAAGTTAGTGATATAATTGTAGCTGGGCCAACATAATTTGAATCCTTGAACTTTCTGCTAGTTAGGAAACTGTAAATAAACTCTGCTTATTTAGCTGAAAGAAAAGAGATAATGCCTAGGTGCTTGCTGGGGGAACTTCTTAAGGTACTTAAAACAATATGTTTATTTGTAGGCTCTAATTTATTTTAACAACTCACTGAAGCTTTTTCTAAGGCCAGCTGTAGGAACACTCTTAACAAGCATGACTGAGCTTTGTTTTTAAAACAGTAAATTTTAACAGAAGCCTAATGGTTATGCGGAGCTCTGGTGGTGAAGTGGCTAAGAGCTCAGGCTGCCAACCAAAAGGTCAGCAGTTCAAATCCACCAGATGCTCCTTGGAAACCCTATGGGGCAGTTCTGCTCTGTCCTATAGGGTCGCTATGAGTTGGAATCCACTCAATAGCATACAACAACAACAATGGTTATGAGGAATGTAGAAGTAAAGCTCTCAGTTTAATTCCTAAGTGGAGTGCTTAATTTTAGTTCTAAAATCTTCCCAATTAGACCTATGGCACCTCAAAATTTAAAAGTTCCTCAGACACATGTTATATTTCCTGCAGTATTCATAAGGGTGATCTTGTCAGATCACCAAAAAAAAAAAAAAAGAGCTCCCATTGGCCTCCATTTAACAGATGATGGAAATGAGGATCGGAGAGGTTTAGAATGTGCTGAACATCCCCAGACTGCGAGGTGGCAGAGCCACAATTTGATACGGCATCCACGTGACTCCAAAGCTCATGGCCTTTCCATGAAACCTCACCCTTTCCCATCAGACTGTGAGAGACCGAATGACAGATAAGAGGAAGGAGAGGGCCACCACCATCACCAGGTCACGTCTAAAGACAGCTGGTACCTACGAGAAGAGGAGGAATCTCTTCCTTCTCCTTTCTGTCCTCCTGCTGTAAACTCAGTACATAATCTAGTGTCTAGAACACTGTTTCTGGAGAAAAAGGGATGCTCATGAGATGTTCCTGGACAAACACAAGAGTGAGTTAATCCAAGACTCTGAATCCACAGAAGCTCACAGGGGAGGCCGAGGGCTGCAGAGGGGCCTGAGTGGGAAGTGAGGAAGGCTGGTTCTGAGGATGAGTGCGTGGACCTCGTCAGCCGCCCACTTCTCCCTCACACCCCTCTGAGACCCTCACTCTGGAACCGGTGGGGCCTTAACCACACCTTCTTTCTCACTAGTGTCACCAACCACCGTCAGAATTTCAACTGTGTGACCATAGGCCTAACAAACACATTCGATGCTGCATTGTGTGACATCAACCACCGCTGGATCTGCGAGAAGAACGCCAAATGACCACCGTCCCCATGGTCTCTGCCGAGATCACCAAAAATGCTCAGGGAGGCAGCAGAAAGAGCATTTACAACTGGACCAGGAAATGCAGAGCATGAAACCACTGCGCTAGTCAGCCACAGGCTACTGCCCAGCTCCAGTGGCCCCCAGGGCTCAGGCACCCCTCCACAAATGCACTAACGTGACACACCTGGGCTAACTCCCCATTCTGACCAGCAGTCCCCAAGATCCCTTCCTGTAAGAGTCTCACCTGTGGTCCACTGGATCCACACAGGTCGTCTGGTCAATGACCCATTTGTCCATCTGTCAATGGTAGAGGACCTTGTCTGTTTGGGGAGATGAGCTTCTGGGCTCTGCTTTGGGGCCTGGGTGATAGCCATCTCAGGAAAAGGGTCAGTTTTACAGATATAACTTACCTGGTGTGGAGGCTAATCTATTTCTACAGAACTGGGCATTTCTGACTGACCAGCAGGGCTTAGCCTGTGGTCAGGGTTTGGTTTATCCCCAGCGCACATGACCACACTAGCAGGGAGAAACTGCAGACAGCTCAGGTGTGAAGGTTATTTAGAGAGCCCCGTGGGTAGAAGAGGATAAATTCAGCTTCTGTGACCCCACCCCTGTTCCCAAGAGACCCCTATCCACATGTATCCCTGGGACAGCAGAGGCCTTCTCAGTCTGAAGTGAGGCCAGGCCTGGAGAAGGGCACCTGGAGCAGAGCATGGAGCAGGGAAAGCATTGCTCATGGGGATGAGGAAGGGTCAGCTCAGGACAGGACTCTGCTCAGAGGTCCCTCGGAAGACAACCAAGCAGCCAAGTGCCCAGGCGAACTGGCTCTCTGCTCTTCAGCAAAGCACTGAAGAGACACTTGAGCTGAAATATTTTCTTGGCTGGCCTGAGCCTCCACTATAGCATATATAGCTCCTTTGCAACCAGAATTTGAATAAGCAGATTCCTTTCGCTCTGCAGGTTTGACGACCTGACCATGTTGTGTTGAGTACATTTTAAGAATTTGGGAGAGACTCTTGGGCCCCACAGATCACAACACCGTCCTCCCTTCAGTTCTAAAGAGCTCCTGCTGCCCGGGACAGCCTACTCACCTGAAGGCCTCCAGCCTTGCACTGGTCGGCATCCCACTGACCCAGACTGGTCCAGCTGGCCCAGTAGGAAGCATTGGTCCCACTGACCCAGACTGGTCCAGCTGGCCCAGTAGGAAGCATTGGGTGGGGCAAGGAGAGGCAGACAGTGGAAGGGGAACATGGGGGACAAATGGAAGCCATGTGAGGGAGGGAACAGGGAGTTCATTGGCCATCCTCCAAGCAAGGCAGAAGAGAGGGAGAAAGTCTTGGGGCCCTGACTCTTCTCCATACTCACAACACGACCTCAGCCACTCCCTCCTCTGTGCAGAGAAAGGAGACATGGGTGGCCTTGTGCTTCAGAGTAGTGAGAACTAAACCACCATGGAAGGCTGTATAAAACCAATGGGAATCATAGTCATCTACATAAGCTGCTTGCCATTTGTGTCTAATAACAACGTACCCCAGTAACAACTGTGCACATCATTACATGTATATCACACTAAATTGCTGTTGTTTCATTTTTATTGCAACACAAAGCTCTGTTCCTAAACTTCTAAGTTTCACAGTTTTGGGTTCCTTAGCATACGCATTCACAATTTTAAAAAATGAGATAATACATCAGGTGTAGAACTTGCTTGAAGGAAGTTACTAGAAATAATATATGTTGTAGGGGTGGATATTGCAATTAGAATATTAGTGCCCTGTGGAGATGCGCCTTCTCTATTGGGTCAGTAAAGAGTAAAGACCACAGCTGAGGAGAGAGAGGCTGAGTCCGTGGTAGAGCAAATAATAAACAGAATTCCAACCAACAGCAAGCCCCAGAATTCAGACAATAGAGAGGGAACTGCAATCCTTCTGCTTCGTGAAGGGAGAACTATAGTTGTCACACTTCCTGTTTTATGACAGAAGAATTGCACATTTTTACAGTCAGGAAATGGGCCACAGCCCATGGTCTCTCTCTCAATTTCTGGTACAAAGAATTGAGTTAATCATAAACCTTTATTAATGAAACACTCCCATAATTGGTACGTGCATGGTTCTCTTTTATGTATGTATTTGTTTTGTTGTCTATTTAACTATAAAAATGTCATAGGCACCATCAGTGATTTCCCAAGTCAACAGCCTGAAACTCCCCTAAGATGAGGAGGTGCTTCTACACAAGATCTAAGTCCATTACTGGAGGAGTTGTGGGATCCTTAAAAGAGCAGATCAGTGTGGCCTTTGTTAGGCAGCAGTGGTATGGTTTAAAAAAAAAAAAGCAATGGAATGTTAGTAAACCATTGGGTTTGAGTTCTAACACTACTAATATACTTTGTGAGTCTATACAGATTCTTTACCCCTTCTGTGCCTTCGTTTCTTTCCTATAAAATGGGGAAGTAATACACATCTCACAAAAAATGTTGTATGCATTGTAGAGAAGATGTTGTATGTAAATTTAGAGAAGACCATCTCTCTGTACCTCAGTGGCAATAAACAATAGAGGAAGCACTCTGTGGAAGATCTGAAGTTGAGATCTTCGTCCAACATGTGGCTCTGCATTTTGTTGAAAGCTAAATTTAGACAAGCCATATGACTTCTCAGAAGCTGTTTACTCATTTATAACATGGGAATAAAAATAAGTCCAAGTCAAGGGAGGGTGTCTAAAATATTCTACTTTCCACAGCTCTGGCTTACGTACAAATTACCCTTCCTCTCTGTGTGAGTAACTGGTCTCATGACCAAAGTCACTGACCACTGTTATAAGTTCACAGATCAACCCTGGATTCATGACTGAAAACATTTGCTACAGGGCAAGTCGACTCTGACTCATGGTGAACCCATGTGGGTCAGAGTAGAACTGTGCTCTATAGGGTTTTCAATGGCTGGTTTTTCAGAAGTAGATCACCAGGCCTTATTTCTGAGGCACCTCTGGGTAGACATGAATCTCCAACCTTTCATGTTAAGCGTTGCACCATCCAGGGACTCCTTAGCTACAGGTTGCCTTTGCTTATTTTGCCTGCTGAAGCCCTGTCCTTTGGGGATCTTTGCCTTTTGGGTTAGCCCTGCTTCACTTCTTGAGTCTCCCTCAGCACAGACTGAATAATAGTGCAGTAATAGTCTTAGCTCCCCTCCATTCTGCCTTCACCTCTGATAGACTGGAATTAAGTATTCAGCAGCCCAAGTCCCTGCGATGGGCCTCATGATCCCTCAGACCGTCTTCACTGCTAGCCAGTGGGTCTGGGGCAGCAGAGGTGTCTAATTATCTCTCAAGCCACAGCCCATGGTCTCTCTCTCAATTTCTGGTACAAAGAATTGAATTAATCATAATCCTTCATTCATGAAACACTCCCATAATTGGTACGTTCATGGTCCTCTTTTATGTATTTGTTTTGTTGTTTATTTAACTATAAAAATATCATGAGTACCATGAAACCACCCAACATGGAAACAAGAACTTTTATAATAGCACATCTACCTGTGTGGTCTCCTATACCCAGCTCAGGTAACCACCATCCTGAATCCTGTGTTCATCATTCAATTGCTTTCCTTCTTATTTAGTTTCATCTCATTGTTGTGTACATATTATTTTTATCTTTATAAAAAGGTATTTTGCTATAAGGAATCTTTTGGAACCTCCTCTTTTTCACTTAATATTGTAAGATGCATCCATATTGTGGAGGTTCATTCATTTTGACTACTGCATAATATTCCATTATACCATCACTATTCCTGTTGATGCGCAATTGGATTGCTGACAGGTCTTTGCTACTGTGAAGAGTGCTATCATGAGCATTCTTCAGGAGTTCCTGTGCAGGAGTTCTTGACAGGGAACAACTCAAACAGGTAATTTTTGCTCCAGGACTCCTGGGTGGGTTGGTTGGAGCTCTGTCAATCCTGCCAATCCTGTCTCCCCTCATTCCTTTCACAAGTATTGATTCCTGATACACATCTGGCACCCCAAACTCTGTCTCAGCATCTGCTTCCAGAGAATCCAGCCTATGACATCAATGCTTCACCTTTGATCTGAACCTCATTTCTTTCCAGCACCTTGGAAATCACAGCAATCTTGATGCTACAGTATGGCAAAGGTCATCACCACCCCATGTACCACCCAAGATCCTTACTGCCACCTGACCAGTGAAGCAGCCAGGTCCAGAATCCCATCCTGAGAAACTGCTTTCTAGGTCTGCACCAGAACAGAGTCTGAAATAGGGGCTTACATGCAGGCAGTTTGAGGAAATGATCCTAAACAATCAGACTGGTGACTGGAAAGAGTAAAACAGGGGAAGTCGTAAAGGGTAAATTATTAACCTGGCCACTGTAGTGGAAAATTGAGATCCAATCCTCCCTGGAGGACTTGTATAGAAAGTGTCTCAGAACTGTCCACCTAAGGAATGAGAGAAGGAAATATTGACCCACCAGCTTCCATTCCCCACTGACCAAGGATAGAAGCAAGGACACTCATCCTGTTGTACCTACTAGGCTTGCACATGTGCAAGTGTTAAGCATGTTCCTGCAGGCACCCCCACAGCAACATAAAAGAAGCCATGAAGCAGAAAGAGAGAGATACAGCTGGGGCATGATGTGCTCAGGTTATATTTATGAGAATCTTGTTGCTGCAGCAATAGTTGGGGTAACAGGCAGATCAGAGTGATGTGAGGCGGGCCAAAGGGGTGTCCAATACACAGAGAAAGTTACACAACTCATTTTCTAAAGCCAGCATTACACTGATGACAAAATTGGACAATGATAGTATAGCAAAGAAAAAAAAAAGAATATACTTATTTAGCTAAAAAATATAATATTAGCCAATGCAACCCAACACTATACAAACATGGATTTAAATAATGCATTATGTATCTTAGGGCTTTTACTCAAAAAATGCAAGGGAAGTTTGTTGTTGTTGTTAGGTGACATGGAGTTCTGACTCATAGTGACCCTATAGGGCAGAGCGGAACCACCCCATAGGGTTTCCAAGAAGCAGCTCGTGGATTTGAACTGCTGAACTTTTGGTTAGAAGACAAACTCTTAACTGTGCCACCAGGGCTTCAAGGAGAGATTAACATTAGAAACACCACAATCAAAGTAAAGGTCAGTAACATCAAATTAAATGACAAAAACTATATGGTTATCTCAACAGACGCAGAAAGAGCATTTAGAAAATTTAATTCCCACTCATGCTATTCAAAATAATCTTTCTCAATCTGATAAAAAGTACCTATCAAAAACCTACAGAAATCATGTGAAAGTGTAGAAGCATAAAGCAGTAGAAAGGCAAGGCAAGAAATATCTACTATCACCATTACTTACTACTGGGCTAGAGGCCCCAGCCACTGCAATATGACAAGGAAAAGAAACTATAAAAATAAAAAATAGAAGTTACAAATTTCTTATTTTTCCCAGATAATATGATTATCTACATTGAAAATCCAAGATAAATGACAAATTATCACAATCCATAAAAGCTTGGCAATGTTGCAAGATACAGATCAACATTTAAAAATAAACAATGTTCAAATAAATAACAATCACCAACTATAAAATAGAATAGAAAAATTACCATTCATAATAGCAATGAAAACTATAAGATAACCAGGCATAAATATAACAAAAGATGTCCACAACATTTGGGAAGAACATTATAAAAAGGACATTTTAAATGGTCTGAATAAAAAAAGAGATACTATTTCAAGGAAATAAAACCTCCATATCATAAAACTGTGTTTTCTTGCCAAATTTATCAGTGAACTCAATGAAATTCCAATTAAGATCCCAACAGCATTTGTTCAGAACTTGAAAATTTGGTTCTAAAAATTATATGAAAGAGTCAATATTTAATTATAGCCAAGAAAATTCTTAGGAACAGGGAGGGGAGAGATATATCTCTGTAAATAAGCAGATATTCCTGGATCATTAAAAGGGGCGTGAGGCTGAATTAATACACCCCTTAAGACACATACAATAAATGGAATTATTTTTATTTTTGTGTAGACAATACATACACATGGTTGCAAAAATAAAAATAATATTAGAAGGGCTGCAGTGAAAAGTCTTGCTCCCTTCCACAAGCAAATACAAGCAAGTATGCATATGTACTCATTTTTATCTTTTTCTTACACAAAAGGTGACATACTAAATTCAGTGTTTTGCACTTTGCTTTTCTCACTTAACACTACAGCTTGGAGATCTTTTCTAATGGTTGTAGAGTTTTCTCATTTTTTATTTTTATTTTTATTTTTTTACAGCTGCATACTATCTTGTTGTAGGGATGAAACATAATTTTTTTAACAAGGCACTGATGGATATTCTGTTGGAATATCAATATTTTGTTACTACAAAAAAATGCTGCTTGTGAGATAAGAAATGGACACTTTGATTGGGGACAAAATGGGGCTGAGCAGGGGGAGGGGCGATGAAGTGTTAGGGCAGTGCTTGAAGAGCTGGATAATAGTGTGGTAAACTTGGGGTTTGTAAGGGAAGAGAGGCAAAGGGAAACCCAGAATGAAGTTGGGAAGTAGAACCACAGAAAGAGCGACATGAAAAGAATCAAGAACCAAAGTGAGCAGGAGAGGTGGTAGAGGAGGCAGCAGGGAGGTGGCCTGGGCCATGTCAGAGTGGGAGACTGTAGGACATGCAGGAGAGGGGCTGAGGCTGCCCCTTCCTCTACCTCTCTGCACCCCTCTCAGCCCAGGCCACAGCAAGGGCAGCTCTCTCCTGTCCATTCAGCTCCCAGCACAGCAGCTCCACAGCCTGCACGCACTGGGACTGGGATGGTGATATGAGGGACGTTGGAGAAGAGCCTCCTCTCTGAGACCTTCCTCCCACACCCTGAAGGTACTGAGGCAACAGGATTTGGGGACAGGAAATCAAGAAATATTTTCAAGCTTGAGGTCTAGGCCAGGGAAGGCATAGCAGATGCACACAGCCAGAACTCATAAAGCCCAGGACAATTTATGGGAAGATGATCCAGGGACCTAGAATCCAGTAGTCACCTTGCAGTCAGAGAATGTTTTGCTTCTCTTCTTCCAAAGTCTAAATATCACACATTTTTTTTTATATTTGATATTTAAAAGTTTTATTGTGAGATGTCTATTTCATGTTTGGTAAAGTAGAGGGTCAGCAAAAATGAAGGAAACCTTCAATGAGATGGATTGACACAATAACCACAAAAAATGGACTCAAATATAGCAGTGATTATGAAGGTGGTGCAGGCCCAGGCAACATTTCATTCTGTTATACACAAGGTTGCCATGAGTCAGAGTTGACTCAATGGCAACCAACAACAACAATTGTGAGATGTACTATGACTAGAGAAGATTATAGAGAGTATAAAATGTACATACACGCACATACAGATTATACGCATACATGTATATAGACAGAACTTGATTATGATTAGTTTAAAGATGAGTAGGTGCTTTCCAAATCACTTCAGAATCCATAACAACTGTTTTCCTTCAGAAAACTGCCTTAGGGCAGGGCTAGTTCCTGAATAGGTGGCAGCAGCATTTCACCCCATCCCGCAGGACTTCTATGACTTTGTCATTCCGGAAGGTGAAGATGAAAGGGTTGAGGAAAGGAGTCACCACCACGACCATCAGGGAAACAACCCTGTTGGACTGAGCTGCCTGCGTTTGCTTGGGTTTCATGTAGAGGAAGAAGCAAGTGCCATAGCCAATGACGACAAAGGTGAAGTGGGAAGCACAGGTGGAGAAGGCTTTCCTCCAGCCACAGGGTGAGGGGATCTTGAGGATGGTGGAGATGATGTAGGTGTAGGAGACAATTGTAGGGATCAAAGAGCCAACCATAATGAAAACAGCTATTAAGAAGAGGAGGAACTCTGTGAACAGAGTGTCATCACAGGATAGTTTCAGCAACTGCCCTCTGTCACAGAAAAAATTGTTCACCACGTTGGATTTGCAGAAGGTAAACTGAAATGTGGCATAGACAGGCCAGATCTGAAAAAGGAACCCAATCACCCACAACACAGTCACCATCCAGGTGCAAGTGTGGCTGTTCATGATGAGGTTGTACCTCAGAAGGTTACAGACAGCCACGTAACGGTCCACAGCCATGGCTCCTAATAATGCAAACTCTGTGATCCCCAAAGCGAGGTACAAGAAGAGTTGAGCCACACAGGCAGTCAGTGATATTGTCTGCATCCCAGGGAGCAGCAGCCCCCACAGCATCACAGGAACAACAATGGATGTGGTCAGGATCTCCAGGACAGAGAGGTGGCTGAAGAAGAAGTACATGGGGGACTGCAGACGCTTATCAACACAGACAATCACGATGATGACCAAGTTTCCCATTAATGCCACTCAGTAAAGGAACAAGAAGGTGGCAAAAAGGATCTGGCGTAGTTCTTGGGAGCTGGGAAAGACAAGGAGATAAAATTCAGTGGCACTACAGTATTCTCCAACATTGAGTCTGCCCTTGCTCCTTGTGAAATCTAGAAAGCAAAGGAGAGATAACACTGCTTCTGATCTCAAAGGTCTAGAGGTATCTCCAAGTTGAGGAAATATCACATCCTGCTTCCAGGCTCCACAACATAATCTACCATTCTCTGTACAAGGTTGGTGCTAGATATTTTATGAGGAGTCTCTATAATACATGAAGATAAAAGTCCAAGAAGATGAGCCTAAACCACAGGCATGAAAGCCCCCACCCAGCATGCACCCCTCCCTGGACGTCCTGCCTCCACCTGCATGTCTACTCCCCTGACCACAGGTGCTTATTTATACCACCACCCCTTCCACCTTGAATGCCCTAAGCTCCTCCTTCCTATGAAGTCCCTGTTCTACAAAATCCTGCTGCATTTCAGCAGCTATAAGAAAGTGCTCGTCGCCAACCTCACCCAGACCCGGTTACTTCTTTCCCTTGTGTCCTCTGACCGTAGGCTCCATTTGCATTCCATTTATGTCAAAGGTTTCACATCAGGTATCTTTACCTGGGAAGTGGGGACTATCCAGGACATTGTCATAGGGTAAGAGCTATTTTGAGAGTAGTGGGACTTTCTCTGATTCAGGGAGCTGGTTCCCAGGGTGGATTACCCACTTCTTCCTACCTGTTCTTATGACAGAAAGCTGTGCCCACCTCTAACCTCAGTGATGTGTCTCCTCCGAGTGGGCAGAGCCTGGCCAGCTCCCAGCTGGTAGCCACGAACTCTGAGATTCTGATTCCTCTTGTCACCAGCTGGCACTAGAGGAGGATTCCAGAAGGATGAAGATGCTGGAGCTTTAATCCCCACTCTCATCTGTCCTGCACAGTGATCACCTGGGGCCAGGAGATGGGAGGCTGTGGGGTATAGCCGACATCCCCTGCCTTCCCAGGTCTCAAAGTCTGCTAACTTATCCAACTTGCTGTGGTTTCAGTCCCAAAAAGAAGCTTGGAAAGGTTCTCATAGCAAGTCAGCTTGTCTGTGACCTCCTATTTTCTCCAGAGCCCTGGCAGTAAGGAAAAGTGTAAGCAGGCACCAAAACGGATCACATTGAGCCCCGTGGGATGTCTGAGGACCTCATTCATGTCTTTGCTCAACTGTCTCCTCCTCACAGGTCCTCCCTAATTGTCCTCCCTAAAACAACACATGCACCTTTACTCCAACCTCGCACTAGGCTACATTTTTTTTCTGATGGGCTCTCATCAATACCTGAAATTATATTGTTTATTCACTTGTAATCTGAACCCCACATTAGAGGTAAGTACTTCGAGGGCAGGGACTTTGTCTTTCTTGTCCCTTGTCCAATCGCCAGTGCCAAGAACAGAGTCCGAGCACAGTAAGTATGTGCTCTTTACTATTGATTGAATGAATGAATCAATAAATGAATCAAAGAACAGATCAATGAATGAACAGATGAACATCCTGACCAGCTCTCCCTGCATCCACTCTTCACTAAGGTATTGCCCAGTCAACACGCAGTCTCCCTCCCTGCAGATGCCCTACAAAAAGGCAAGCAGATATAAGGAAGAGATGAAGAGAAAGGGGCAAGTAGTGTCGTAGGTGATGGCAGGAGCTGGGCCTGTCACTGGGTTGGGCAGAGAAGGGCTCGTCTACCTTCTGCTGAGCAGGAGGTACTCAGAGATCAGCTGTCCTCTCTGCAGCTCCCTGAGCCTCTCCTCAGGCTCCCGTTGTCCTCTTCTAGAGGCACCGAAGCCCAGTCGCTTTCATGCTGATGCTCTCCTCTCTCTAAACCTCTGAGAAGACACTCATGTCCAGAGAAGAGGACTGGATGGAAAAGCCTATGGCTCTCCAGGTCAACCTGGGCTACCTCCTGCCTCATTTGTATGGAGCCATGCTGGGGAGACAGGGACTGTGCTGTCTGCACTCACAGGGCAGAAGAGCACTGTCCTCACACAGGAGCTCAGGAGAAAGTCCACAAACAGAGTGTTGAGGGGAGTCCAGTTGCCTCTCTCTTCCTCCCTCCTTTCTTTCCCTACCTGTCCCCAAGGAGCATTACTCACTGAGGAGGTAAATTTTCCCTGGTTCAGAGGAACCCTAGGGATGCAGCCAAGGGAAAGCCAGAGAAACTTTCTGCCCTACCTTCCTGAGGCTAATCAAGTTCTAGACACTGAGGAGTTTGTTCTAGTGGGCAAATTGGAAATCTCCCCAGTCAGGAGCCTCTCAGCACCAGGCTGCCTTCCTCCCAAGTCCTCCTCATCACCAACAGTCCCAGCTGTGAAAAGCCAGGCCCTGTTCCTCTGGGCTCTCTGTGATTCCCTCAGCCCTACAGAGCTGAAGCTTCCCCTAAGCAGAAGACCCCTCACAAGCTCCAAGACACACATCAGTAACCCAGAGACCACCTTATGGGCTTCCATGAAAAGGTTTCTTTTTATCTCCCAGTCCTTATGAGGTCTAACTACTATTGTATACAACCTGATGGATCTCAGATACAGATCCCTGAATGAAAAAAGGCAGATACCAAAGAATGTGTACGTGACTCCATGTAATGTTCTAAACCAAAACCAAAATAAACCCATTGCTGTCGAGTAGATTCTGACTCATGTAATGCTCTAGTGTAGGCAAAATAACCTGCAGTCAACCTGATTGCCTTGATGATGGGGAGAGACTGACTGGGAGAGGTTATGAGAAAATTCTGAGATATATTATCTCTTCTACTAATTGCTAAATTCTATTTGTGAACTTTTTCTTTAGAGTTGTTGCCTCTATGTTCATGAGAGATATTGGCCGATAGTGTTTCTTTCTTGTAAGGTCCCGTCAGGTTTTGGTATCAAAGTCATTTTGACTATAATAAAATATATTGAAAAATGTGCCCTGTCTTTCTTTTTTATGGAAAAAAATATGAGATTATTTCCTTCTGAATTTTTTGGGATTATTCATCAGTAAGAACATGTAGGCTAGGTGTTTTCTTTGTGGGAAACTTTTTAATTACACGTTCAATGTCTTTAATCACATAGGACTGTTCAGAATGTCTGTTTCAGTTTGTGTTCATTTTGATAAATTGTGTTTTTCAAGTGAGTTGCCTAATTCATTTAAATTGTCAGATTTATTGGCATAAAGTTGTTCATAATATCCATTTTTAAACTTTTAAGTCTTTTTTTTTTTTAATTGTACTTCAGGTGAAGGCTTACAGAACTTATAGTTTCTCCTGAAACAGAAGTACACGTGTTGTTTTATGACATTGGTTAACAATCCCATAACATATCAACCCTCGAACTTCTCAACTTCTTTTTTTTTTTTGGTGAAAATACACATAGCCAAAGATACACCATTTCAAAAATTTCTACATGCACAGTTCAGTGACATTGACTATGCTCTT
>NW_004444029.1:6751884-6773973 GCF_000243295.1 Trichechus manatus latirostris
GCATAACACAGCTTATAAAGACAATGCTCTACATTCTACCTCGGTGAGTAGTGTCTGGAGTCTTAAAAACCTGTGAGTGGTGATCTAAGATACTCCGCTGGTCTCATCCCTTCGGGAGCAAGGGAGAATGAAGTAAACTTTTAAGTCTTGTTGTATCTACTGTGATAGCCCCTGTTTCCATTTCTGATATTGGTAATTTATGTTCTCTTGCTGTCTTTTTCTTCCCCCCCACCTTGATCATTCGCACTAGAGATATATCAATTTTATTAATCTTTTCAAAGATGCTACATTTAACTTTGTTTTCCTCTATTACTTGCCTGGTTTATATTTCATTGACTTATACTCACACCTTAATTACTTCCTTAATTCTATTATCTTTGGGTTAAATTTCCTTTTCTTTTTCCAGCTTCCTGAGATGGAAAAATAGATTATTGCTTTTTCAACCTTTTCATCGCTTATAATATATGCATATAAACTTAAACATTTACCTATATGTAACGCTTTAGCTGCATCCAGGAAGTTTTGATATATCATATTAATTATATAGCATATTAATTAATTGATAAGTGATGTTTATAATTTAGCTTAAAATATTTTCTAAGGTCCTTAGGATATCTCTCCCCTAGTCTAGGATCAATCCAGGGTCCTGTAATGCGTTCAGTGGTCATGTCCCTTTAGTCTCCTTTAGTTCGGAAAGAGTTCTTCTGTTTTCTTTGTGTTTCTAGACCTCAACATTTTGAAGAGAATAGGATAGCTGTTTTGTAGACTGTCTCTCACTGTGTGTTTGTCTGAAGTTTCCTTATAATTAGATTCAGGGTAAGTATAATTGGCAGATGCTATAACAGTGTGACCTTTTTGGTGTGTTATATCAAAATACATATCAGTCTGTCTGTTACAATATTGGTGATGCTCTGTGCCATCTATGGTTTTGGGTGGTATCTACCAGAACTTAACACTTTAAAGTCACTATTTTTTTCTTTGTAATTAATAAGTACTTTGTAATTTTAAGATATGTCAATATCCTATTCATCCAACCTTCACTCACTAGTTTTAATATGCACTGTGATATTCTAAATACATCAGTCCTTCTATAGATTTAGTTAGCATTCTACTCTAAAGTGGGCTCTTCTATCATTTCCATTTATTTGTTTACTCACAAATTAGTGGTTACCAGGGGCTGAGGGAAGGGGATATGGGGACGGGTATTCTTCAAGGGGCACTGAGTTTCTGCTTGGAGTGATGAAAAACTGTTGGAATAGGGGTCTTGGTTGCACAACATTGTGAATATAATGAATGTCACTAAACTGTACACTTAAAATGGTTAAAAAGGCAAATTTTATGTTACATATATATAACCACAATTTTTTTGAAAAAATGAACGAATACTAGACAGTAACACAAAGTCATATCCATATGAAGAAATAAAAAACACTGGTAAAGGTAGCTATACAGATAAACATGAAAGCAAGTACTATCGTGTTTTTTATTGTAACTCCATTTTTTCCTATATTATTTAAAAGATAAATGCATAAAACAATAATTAAAAATCTATGTTAATGTGCACACAATGTATAAAGATGTAACTTGTGATAACAACAACATAAAGGGAGAGAGGCAGCACCGTATAGGAGTCGAATTTTCAAAGGCTATTGAAGCTAAGTTGGTATTCATACAAAACAGATTGTTAAGTGCTTAAGAGACTCATTATAATTCCCAGGGTAGCCACAAACAAAATAACTCAACGAATTTAAAAACACTGAAATCCTACAAAGTATCTTCTCCAAGCACAATGGAATAAAGGTAGAAATCAATAACAAAAGGAGAACTGGACAGTCACAAATATGTGGAAATTAAACACATACTCTTAACCAATGCATTAAAGAAGAAATCACAAAGGATATTAGAAAATACTTTGAGATGAATGAAAATGAAAAAACAACAAACTAAAACTTACGGGATGCAGTAAAAACAGTTATTAAAGGGAAATTTATAGCTATAAATGCATATATAAAAAAAGAAGAAAGATCTCAAATCGATAACCTGACTTTAAGGAAACCACAAAATAAAACTATTAGAGCTAATAAATTCAGCAACGTTGCAGGACACAAGATTGACACAGAAAAAAATCTGTTGTATTTCTATACACTAGCAATGATAAGGAGCCCTGGTGGCATAGTGGTTAAGAGTTTGACTGCTAACTAAAAAAGTTGGCAGTTCAAATCCACCAGTTGCTCCTTGGAAACCCTACGGGGCAGTTCTATGAGTTGGAACCAACTCGACGGCACCTAAAAACAACAAGCAATGATAAATCCAAAAAGAAAATTATGAAAAAAATTCCATTTACAATAACAACCAAAAGAACAAAATATCTAGGAATAAATTTAATCACGGAGGTTAATTTAGCCAGACTTGTACATAAAGTAGTACAAAATATTGTTGAAGGAAATTAAAGAAGACCTACATAAATGGAAAAGTGCTTCATGGATTGGAAGACTCAGTATTGTTAAGATGGCAATACTACCTAAAGCAATCTACAGATTTGATGCAATCTCTATCAGATTCAAATGGGCTTTTTTGTAGAAATGGAAAATCCAATCTCAAATTCATATGGAATTATAAAACCCATTGGAAAAAACCCATTGCCACTGAGTCAATTCTAACTCATAGCGACCCTATAGGACAGAGTAGAACTGCCCCATAGGGTTTCCAAGGAGCAGTTGGTGGATTTGAACTGCCAACCTTTTGGTTAGCAGCTGAGCTCTTAACCACTGCACCACCAGGGCTCCATGGAATCATACAGGGTCCCAAATGTCCAAAACAATATTAAAATAAGGAACAAAGTTGGAGGATTTACACTTTTTGATTTCAAAACTAACTCAAGCTACAGTTATCAAAACAGTATGGTTCCAGAAGAAAGATACACATACAGACCAATGAAATAGAACTGAAATCCAGAAATATTCCCTGAAATAAGAAACATTGTAAACCAATCAGGCAACCAAACTACCTACACACAAACAACTCTTGTTTCTGGATCATTATGACAGTCACCAAGAAAGGAGGTCTTCCAAAACATTTTAAACAACAACAGAAAATAATAGTCAGCAGCCATATAAAGCTTCTATGAGAACAAAAAGAGAAGGCAGAATAAAAAAAAATTCATCAGATGAAAATATTCCTCAAAAAAACTAGCCAAAAAGTAGAGGAAAACTATAAAATAAATCTCCAACATAAATTAATCACAATTTAAAAGAATTTACAAATATGAAAATCAGAAAAAAAAAATACTCAGGATAGAAGTAAACAAAAACAGTAAGATATAAAAAAAAGTTAACTAAATTCAAGGAAGAAATTGAAGAAAAGGTCAAAATCATCTCAGAAAAACAAAAATACTAGGCACCCAAGGAAAAATATATCTGAGTGGAAACATAATAAATGACATTAAGAGTAAAACAGCCAAAAGAACAAAAAGACAATAAAAAGATAAAAATTATAAGAGATAATGTGATACATTAGAACAAATTAAAAAGACAATCAAATGCAATGCATGAATCTTAATAGATCCTCAATTTTTTAAAAAGCCATAAAAGGTATTTGGGAAAAATTTAGAAAAATTTAGTATGAACTATACGTTTTTTGGAAACCCTGGTGGCATAGTGATTAAGAGCTACGACTGCTAACCAAAAGGTCAGCAGTTCCTTGAGCCCTGGTGGTGCAGTGGTTAACAGCTCAGCTGCTAACCAAGAGGTCAGCACTTCGAATCCAAAAGCTGCTCCTCGGAAATCCTATGGGGCAGTTCTACTCTGTTCCATATGGTCACTACAAGTCAGAATCAACTCAATGGCAACAGGCTTTTTGTTTTGGGTAAATATTTTATATTATCGTAGTAATGTTAATTTTTTCATGTGTGATCATGGTATTCTTGGTAGGTGAATGTTCTTATACAGCAAATGTTTTTATTCAACATAAAGTGTCTTCTCAGTACCAGGAGCATGTAGATAGCATCTGTTACTTCCCATTACTGATCAGGTTTGCAGATAAATTCAGACTATGGGGAAGAACAGTGATCAGACTTGTGAGTAGATCACATACATAGTCTCCCCACTGTGCTCACCATCAATCGGCCAAATACAGAACTGAAGCCACTTCTGAGCTTGGGATATTAAGAAAGACAATGTTAAACTAATGACCATATCAAAAAACAAAAACCCAAACCCACTGCCATCGAGTCAATGCCAACTCATAGCAACCCTACAGAACAGAGTAGAACTGCCCCATAGGGTTTCCAAGGAGCGGCTGGTGAATTCAAACAGCCGACCTTTTGGTTAGCAGCCATAGCTCACTGTAGCTCTTAACCACTGTGTCACCAGGGCTCCAATGCACATACAGAGGTGGAGAAATCTGGATGTTGGAAGGTCAGCATTCCATGGCATGGTTATTGACAACATTTTGCATAGAAAATCAAAGAACTAGCAAGTAGACATCTGAAAGTCAGCTCATGTAGCTCACAAGGCCACTAACTGGACAAGGTGAAGATTATGTTGGATTAAGGCTGGGCATACAGGTGTACTACTGAATAATAAGAGCTCCCTCCTTATGCTGTGTGTTCTCTGTCCCTGTAGATCCTACAGAGGGGGCAGCCATGTTTCCATGCCCACAAAGTACTAATGCTAGAGGGAGGATTCTGCACTAGGAGGAGGTGGGCCTGGATGACTTCCAAAGTCCCTTCCAACATCAGTCTCTGACTCAGCCCATCACTCTCACATTTGGGGAGTCAGTTCTAGATGCTACTTGGTCACAAGGATTCTATCCGGCAGGCTGGCAAGTCCTGTTACATGAACACCACCCATGAGTTTCTTACATGGCGTTCCACACACTATGGTGCCTGCCCAGCAAGAGAAAAGGCAAGGGAACCAAAGACATTGTGCATCAGCCTCACCAGGGCAGATGTCCCCAACACACCTTGCCCTCCAATTCTAATGAGGCTATAGACACTGAAACATTTGGTGTAGTTCAGCTAAGAAGTTAATATTAAGTGCAAGTTAAGAGTCCTGGGGTTCTAATTTTCAGGCCCTATCTCCAGAAATAGGATCTGGGAGACAGTCACCAAGGAAGGAGGCCTTCAGAAAATTAATGGCAAATACTTCCTAAAATATCCTTAAGCAGGGTCCTTCAGATCCCCAAGATTAGGAAAATGTCTGCCTATTAGGTGCCTTCACCAACACCGTTGGTGAAGAATATGGAATATACCGTGGACTGCCAGAAGAATGAACAAATCTGACTTGGAAGAAATAAAGCCAGAGTGCTCCTTGGAAGCGAGGATAGTGAGACTTTGTCTCACGTACTGTGGACACGTTATCAGGAGGGACCAGTCCCTGGAGAAGGACATCATGTTTGGTAAGGTAGAGGGTCAGCCCAAAAGAGGAAGACCCTCGAGATAGATTGACACAATGGCTGCAACAATGGGCTCAAGCGAAACAATGATTGTGAGGATGGCAGAGGACCAGGCAGTGCTGCGTTGTTGTACATAGGATCGCTATAAGTCAGAATCTCAGAGGAGGCACTGCTCCTGAATCAGCCCACTCTTCGTTCCTTATATTCCCTCCTCCCAAAAAAATACACACATACACAAGTCTAGTCCACTCTCTCCCTTTGGTCCACAGGGGACCACCCTCACTCCTCTGAGTACCCTAATAATTCCCACGTGCCCGAATAAGTCAGGGGCCAGAAGACAGCGAATGAAGCATTATGGTGGATCAAGATTCCGGAAACACAGACAGCTGGCCTTCCCCCAGGATAGTTAATGTTCCAAGGGAAAGAAGAAGTCAGCCACCTGACTTAGTGTTGACCATTTCTACTCCCTCCCTGAAGACACTACAGGAAGAAAAAGGAATTAAAATTAACTACGACAAAGAGAATGGGAAAAGAGATACAATGAATAGGCTGCAATTCATTTTTGATAATTGAAAGAAGATGGAAGAATGCTTCCTAGATAAGAAGAGTATGTGAAATGCAAACTAAGTGCAAAGGCGGATGCTGAAAGGAAGCAAGTCCATTCACACAACAGAACCACTGAGAGACTTGGCAGGTGGGGAACCCAGCTTCCATGGAAGGTGGGGTGAGGCTTGGGTTAAACCAGGCATGTCGGCTAAGAGTCTGTGTACAGAGCAATTAGACCAAGTCCCCTCGCATTTTCTGTGTAGCCAAAGAAATGCCCGCTCCACAGTTAGGGGGATGAACTCGTCCCACTTTGCCCAGGACTATCCTGTGTTTGGGAACCCGCTCCATCCAGGGGAAACCAGTACGGTTGTTCACCTTATCTACATTCCTCCCACTCACATCACCTGGAGGAGACAGGGCTTTAATTCTCAGAAAAATCACTGAACTGGGAAAGCTCTAGATCCAACGACTACAGACACAAAGTTTAAACAGTGAGAGAGAAAAATAAACAAAAAGTACACAATAGCCAAGGATCAGAGATATTTGAGAAAACAAAACAAACGGAAGAAAGAAATTTCAAGTAAAACAGAGATCACTGAGGGAGCAAAAGAAAAACAACTATAATTAATACTCTTAGAAAAATTAGAATATATGAGTCCATATACGACTTCTTTCACTTAGTAAAATGCATTTAAGATTTGTCTATGTTGTTCTGTGAATTATTAACTCATTACTTTTTAATTTTTCTTTTATTTTGATGGAAGTATACACAGTCAAAGATATACCATTTCAACAATTTCTACATTTATAATTCAGTGATATCGGTTATATTCTTCAAGTTGTGCTACCATTCTTGCTATCCTTTTCCCAATTACTCCATCACCATTGTCTTAAAATCACTGCCCCCTAAGCTTCCCATCCAATCTTTCCTGTTGCCATTGTCAATTTGATCTCACATGGATAAATCTTTACAAGAGCATAATTCTCAAAGCAGGTGTACTTTACTAATTAAGATAAACTATTTCTTAATTCAAAGAAAACTTCAGGGAATAGTTTTGGATTAAGGTTTAAAGTTTAAAGATTATCTCAGGGCAATAGTTTTGGGGGCTTACACAGCCTCCATGACTCCAGAAAGTCTGGATTCCATTGTAGCTCATTACTTTTTATCACTGAATAGTATCTACACTGTATGGATGTACCACTCTTCATTTCATCGTTCACCTACTGAAGGGTAATTTGGTTGTTTCCAATTTTTGGAAATTTGAATAGAACTAGAAACATTCATGTGCAGGTTTTTGTGTGACCATAAGTTTTCAGTTCACTTGGGTAAATATCTAGGGAGCACAATTGCTGGGTTGCATGCTAAGTCCATGTTTAACTTTATAAGAAACTGCCAAACTGCCTTCCAACATGATTATGACATTTTTCATTCCAAGCAGCAATCAATGAATCCATATCCTCTCCAGCATTGGGGACTGTCAGTTTTTTGTATCTCATAGTGGTTTTAATTTGCATTTTCCTAATGACAAATGATGTTGATCATCTTTTCATGTGCTAACTTGCCAGCCTTATGTCTTCTTTGGGATGTGTCTGTTCAGATCTTTTGTCCACTTTTTTATTGGGCTGTTTTTGTTTTGTTGTTGTTTACAATTTTTTATACATTCTTGATACAAGTCTTTAATCAAATGTGTGGTTTCCAACTATACTTTTCCAGTCTGTGCCTTGTCTTTTCATTCTCTTTGCAGTGTCTTTTGAAGAGCAAAAGTTGTCAAGTTTTATAAAGTTTGATTTTTCATTTTTTTCTTTCATGGATCATGTTTTTGGTGTTGCACCTCAAAGTGCATCACTCAAGGTCATGTAGATTTTATCCTAGAAGTTTTATAGTTATGCATTTTATGTTTGATCATGTTAGTTAATTTTTGGGTAAGGTATTAAGTATGTGTTGAGGTTCATTTTATTGCATATGAACATCCAATTGTTCCAGTCCAGCACTATTAAAAGAAAAAAAAAAAACTAACCCCTACTGAATTGCCTTTGCAACTTTGTCAAAATTAAGTTGGCTGTATTTGTTTAGGTTTATTTTTGGCCCCTCTATTCTCTTCCATTAATATGTGTGCCTATTATTTTTACAATATTGCACTGTCTTGATCATTTTAGCTTTATAGAAAGTCTCGAAATGGGGCAATGTGAGTCCTCTGACTTTGTTCTTCATTTTCAGAACTCCTTTGGCTATTATATTAGCTTTGTTTTTCCATATAAATTTAAATTTTTTGTCAATATCTACATAGAAGCGTGCTGGGATTCTACCAGGATTTTGTTGAATCTATAGATCAAATTAGGAGGAATTAACATCTTGACAATATTGAGTCTTCCAATCCATGAACATGGTATATCTCTCCATTTATTTAGAGCTTCTTTGATTTCTTTCATTAGTAGTTTATAGTCTTCCTCACAGAGATGTTAAACATGTTTTGTTAGATTTATGTCTAGTACTTCTTTCTTCTGGATGCTATCATACATGGTATTTTTTATTTCAAATTCTAATTTTTCATTGTAATATCTAGGGAAAGCAATAGACTTTTGTATATTGTCCTTGTATCCTGTGACCTTGCTAAACTCGCTTGTTACATCCAGGAGTTTTTCTGTAGACTCTTGGGGGTTTTTACATTGACAATTATGTCATCTGCAATTAAAGACAGTTTATTTTCTTCCTTTCCAATCCATATGCTTTTATTTATTTTTCTTACCTAATTGCATAGCTAGGACTCCCAGTACAATGTTGAGTAAGAGTAGTGAGAGAGGACATCTTGGCGTTGTTTCCAGTCTTAGAGAGGAAGTATTCAATCTCTGACTACTAAGTATGATGATAGTGGTAGGTTTGATGTTTGTGGCTTTTTTTTTTTTTTTTAATATACCCTTTAGGTAAGGAAGTTTCCTTCTATTGCTATTTTTATAAGAGTTTTTATAGTGAATCAATGCTGAATATTATCAAAAAATCTTTCTATAACCATTAATATGATTGTATGATTTTTCTTATTTAGTCTGATAAAATGACAGACTATACTGTTTTTTTTTTTTTAATACTGAAACAGTCTTGCTTTCTTGAGATGAAGACGACTTGTTCCTGAGGTATTATCCTTTCTGTGTATCGCTGGATGTGATTTGCTAATATTGTGCTGAGTTGTGTGTGTGTGTGTGTGTGTCTATGTTCATGAGAGATATTGGTCTGTACTTTTTTCTTGCATTGTCTTTGTATGTTTTGTATTAGGGTAATGCTGGTCTCATAAAATGACTGAGGAAGTATCAATGAAAATTTTAATCAAAACCTTTACAGTGCAGAAAATTTTTTTTAAAAAGCCCATACGGAAGCATCTAAAGATATTCAAAAATAGCCAAACTAATAAAAAAGAAGGTTGGACATGCCCTACTAATATTGAGAGTTCTTATAAAGCTGTATGGCATTTGTACTGGAAGCATAAATCATGCAAACAGAATAGAAATCCCAGAAACAAACTCATGAAACAAAGCATTTGTATAATACTGTGGCATTTCAAATCAATGTGGAAAGGTTTGGCTTTTTCAATAAATTGTGTTGAAACTATTAGTTATCTATATGGGAAAATATCCTTAGATCCCTACTGCTTTGTTGTATTTCTTCTCACATACTGTCAACCTCACCTGTTTCCTCAGTCTCTGGCTATGATTATACCTCCTTAGGCAAACTAGCCCCCTCCCAGAATCCTCTTCTCTAGTCACTTGCATCTCAGATGAAACACCACATCCCAGGATTTGGGATGCTCTACTGGGAAGGGCTGGATGACAAATCATTTGAAAGATAGGAGACAGACAATGGGAGAAATAAATTCCGTCTCCCTTCCTCACTTCCATGGACTGCTCTGACCTCAGTTCTCCGTATAGCCTAGCCATAGTAATCCTGCATGGTCAAGACTGTAGCTCATCAGGGAACAGTAGTAGGTCATCACACTGCATATGCATCCCTGTCTCACTTCTTTCACTTTTGCTACACTGGGACTGCACCATTTAATCTTTGCCTAAGGTTCTGTTCTAGGCTGCCACATCTTTCTCCTATGGAGTGGCTGGTGGGTTCGAACCACCGGCTTTTTGGTTAGCAGCTGAGTGCTTAACCATTGTGCCACCAGGACTTCTTCCTAGAGACTGCAGGCTGTCACAAACCATTCACCATGCCCCAAAATAAATAACCATTCATTTAAAACCACAGACGTCAAAATCAAAAACTTAAAACTACTAGAAGAATATATAAAAGATTTGTTTTTAATCATTTTGTTTTAATATACAACACTGATATAGAAACATCACACCAAACATATATATAGCTCAATAAATTATTCTGAGGTGAGAACCCTTGTAACCACCACCCAGATCAAGAAATAGAACTTTGATAACAACTCCAGAACCTTTCCTTGTGTTCCATTCCAATTCCAATCTTTACTTCTCCAAAAGTAATGGCTACAAAAGTAATTATTATAACGCTTTGTAGTAATCGCTCCTTCACAATTCTTAATGGTTTTATTGTTTAACTCTACATCAGGAGACACTACAGCTTAGTTAGTCTTGCCCATTTTTTTTTTTTTTTAGTTTGGTATCTTCTCAGTCCTTTTTTATCTACAGATTCTCTCTATATCTTTTTCTTTTCCTTACAACCTAGCTGTTGAAGACTCCGGGTCTTTTGACTGTAGAGTTTCCCATAGTCTGGATTTTGCTGATTGCATCTTTGTGGTTCAGATAAGCATGTCTTTTGTTTAGGTTAATGCATTTTCCTTTAAGTTGAAGCTGATCAGACTTGGGTCTGATAACTTTTGTAAAACAAAGGATTGTTGTGTTCTTTTATCAGAGGGCACATAATGTCTAGTTTTCTTTTTGTGATGTTAGCAGCAGTTGATGTACAAGGTATAGACCCATTATTTCATTTGGGTTGCAAAGTAGTGATATTCCAATTCTATCATTTTCCTTTTATTATCTAGAATACTCTGATAAAGAGATACTTCCCTTCATCTACTATTTGGTTACCCAAGGTAAATACTTGATTCTTTCCCCTTACCAGATTTCAAAATAATAAATTTTTCACTGTCATCTTTTGAAGGTGACTAGTTCTTTAAAATATCATTATAAATTCATGGATTTAAATATATTTAATGTTTTTCAAATGACTCCAATTATTGTATTTTTTGAAGCACAACTTGTCCCATCTTTGGCCAGTGGAAGTCTCCTCAGTTGGTTTCTAAATCCTTTTAACGTGATCCTAGCCAGCTTTGGTATCTGGAATGACAAGATACTCCAAGCTCATCTTGTATATTTCCTGCCCCAGACCTGGACTCAGCCATTTCTCCAAGAAGCCCTGGTTTCTCATTCTGGGAAGTGGTATTTCAGGACCACAATCTGGTCCCTATAGATGCTCATTGCTATTGAGCTGGACACTGTTACTAGGAATTTCAGTGGACCAAGATTCCTCTTTCTTATATAAAAGTAATGAAACTAACCAAGCTGTCTGGTCTTTGCTTTTCTTACTCAACAGTATGTCTTGGAGATCGTTCTTACAATGACACAGAAAACTTCCTCATTCTGAGGAAGTGGCATAGTATCCACTGCATGGGTGTTTCATAATTCACTTCAGCAGTCCCTTTTAGCTATTCATTTGGGTTACTACCAAAATTGTGTTTTTACAAATAATGATGGAAAAAAATCCATTGCCATCAAGTCAATTCCAACTCATAGCGATCCTACAGGACAGAGCAGAACTGCCTCATAGAGTTTCCAAGGAGTGACTGGTGGATTCAAACTGCCACCCTTTTGGTTATCACCCAAGCTCTTAACCACTGTGCCACTAGGGCTCCAAGATGCAAAAGAGATTGCCAAACCTGTGTCATATGACACAGAAGTGTTAATTGAGAATAGTCGGTGGTCAGGACCAGGGGCTAGGATGGGGCAATTGTGGAACTGAGGCAGGTGGATTAGGGAAGCTCAGTGTAGAGCTGGAAGAAATCTTGATACACTTGATGCTTGTGATGGAAGAGAGGAGATAAGGGAACACAGAAATGAATATGAAAATCACAGAAAGCAAGACACTAAAATGAATCAGGAAGGAAAGTGGGCAGGAGAGGATAAACAAACAAGAGGGCAAGAAAGCAGACTGGTGGCCTAGGCCAGTTGAGGTTGGAGTCTGTGGGACATGTAGGGAAAGGGGCCAAGGCTGCCTCTTCCTCTCCTTCTCTGCACCTTGTTCAGCCCAGGGCACAGCAAGGCCAGCTCTCCCCTGTTCCTTCAGCTCCCAGAACAGCGGCTCCACAGCCCACACGCATTGGGGCTAGGATGGTGACGCGGGTGACGTCGGAGAAGGGCATGCCTCCTCTCCAAGACCTTCCTTTCACCCCTGAGAAAGTCCACAAATTCACAATGTGTCCATATTAAAAAACAATCACCCCCAGGATTGTTGTGGAGTGAGTTAACGCCCTAAACTCTGCAGCCAAGAGAATGCACAGAGAGAGGCACAGTCACAGTCGGACACAGGGGGCCCGAACCACAAGGAATGGTCAAAGTTTGAGGCTGGAATTGGGCTCACTCAGGGAAGTAACAAGGAGCTTTAGGCAGCAATGAGACATCGTGAGAGCACAGGGCGATGTGCACGAAGATGACCCCAGCACCCAGGATCAAGCAGCCACTTAGTTCTGCTATCAGAGAATGAATTCTGTTTCTGGCTTTTCCCTTTGCAGGGTCTGAGTGTTGAAAAGACATCACTAATATCTGGTATATTTGCAGTTGTCATCTTTCTATTGTGAGATGTATTATAACTATAGAACCAATACCAAACCCTTTGCCATGGAGTTAATTCAGACTCGTAGTGACCTTATAGGACAGACTAGAACTGCCCCATAGGGTTTTCAAGGAGCGGCTGGTGGATTGGAACTGCTGACCTTTCAGTTAGCAGCCAAGCTCTTAACCACTGCACCACCAGGAGTATGAAATGTCTTTATTCCACTTTTAAAAAAAATAGCAAAGTGAACTGCCACAGAGGAACAATCCAAGTACAAAACGGAGTACTGCCAGTACCTTAAAATTCCCTTGTAGATCACAAACTATTTGATGGCGACAACGACCACTTCAGATTGCAGTGAGACTCAAATCCAAGAAGAGGATTGTCCTTGGGACAGAGCTAATCCTTGAGGAGTTGACAGCAGTGCCTCATGCCATCTCCAAAGCCTGCTATGAATTTTTCATTCCAGAGGGTGAAGATGAAAGGGTTCAGAAAAGGTGTCACCACTAAAACCATCAGTGATGCTACCCTGTTGTACTCAGCTGCCTGGGTTTGCTTGGGTTTCATGTAGAGGAACAAGCAGCTACCATAGCCAATGACAACAGAGGTGAAGTGGGAGGCGCAGGTGGAGAAGGCTTTCCTCTGGCCAGAGGCAGAGGGGATCTTGAGGATGGTGGAGATGATGGAGGTTTAGGAGACAATTGTAGGGATCAAAAAACCGAGAAGAACAAAAACAGCCATTAAGAAGAGGATGAACTCTGTGAACAGAGTATCATCACAGGATAGTTTGAGCAATTTCCCTCTGTCACAGTAAAAATGGTCTAACACACTGGATTTGCAGAAGGTAAGGTGAAACGTGGCGTAGATGGGCCAGATCTAAAAAAGGAACCCAAACACCCATGGCACAATCACCACCCAGGTGCAGGTGTGGCTGTTCATGATGATGTTGTACCTCAAAGGGTTGCAGACAGCCACATAACGGTCCACAGCCATCGCTCCCAGTAATGCAAACTCGGAGGCCCCCGAAGAAATGTACAAGTAGAGCTGGGCAACACAGATAGCCAAGGATATTGTCTGCATCCCAGGAAGCACCAGCCCCCAGAGCATGCAATGTATGTGGTCAGGATCTCCAGAAAAGAGAGGTGGCCGAGGAAGAAGTACATGGGGGACTGCAGACGCTTATCAGCACAGACAGTCATGATGATGACCGAGTTTTCCATTACTGTCACAGAGTAGAGGAACAAGAAGGTGGCAAAAAGGATATGGCATAGTTCTTGGGAGCCAGGGAAGCCAAGAAGATAAAATTCAGTGGCACTAGAGTAGTTCTCCAATATTAGTCTGCCCTTGCTCCTTGTGAAATCTAGAAAGCAAAGGAGAGATAACACTGCTTCTGATTTCAAAGAACTAGAGTTATCTCCAGGTTGAGGGAATAGCCCCTCCTACTCGCAGGCCTCACAACATGACAAGACACGGTTCATATCCTACTTCTTTCTGTGTACGGCTGGTGCTAAATTTTTTAAGAACATACACAGTGCATTAATAAAACTGAATATGGCCAAGAAGATGAGCCTAGTTACCAGTGCTGTACCATGGGCATGAAAGCCCCACCCACCCCCGCATGCCCTCTCACATCTCTCCATCCACAGGTCACTTGCCTCCCACTCCACGCTGACCAGCTACCTAGTCTGTGCCCTAGCCACAGTGGGCTCCTTTTGACATTAACCCAATCCATCTAGAATGCCTGAAACTGTCTTGTTTGCCAAGTACACTCTCTTCTCTCAAGTCCAGTTCCAGTATCACTCCCTGCAAAAGTGCAACCCTACTCAGACACCGTTCCTGGTTTACTTCGTAGTTTTCCCCACATCTCTTTAAAACTTTTGCTTCAGCTCAATCATCATGCTGTGTGTTGGCAAAAGTGAGGCTGGGGAACCCTCCTGAAGATTTTCCTTATGATCTGAGCTATTATGAAGGCAAGGACCGAGTCTCCCCAGCCCACTACCTTTCCTCCTCTCTGTCCTGGGAGAGAAGCCTCCCTCACTTCTCTCCCTGGTGAATGTATCTTCACTCAGGAGGCCAAATCTGGCCAGATCCTAGGCTGAGTCAGGGTCCCCTTTCTCCAGACTCTGACTCCCTCATCACCAGACTGGTGGAATAGGGTCCAGAGGAGAGCATTGAGGAACCTTCATCCTCAGCCTCCATCTGTCCCACACTGACCTCGTGCTGGGGCCAGCAGAAAAAGGGCTTCGGGTCCAATGTCACTATTTCCTGCCTTCAGGAGAGCTTGAAGCCCTGAATCCAGCAGGGGGTCAAAGCCACCAAATGTGGACTGTGTCCAGCCCAACCCTATAAGGCTGGGCAGGGGCTCAGTCCAACAGAAAGCTTGGAAGTTTCCCCAGAGCCAATGTTTCTTCTACATCTGCGTTTTTCCTCCGAAACTCTATGTGACATTAACAGTCATATGTCACTAACATGGAAGAGTCCCTAAGCCCTGAGCCCCTAGGATTTGGGGCTCCAGCCCTCATTTCCTTCGGGTCTTGGCTCAAGCCTTCCCTCCTCATCCCCACTAAAGGCCCACTCTGCACTCTACCCTGTACCACCTCTCCAGGATCTATCGATCTTGTTAGCGCTCATCACCTGAGATTCTATGCTTACTCTTAATTTCTTTCTCCCTTTTAGAAAGTAAACACCATGAAAGAGGGTCTTTGTCATTCATTCCTATCCACTGCATCTGATACATGTGAGCTGGCACTAGAGGAATACTTTGGAATGATGACTCCGTGAATCCATCAGTTAAGGAATGACTCTATGAACAAAGATCATCCAGTTCTGGCTGTGGCCAACTCTGAAGCAAGCTCTGCTTCTCTCTGCCCTCATTGAAACCAACCTGTCAACTCGCAACCCTCTCCCTGAGACCCCTTACGGCATGGCAACTGGACCAAGACGGATCTGTGGGGAGAGCTCAGTAGTCTGATTTCCACAATCTCTAGCCAGGACCAGAAGAGAAAGGAGCAAGCAGGGTCATAGGTGACGGCAGGATCCCTGGGTTGGGCAAAGAAGGGCTGACCTGCCTTCTGCTGAGCAGGAGGGACTGAGGCATGACCTGTCCTCTCTGCAACTCTCCGAGCCACTCCTCAGGCTCTTGTGGTCCTCATTCTAGAAAGTGGCCAAGAATCGCCCATGCTTATGCTCTTCTCTCTCTGAATCCCTGAGAAGACACTCACCTCCAGAGAAAGGGACTGGATGGAAAGTTCTACGGCTGTCTGGGTCAGCCCAGGCTAATTCCTGCCCAACAAGTGGTGAGCATGCTCTGTGAGCCAGCAGCTGCTGCTTCACCCTCAAGAATACAAGAGGTATCTTCACACCAGCACTTCAGGAAAAGTCCAGAGATCGCAGTTCCGTGGGGAACCTGATTGCCTCCCTCTCTCTTTCTGTCTCTCCCTCCTTTCTCTTCCCTACCTGTCCCGAAGGAGCATTATTCACTGAGGAGCTAAATTTTCCCAGGTTCACAGGAACCCTAGGGATGCAGCTAAGGGAAAGCCAGAGAAACTTTTTGCCCTTCCCTCCTGAGGCTAATCAAGTTCTAGACGTTGAAAAGTTTGCTCTAGTGGGCAAACTTGAAATCTCCCTAGTCAGGGGCCTCTACACCAGGCTGCCTTCCTCCCAAATCATCGTCATCACCAACAGTCCCAGCTGTGAAGAGCCAGGCACTGCTCTCCTTTGGGCATCTCCCTGATTTCTTTAGCCCTACAGAGTTGAAACTGCCCCCAAGCAAAAGATCCCACAAAAGCTCCAAAACACACATCAGTAACTCAGAGGCCACCAAATGGGTTTCCGTGAATAATTTTCTTGTCATCACCCAGTCCTCCTGAGGCCCAATTCCCCCAGATGACCCCTGCACCCCTACACTTGATATCCTCTGCCCATAGTTAGGGATCGGCTCCCAATCGAACCTCACAGTCTGCTAAGTCCAGGGATTGCTCCAGTCTCCCCAACTATTATGCGTCCAGGCTACCTGAAGTTCATGATAGATCAAGTCAAAATTGAAGTTATAGAGGATCAGACTTGGAACTAATCACATACAAGATTAGAATTTAGGGAAATTTGACAGGATAACTAGAAAAGTATTCACACTCTCCAAAAATGAACAGTGTGATAAACTGCCCAACCTCAGAGATAGACAGAGGATAGATAGGTAGGTAGGTAGGTAGGCAGGCAGGCAGGTGAACAGACAGACAGACAGGCAGACGACAGATAGACAGCCAGATAGGTAGCTAGGCAGATGGACGGATGGATGGATAGACAGACAGACAGATAGATTTACCTCCCTTTTATATTGGAGAGTAAGATGAGATGGAGAAAAGGGAATTCATACCAAGAAAACTCAAAGCCAGAAGAGATGAAGAAGTATACGTGACGGATAATTGAGGAATGGATGACCAAATCAGTAAGAAAGCCTTGCAATTAAAGAGCATGATTTGGTCTAGAACCATTGCAGTAGAAGGGAAGCAGTGAGCTCTTCTGTAAGTATGAGGCCAGAAAAAATAGAGGGAAGTTATAGACAGGGAGTAGGTAGTTAGGAAGAGCTTCTCAGTGAGAAGTTCAGGTTGCAACCACCTTAGTTGCTTAAGGGCAACACACAATCTCTCATTCAGTAAAGGTAGGGATAAAGGTTATCTCTAGCAACTTGGAGTATGAATTAACTAGGCAACAAAAGGGTGAGAGGGTTGGTACTGTTTACACTACTAACCACTACCAAGTCCTGATCCCCTCCTATGCATACCCTGAGCATTCCCCACATTATCTTTAAATTTCATAACATTCTTTTGTGCGTGTGCGTGCTTTAGATGAAGGTTTACCGAACAAATTAGTTTCTCATTAAACAGTTAATACACATTGTTTTGTGATACTGGTTGCCAACCCTGCGATGTGTCAACACTCTCCCCTTCTTGACCTTGGGCTCCCCATTTCCATTGGTCCAGCTTTCCTGTCCCCTTCTGCCTTGTCGTCCTTGCCCCTGGGCTGGTGTGCCCATTTAGTCTCATATACGTGGTTGAGCTATGTGTATTATTGTTTGTTTTATGGGCCTGTCTAATCTTTGGCCAAAGGGTGAACCTCAGGAGTGACTTCAGTACTTAATCTTCATAACATTCTTAAAAGCAACAGTTCTCGGCTTTGTGAAGCTTTGTGAAAATAAAAGGCAGGTGATTTACATCAATTGGATAGCAATCTGTACAATATTCCACAACATAGAACAAAGCAGAAATGTACTTCACATGTCAGACACTTTAAACTTCTTAAATGATAAATATTTTATATGAAAATGGACAAGCTTTAATTTAAATTCAGTTAAAACTATCAGGGATTCCTGAAAATAATATGTAGAGAACACATTTTTGGAGTAACAATGAGTATCTTTTGGGCGTTCTTGGGTATGAAAGTGTAAGTTCAGGAATGCATGCATGGTACAGAGTTGCATTTAGGGCAGGTATGAAAATGCCCAGGCAAAATCCCCAGTGTCCACTCCCTTGCTCTCCTATGAGGAAGCATGTGTGATTGAAACAAACAGAAGAGCAGCAAACTGGAAGGAAAATATGTTGGAAAAAGCCTATCCTACCATTTATATCCAACTCAATGGCACCTAACAACAACACCATTTATAAAATCCTTGATATCTGTAACATGCATTACAGCTACAGCTCAAACTGCAGAAATTTTTATTCCAAAAATTACTCTGACCTTTGGGTGGCCTCAGCAAACTTCAGCAAAACCTGAATTCCATAGATCATAAAAGTAGCTAACGGTAACATTAACAGTAATCACCCAGGCACACACTCACACATACCCAGGAGACACTTGGTCATTTGAAGAATTACTAAATCATCTAATCGCTTCTCGGTAAATTACTGCTCAGCTATTTGGTCCATATCCTGCCAAAATAAACTCCTGGTAGTTATTATCCCCAGCTTCCACTTGTCTTTTGTGCTCTTAGGATAAAACAGAGACTATTTTAACAGAAGTACTTGAGTTGGTGGAATCCAGAAAACCTTGGTTGAGCTCCACTTCTTGAGCCCAGCATTTATGTTTTCAATGGTGCAAACACTTGCTCATGGTGTGAGAATAAAGAGAAATTCCACTAAAGGAACTGAAGTCATACCAATACTCAGGGGTCATCATGATCTCTGATGAAATTCTAACTAAGCCTAGATCCTAGGAAAGGGCTGGACCTGGGGGGCCCAACATGGTTGCCCTGGATCAGCTGGGAGGTAAGGATGTCAGTGGAGATGGGTGTCAGTGGACTTTGCAGAAATAACGTTCTTGATCCATGGAATGTTGCTGTGGAGGTCGGTGAAGACACTAAGGTGTCCTCTCAGAATACATCAGTTGCCTAAGACAAAATTCCTTGTAATTCATTGCCACATATGGCTAGTGCAGCTGTGACTACCTCTCAGAGACAGTAGAGGGGTCAGAACTTCCTCCCCACCTGAGGATTCCTCAGCACTTGAACCAAAACAAAAACCCCATGCAATGGGATCCAGGACATAAGAAAATAGTGTGAGAGTTTTTTTCCACTGCACTGTTGTCATTGTCAGGTGTCATTGAGTCAGTTCCGACTCACAGAGACCCTATGTACAAAAGAACGAAATACTGCCTGGTCCTCCACCATCCTCACAATCATTGCTATGTTTGAGCCCACTGTTGCAGCCACTGTGTCAATCTATCTCCTTGAGAGTCTTCCTCTTGTTTGCTGACCCTCTACTTTACCAATCATGATGTCTTTCTCTAGGGACTAGTCCCTCCTGATAACACGTCCAAAATATGTGAGGCAAAGTCTCACCATCCTTGCTTCCAAGGAGCACTCTGGCTGTACTTCTCCAAGACAGACTTGTTCATTCTCCTGGCAGTCCATGGTGTAATCAGTTTTCTCTGTCAACACCATAATTCAAAGGCATCGATTCTTCTTTGGTCTTCCTCACTCATTGTCCAGCTTTCCCATGTGTACGAAGTGATTGAAAATATCATGACTTGGGTCAGGCGCACCTTAGTCTTCAAAGTGACATCTTTGCTTTTGAACATTTTAAGAGTATTATTTGTCCAATGCAATTTGTCATTTGATGTCTTCACTGCTGCTTCCATGGGTGTTGATGTACTGCTGCAACAGCTTTTGAATTATCTTCACTAATACCTTGAACAATGGTGTTGGGAACTGCCATAATATTGAATATACCGTGGACTTCCAGAAGAATGAACAAATTTGTCTTGGAAGACGCGCAGCCAGAATGCTCATTAGAAGTACGGATGGCAAGACTTTGTCTCACATACTTTGGACATGTTATCTGGAGGGATCAGTCTCTGGAGAAGGCCATCATGCTTGGTAGAGTAGAGGGTCAGTGAAAAAGAGGAAGACCCTCAACAAGATGGAATGACATGGCTACAACAATGGGCTCAAGCATAACAACAATTGCGAGGATGGCGCAGGACCAGGCAGTGTTTCATTCTGCTGTACATGGGGTCGCTATGAGTCGGAACCAACTCAACGGCACCTAACAACAGCAGAACAATGGAAATGTATATAGAACCATTAGTTCTTACTTACTTACATGATTTAATTATATCAAGATACATGAATTTAACTTTAACTTAATATAGGCAAACTTTCCATTTTCATTCATTTTAATGTTTATGTTAAAATAATAATTATCCCTCTCCTACATATTCTTTTCTTGACCCAATTGAAATATTTACCTAAGGTCAAGATGCGAGAGAGAAACGACTGAGATGAATGTCTTTACTAAAATACCAATAAAGTGTCAAACCCAAAAAAAAGAAAAAGAAAGAAAATGGTCAAGAGACTTTAATAATCAATGAACATATGAAAATGTATACAATTTCATCAAGGAAATGAAAATCGAAACCAAAGTGAGATACCACTACATACAACCAGATTGGCTAAAATTAAAAAGACTGACAACATTAGTGATGATGAAGATTTGAAGCAACTGGAACTAATCTCTTACACTGCTGGTGGGAGTCTACATTGGTAAGTACCTTTGCAATACTGTTGACAGCTAGTTACTAAAACTGAACAAAATATGATCCAGAAATCCCACTCCAAGTTATGCACTCTCAGAAGTGCACACATATATTTACTAAAAGACATATTTAAGACTGTTCACAGTGACATTATGTGTAATATACATATCTGAAAACAACTCATATGTCCATCAGAAGTAGAAAAGATAAATCAATTGTGGTATACTCATATACAGGAATACTCATTTTCAATCGTGAAAACGAGTGAACTGCAGGTACACTTGATCACACTGATTAATTTCACAAACGTAATGTTGAGTGAAATAATCCAGACTGGAAAGATTACATACAACAGCTCCATTCATATAATGTTTCAAAGCAGGAAAAACCAATAGTTTTGGAAAAGAGGGACTGGGTGATAACTGGAAGGAGATATGAGGGAGATTTCTGGGATGCTGGCAATGTTCTAATTTCTTCACTTAAGTGGTGTTTCCATGGGCCCAATCACTTCATGATCTGTGCACCCCCAGTCTGTCTCTTTTGCTTCAACAAAAAATTTTTTGAAAATAGTAAACTGAAAGACAAACAGATCATCTTCAATATAAATGATAAATAACTTACAAATGAATGATTAATAGAATTACAAAAGACCTCTCAAAAACACTGACAGAAACCAAAAGACTAAAATAATAAGCTCAAAAGAGTGGGAGAAAATGAATGCCAACGTAAAATTGTATACCCAGAGAGTTTACCACTAAGAGACCTGCAGTAAAGGAACTTTTAAAGGATAAATCTTAAAAATATAATTTTGTATAAAAATACTGAGTTAAAAAAAAGTCCAGAAGATTTCCTATAGTCTGATTTCATTTTTATAAAGTTCAGCAACAACTAACTTAAACAATTTTTATTTAGACATCAAACATACATGATTTTTAAAACACACACACACTTTTTTAAGGCAAGAGGGCTTCTAGTTCCAAACAAAATAGAGCAGACACACTTCTCTGTAGTCTTCCTGATAAGCATAGTTAAACTCCTAGACATGAGATACAGAACTAACATAAGAAGACTCTGAGAGGTGGAGAGAAAACAGCAACGATCTGAGGATCTTGGGATCCCAGGAACGACATGGCAGTGAGTTCCCTGGGATTTCTTCTAGCCTCAAATATCTGGGACTGGGTGCTGGAGAAACCTGCAACCCAGAAACAATTAATACAGACATGTAAAAAATGGACCCTGATAGAATGGGAGAAAAATAAAAGGACCTCAAGTAAATTCCTTAAAAAAAAAAAAAAAAAAAAAGACTTAATGGACCAGTTGAGACTGGA
>NW_004444029.1:6774073-6831368 GCF_000243295.1 Trichechus manatus latirostris
ACTTAATGGACCAGTTGAGACTGGAGAACTCCCAGAGACTATTGCCCTGAGATACTCTCTAAACCTTGAACCGAAACTAACCCCTGAGGTCACCTTTTAGCTAAATAACATATTGGCTCACAAAATAAAGATCACCCGTGAATACTGTGCTCTTTTAAAAAATCATCTATATGAGACCAAACAACCAACAATTACTTTAAAACAAAGATGAGAAGGTAAGGGGGCAGGGAAACAGGATTAATGGAAATGGAACAACCAGAACTGAAATATTGAGAATGTCCATGTACTGTAAAGAATGTAACCAATGTCACTTAACAATCTGTGTAGAAACTGTTGAATGGGAACCTAAACTGTTGTGTAAACCTTCACTGAAAACACAATAAAATATAATTAAAAAAAAAAGAAAAGTCCCCAAAAGAGCCAGTTCTCTTTTGCCAAAGGACCAGGAAAGGGTTGGCTTAGCAATATAGAAAACCTTTAAACAATAACTGTTATACTCCAGCCAAACATCACAGGAAGAAGAATGGCCCCACTAGTAGAGCATCAGCAAAGGCTGAGTGGAAGCCTAGATCTCCACCCTTGCCCACCTGTACCCAGGCCCCCTCCACCTCTGGTTGAGATGATGTCAGAGAAGCCTGAGTGGAGAGCCTAGAGGACAGCTAGGACTCCATCCCCAACGGGTAACAAGACCACCCTCAGCCCCCGCACCCTCCCAGTGTCAGTGAAGACCACGTGGGGGACCTGGACTTCCAACACAAACTGTCAATAATGAGGCACCCCTCCAAATCCCTGTGGTGTCAGAGGAGGCTGAGTGGAGAGTCTGGACTTTCACCACCGCCAGAACTAATGAGGCTCCTCACATCCCTCCCGTCAAGCTGGTATCAGCAGAGATTATGTAGGGAGCCTATACTTACCCCCTCACCCAGCAATAATGAGGCACCCCTCCTTCCTCCACTAGAGTGGTATCACAGGAGGCTAAGCGGGGAACTTGGAGTCACCACCTCCCAGCTACAGTAAGCCACCCCATTACCTCTGTGTCAATGGAGGCCACACATGGAGAACAGTAATGAGACAGCCCTCCCTTTCCATCCAGGGTGGTATCAATGAAGGCCTAGTGAGGAGCCTGACCTTCCCCCACCAGGAGTAACAAGTCACCCCTCAGTCAATGGAGGGGAATCTGGACTTCCACCCACCTATGTTATTGTTGTTAGGTGCCATCAAGTTGGTTCCAACTCATAGAGACCCCATATACAACAGAATGAAACACTGCCTGGTCCTGCACCATCCTAACAGTTGCTATTATGCTTCAACCCATTGTTGCAGCCACTGTGTCAATCCATCTCGATAAGGGTCTTCCTCTTTTTCACTGACCCTCTACTCTACCAAGCAAAGTGGATGGCTTTAACAAAGAGAAACTTATTTCCCCACAGTACAGTAGGCTAGAAGTCCAAATTCAGGGCGTCAGCTCCAAGGGAAGGCTTTCTCTCTCTGTTGGCTCTGGAGGAAGGTCATTCTCATCAATCTTCCCCTGGACTAGGAGCTTCTCCACGCAGGAACCCCAGGTCCAAAGGACACGTTCTGCTCCCAGCACTGCTTTCTTGGTGGTATGAGGTTCCCCTGTCTCCTTACTGGCTTCTCTCTTTTATATCCCAAAAGAAATTGGCTCAAAACACAATCCAATCTTGTAGATTGAGCTCTGCCTCATTAACATAACTGCCACCTATCCCCCCTCATTAACATCATAGAGGCAGTATTTACAACACACAGGAAAATCACATCAGGTGACAAAATGGTGGACAATCAAACAATACTGGGAATCATGGACCAGCCAAATTGATACACATATTTTTGGGAGGCACAATTAAATTCATGACACTGGCTGAGGTGTGGAAGCTGAGAGGATGCAATGGGAAGGCAGCAGGTGTTCAGAACAAGACCAGACTCTTTCCACAAGGCAAGGCTTTGGGAAATGTACTGAATTTCTCAGTGCTTCAGTTCTATCACCTACAGATCAGGAAGAAATGACATCGGTCTCAGCCCTATCACCCCTCTCCAGGGTTGTTCTGAGATTGGATGAGATAATGGGTCTAGAAAACTTTACAGGGCTGGAGAGGTACAACGTGTGATTAGGTTACAGCTCAGATGAACTCGCTGCCAACTCACACTGACACGGTGTGAAGAGCCTAGCTCAGGCTTGGGAAGGCTCAGGAATGTCAGCTGCTTGGTTGGTGCTCTTTGATGTCATTGCCTGAGGAATCTTTCAGTGAGGTGAAAGTACATAGGGGCGCTGCCTGCTGAATTGCCCCCAGAACACATCAGCTCCTAGATTTGTGAGCCATCCCCCTGTGCCAGGTTAGCTGCTCCATGATGCTCGTCCCAGCCACGTCTCTGTGGCTCAGAGCTGCTGCCAGCACTGCACAGGCCCAGAGGGTAATGATGACGGGGTGATGACACAGTCATCAAGGACAGGTGAGCCGGTGTAACAAAGATGGGAGGGGCTGCGGGAGGAGATAAGTGGGTTCAGAGTAAACCTCAGGGACACTGTCGCCTTGAGCTAAGGTGGAGGCTCCTCTCCCCACAGCCCTGGCCTTGGAACTCTGTGGCGGACAGAAGGCCTTGAGCTCCCTTTTCCACAGGCGGCTGGTCTACTTTTAGGTTGATGGGATTTGGGGGCAGCAGGTGGAGGGACTTGCAGCCAGGCAGTGAAGGAGCTAGGCTTCTCCCCACCCCCATCCCCTAGGCCTGGATAGGATACAGGCACAGCCCCACTCTCCCGAGGCAGAAAGCTTCCATCTGTCTTCCTGAACCCTCCTCCCAGCCCTGCCTGCCCACCCAGAGCAGCTTTCCAGGCCCACCGGGTGTCCCACACCAAACCCCGCCCACCGACTCCACAGCACTCCTGAGAAGCCTGGGCCTCAGCTGAACCCTGCTCAGCCGATCTTCTTCTGTGTCTTACAGGACAAGACCTGGATCGCCATGGAATTTCTCTTCTTTGTGGGGGTCCTTGCTGGTACGTACCCATGGCCTTCTACTCCTTCCTGTAAGGCACAGGTGATGCAGGAGCAAGTGAGGGACAGGGGAAGTATGGAGGGGGGAAGGAGACAAGAAACACTGTCAGGAGCGGAAAAAGGGGTCCCCTCTCTTGTTGTTGTTGTTGTTAGGTGCAGTCCAGTTGGTTCTGACTCATAGCTACCCTATGTATATCAGAACGAAACGCTGCCTGGTCCCTCACCATCCTCACGCTGTTGCTATGCTTGAGCCCATTGTTGCAGACACTGTGTCAATCCATTTCCTTGAAGGTCTTCTTCTTTTTCGCTGACCCTCCACTTTACCAAGCATGATATCCTTCTCCCCTCTTAGACCCCATCAAAGGCTCGAGGGTGGGCTGAGCCCATGCTGCCAACACTAAGCTACAGGGCGGGTTATGGAGCATGAGTGAGTGCTCAGCGGTGAGCTCCCCCTCGTTGTTCCAAAATTTGGCCTCACTGCCCTCTGATCAGGTCCCCGTGTAATCACAAGGGCAGATAACTCATTGTGACTGCTGATGTCCCCTTTTCCCAAAGCTTAGAGACTCCAGATGCAGGGAATGGAGAAGGAAGGCTACCTCCTGCAGTCCCCACCGCCCTGACGGTCTTAACATGGTGGAAGCTGTTGGTGAGGCACTTTCCACCCCTCCTGACTGCCTAGGGGCATCACATCCTAGCTGTGTAACCCTGGGCAAGTTAATTAACCCATCTGTGCTTCCAGTCAACACAGGAAAATCAACACCTCACTAACCTGCTCGCATAAAGATTACAGCCTAGGAAACCCTACAGGGCAGTTCTACTCTGTCACGTGGGTTCACTATGAGTCAGAATCCACTCGACAGCACCCAACAACAAAAACTGAGTTGTTGTGAAGATGAAATGAATCCTCGAAAAACTCCATACTCTGGGGAGGAATAGTGCCTGGTACAGAGTCAGTGCTCAGTAATATGTGCTATCTCTCGCCCTTATTAATGTTGCTGTTAGCTGCCATCGAGTCGGCCCCTGACCTATGGTGACCCCACACACAATGGAACGAAACTCTGCCCCGTCCTGTGCTTTCCCCACGATCGATTTTGGATCAGACAGTTGTGATCCCCAGGGATTTCACTAGCTGGTTTTCTGAAGCAGATCACTAAGCCTTTCTTCCTAGTTCATCTTAATCTGGAAGCTCTGTGAAATCTGTTCAGCATCATAGCAACACGCAATCCTTGACTGACAGACAGGTGGTGGCTATACGAGGTGCACTGGCCAGGAATCAAATCTGGGGTCTCCAGCATGGAAGGCGAAAATTCTACCTGAGCCACCAATGCCCTCTCCTTATTACACAGATACCATTTCCCCTTGCGGTGTCTGTGATCACACAGAGAAGGGTGTGGTGAGGAGCAGGCCCAGGGGAGGAGCAACAGGACTACAAGGGCAGCCGAGGCACCTTATTCCTGATACTGGAACCAGCCGTACTCCCCACTCCTCTACAGATTATTTTTAAGTAACTCATTTATTAAAATATTACATCTACATATTAGAAATTTTGGAAATACTAAAAAGCAGAAAAAAATGAACATGATCTTTGTCAACACTGGATTATTTCTTTAGAATGGGTTCTTGGAATTGAAATTACCTGGTCTTGGGTGATGAACAATTGACCGTTCCTTATGCCTACTCTTGCACTGGTTTTCAAGAAGGATCAATAGAATCAATTGACATTCTCATAAGCAGTGAATGAGAGTCTGTCTCATACTCTTTCTTGGATTGAATATTATCAATTTTAAACAAAAATGATAGTTGTAAATATTAGATAAAATGGTATGTCACTTTAATTTATATTTTTATTATAACAAATGTCAAACGTGTTTGCATTTCTTGGCCAATTGACTACTACTTCAAAGTCGTCCTTTTCCACTAGGAAACTGTTGATTGTCTTATTTGTTATGAGAGAGTTTTACATGTTAAAAATATTATTTTCTCAGGTACTTTTTTCTCTGCTCATTCATCAGTGCAGAAGGAAGATCCCGCTCCCTATTTGGTGTACCTCAAGTCTCAATTCAATCCCTGTGTGGGGGTCCTCATCAAAAGTAGCTGGGTGCTGGCCCCAGCCCACTGCTACTTACCGTGAGTGTGGCACCCCCCACCGAAAGCAGCTACTGTTCCTTCTACCTCAGTGGTCCTCAAATGGGCCATTTCCCCCAGGGGACATTTGGCAATGTCAGAAGACAATACTTTTGGTTGTCACACTTGGGGGTGGGGATAGTGCTTCTGGCAACCGATGGAGAGAGGCCGGGCATGGGTGCTGCTGGACGGTGCCCACACATAGCTGTCCAAACACCAGCAGTCCCTCACTGTCAGGAACCCTGCTCTACCTGCCATGCCTCATCTCCCATGAGTGTTTTTCAAGTTTGTTACTGGTAATATGAATACATTGTATCAGGTAGGGGCCCCCCGGGAAGCTGACAGTGTCCTCACACTGGGTGGATTGGGAAGTGTTTAATGAGGGAACTATTTACAAAGGTTGGACAAGTTATGGGGAAAACGCAAAGAACAGTGAAGTCCCTCCAGAGTTGGTGTTAAGAAGATGTACTTACCACCTGTGAACTTTAAGGTTGTGTGTCACCTTGGCTAGGCCATGATTCTCAGTGCTTTGGCAGTTATGTAATGACGTAGTTTGGCAGTTATATAATGATGTCGTTAGCCTCCATTTTGTGATATAATGTAATCACATCCATGATGTGATCTGATGTGACTGGCCAGTCAGTTGTAAGAGGAGTTTCTTCAGGGGTGTGGCCTGCATCCAATATATATGGATGTTCTGGCAAAGCTCGCTGGCTTTTGCTCGCTCTGGCTCTTCATCCAGCTCGCCATCATCTGACCTCCAGTTCTTGGGACTTGAGCTAGCAGCCTGCCGTATTGCCTGCCGATCTTGGGATTCGTCAGCCTTCCACAGCCCGTGAGCCAGAAGCCTGCTGTCTGACCTGCCAACCTTGGGTTCATCAGCCCCCACGGCTACGTGAGTCAGGAGGAGCCTCCAGCCTGACACCTGACCCACTGTGGACTTGGAACTTGTTAGCCTCTACAACCTCATGAGCCATTTCCTTGAGATAAATCTCTCTACATATATATATATGTTTTCTAAATTGGTTCTCAAGTCTGGTTAGTCTTAAAGATGTTGATGACTCTGCTTCCAGTAGTAAAGAGAGCACTGTAATCTGCTAATCCATGGAGTAAGGTGGCAATAGAAATACACAAAATATCACCACCAATAGATCAGGTATTGGTGAGATGTGGGGCTCTGGATGATCACATGTTTGATGTTTGATATTGTTCTATAATTTGGTCAGAATGAGAAGTATAAGGAGGCTGAATGGTTGGTCTTACTTTTGCAAGACAAAGTGGTGAAAGAAATAGATGAGCACAGGGCTTCAGAGTCACAGCTCAACACTGCATAAATGACCTCAAAGTTGTCACTTGTTCCCTGAAAGAAAGGCTTATTTCTGTAGTAACAGAGCTGATATTGCCAAAAACCAAACCCAGAGTCTTATCATAAGAGTGGCTGACTTACAATGACAATTGAACTCCCAACCTTGAATCATGTCTGAAGTTAAAGTGAGGGCATTGATTGGGAAGAAATGGGATTCTAAAACTTGGGATGGGGACATATGGGCAGATAATCAGGAAGCTGGGGACACGGAGCCCATAAATTCCATTGAATCACTCCTGCCAACAGAAACAGCCCTCTCACTCCCATCTGAATAAATTACTCCATCTTTGTCTGCTAAGCTACCCTCCCCGGTAAAACCATTAGCCCCTCCACTCCCATGTGATGAGATTAACCCAGCTGTGTCTGAAGAGCCTTTGTCTGAGATATTGCCTGGAGAGGCATCTGACTCATTGCCTGAGGCACAGCCTGAGGCATATGCCTTACAAAACGTTGCTGAATGTTCTCAGAACACAATCCCACCACGCATTTTTGCTTCTAGACCTGTAACTAGACTTAACTCCCAAAAAGCCCCAAAAAGTGAAGAACAAAGTGTGACCCAGGAGTAGGTATGCCACACCCCAAAAGAACTGCTTTTCTAATATGTACAAACAGAAACCTGCAGAATATGTGTGGTAATGGCTATTAAGGGTGTGGGATAATGATGCAAGGAACATAAAGTTAGATCAGTCTGAGTTTATTGCCCACGGAGCACAGATTCTTCATTCAGCTCAAGAGATTAGAAATGGATATAATAGTTTATTTGGTTGGTTCGCCGAAGCATGGATTACATGGTGGCCTACACTAAATCAAATTGAAGTATCAGACCTGCCTTGGTATACTGTAGAGGAAGGTATCCAAAGGATTAGGGAAATTGTCATGTTAGAGTGGATTTCTCAGATTAGACCCACAGATTCACGATTCATACGTGGAGCAACCAGAGGACATACCTTTTGCAACAATGATGAGGAACAAATTTGTGAAGGGAGCCCCAGCATCCTTGAAGACTGCTGTGATTGTTATTTTATATGTCAGATTTGACAGTGGGAACTGCCCTAACTGAAGTAAGACACATAACAATTGTGAGGATGGCACAGGACCGGGCAGTGTTTCATTCTGTTGTACATGGGGCTGTGAGTCGGAACCAACTCAGCAGCACCTAACGACAATAACAACAACGACAATGGTGCTGATTGGATCGCATGGTGGTAGGGGCCAAGTGGCAGCACTCAGATAAGGTGGTGTTGTTACCATAATGGACAGCGAAGTTAAATCAGTAATCAGAATAGTCTGACTCATATGGACTTATGACATTGGCTACTTAATCATGGTGTCCCTAGGAGTGAAACAGATTGGGAATCTACTAAATATTTACTTGATCTGTACAAGTGGAAGAATTCTAGGTCAAGTGAATAGCAGTCTAACTCAAATTGCCAGAACAGAGAGTCACAACCCCTCAATCGATTCCCAAACTTGAGCCAGTTTACAGACCCACAACCCCTTGAATGAAGGGGAGGCTGGGCACCCTTGAGGAAGGACCCAGCTACACTGCTGTTAATCTTTCTCCCAGCCTTCCCCAAGGGATCTGTGGTCTTTTACCAGAGTGGCTGTTCACTGGGGAAAAGGAAATAATCAGAATTTTAGGAGATTACTAGATACTGGCTCTGAATTGACACTAATTCCGGGAGACCCAAAACGTCACTGTGGCCCATCAGTCAGAGTGGGGGCATATGGAGGTCAGGTTATTAATGGAGTCTTGGCTCACGTCTGTCTCACAGTAGGTCCAGTGGGTCCCTAAACCCATCCTGTAGTGATTTCCCCAGTTCCAGAATTCATAATTGGAATAGATATACTCAGCAACTGCCAGAATCCCTACACTGGATCCTTGACAAGTGGAGTAAAGGCTATTATGGTAGGAAAAGCCAAGTGGAAGCCATTAGAGCTGTCCCGACCTAGGAAAATAGTAAACCAAAAGCAATACCACATTCCTGGAGGGGTTGCAGAGATTACTGCCATTATCAAGGACTTGAAGGATGCAGGGGTGGTGATTTGCACCACATCCCCATTCAACTTGCCTATTTGGCCTGTGCAAAAAACAGATGAATCTTGAAGAATGGCAGTAGATTATCATAAAATTAACCAAGTGGTGACTCCAACTGCAGCTGCTGTTCCAGATGTGCTCTAATTGCTTGAGCAAATTAATACATCTCCTGGTACCTGGTATGCAGCTATTGATCTGGCCAGTATCTTTTTCTCCATACCTGTTTCAAACGAACACCAGAAGCAGTTTGCTGTCAGTTGGCAAGGCCAACAATACACCTTCACTGTCTTACCTCACAGAATATCAACTCTCCAGCGTTATGTCATAACTTAGTTTGCAGGGACCTTGATCAACTTTCCGTTCCAAAAGACATCATACTAGTCCATTACATTGATAACATCATGTTAACCGGACCTAGTAAAGAAGAAGTATCAATGACTCTGGACTTATTGGTAAAACATTTGCAATGCTAGAGGGTGGGAAATTAATCCTACAAAAATTCACGTGCCTTCCACCTCAGTGAAACTTCTAGGGGTCCAGTGGTGTGGGGCATGTCAAGATATTCCTTCTAAAGTGAAGGATAAGTTATTGCATCTGCCCCTCCAACAAGTAAAAAGGAGGCACAACACCTGGTGGACCTCTTTGGATTTTGTAGGCAACATAGCCCTCATCTGAGTGTGCTACTCTGGCCTATTTATCAAGTGACTTGAAAAGCTGCTAATTTTGAGTGGGACCTAAAACAAGAGAAGGTTCTGCAACAGGTTCAGACTGCCATGAAAGCCGCTCTGCCACTTGGGCCATATGATCTAGCTGAAGTGGCAGTGGCAGATAGAGATGCTGTTTGGAGTCCTTGGCAGGTCCCCATTTGTGAATCGCAGTGCAGACTCAAGATTTTGGAGCAAAGTCCTGCCATCCTCTGCAGATAACTACTCTCCTTTTGAGAAACAGCTTTTGGCTTGTTACCAGGCTTTAGTGGAGACCAAATGCTTAACCATGGGCCATCAAGTCACCATGCAGCTTGAGCTGCCTGTTATGAATTGTGTGTTGTCTGATCCACAGAGCCATAAAGTCAGATGTGCACAGCAGCACTCCATCATTAAATGCAAGTGGTATATATGAGAAAGCACAAGTAAGTTACATGAGAAAGAGGCCCAAATGCTCATGGTCTCCACTCCTATCACATTACCTGCTCTCTCCTAGTCTGAACCTATGATCTCGTAAGGAGCTCCTTATGATCAGTTGACTGAGGAAGAGAAAGCTCATGCCTGGTTTACAGATGGTTCTGGGTGATATCCAGGCACCACTCAAAAGTGACAGTGGCATTGCTCGCAATGCTTCTGCCAAAACTACCATCTGTGGACTCACAGAATACCTTATCTACTGTCATGGTATCCCACACAGCATTGCCTCAGATTGAGGGACTCACTTCACAGCAAATGAAGTGTGGCGATCGGCCTCCTAAAGACACAGTTACAGTGCCAGCTAGGTGGCAATACTTTGCAGGGCTGGAGAAATGTTCTCCAGGAGACTGTATATGCTCTAAATCAGTTCCCAGTATATGGTGCTGTTTCTTCCATAGACAGGATTCACAGTTGTAGAAATCAAGGGGTGGAAGTGGTAGTGGTACCACACACTATTCCCCCTAGTGACCCACCTGCAAAATTTGTGCTTCCTATCCCTGCTACCCTATGCTCTGCGGGTCTACGGGTCTTAGTTCCAAAGGGAGGAAAACTCCCATTTGGAGACACAACACTGATTCCATTGAACCAGAATTTAAGAATGCCACTCAGCCACTTTGGGCTCCTCATGCCTCTGGGTAAAAAGGCAAAGAAGGGAGTTACTGGATTGACTGGTGTAATTGATCCTGACTACCAAGGGGAAACTGGATTGGTGTTACATATGGAGATAAAGAAGAGTATGTCTGGAATACAGGCACTCCCTTAGGACGTTTCTTAGTACTACCATGCCCTGTGATTAAAGTCAATGGAAACTACAGCAACCCCATTCTGACATGACTACTAATGGCGCAGACCCTTCAGGAATGAAGGTTTGGGTCACCCCACCAGGCAAAGAACCACGACCAGCTGAGGTGCTTGCTGAGGGTAAAGGGAATATGGAATGGGTGGTAGAAGAAGGTAGTTCTAAATACTAGTTACAACATGTGACCAGTTGCAGAAATGAGGACTGTAATTGTTATGAATATTTCTTCCTTGTATGTGTGCATCAAATATCTTGTTTTCTTCACTTATAAAATATGAGATGGAAATGGGGAAACGGGGCTAGTGATTGTACACGTTAGCTGTATCATGTTAGGTGCAAGTATGAATTTGTAATTGTCTTTAGAGATATGGATGGTTTACGGAGATATGCCCATGTGCCAAGTTGTCAAGGGATGGACTGTGACGATTAAGGTTGTGTGTCAACTTAGCTGGGCCATGATTCTCAGTGGTTTGGCAGTTATGTAATGATGTGGTTTGGCAGGTATGTAATGATGTCATTTGGCAGTTATGCAATGATGTTGCTATCCTCCATTTTGTGATATAATGTAATCACCTCCATGATGTGATCAGCCAATCAACTGTAAGGGGTGTTTCCTTGGGGTCGTGGACTGCATCCAATATATATGGATGTTCTGGCAAAGCTTGCTGGCTTTGCTCACTCTGGATCCTGCATCTGGCACATCATCATCTGACCTCCAGTGCTTGGGACTTGAGCCAGCAGCCTGCTGTATTGCTTGCTGATCTTGGGATTCGTTGGCCTTCACAGCCTGTGAGCCAGCAGCCTACCATCTTACCTGCTGATCTTGGGTTAGTCAGGCCCTGCAGCTACATGAGGCAGGCAAAGCCTCCAGCCTGATGCCTGACCCACAGACTTGGGACTTGCCAGCCTCTACAACTGCGTGAGCCATCTCCTTAGGTTAAATCTCTCAGGGGCAAGAGGAGAGTGTGGTTCCAGGGAGACAGTGAGAGAGGGAACTTCCTGAAGATGCACCCTGTGCTCAGGGAATCCCATCTGTGGCCACCCTGCAGGAAGGACTCGGAGAATGAAGATTCCAGCCTCACTCTTCACCCTGCAGCTCCCTTCTGCTGCTTCCCACTAGGAACACAACCCAGTGAGAACCCACAGGACAAACGAGCCCACGACTGATCCCATGTGTCCCTAGGAAGGTGCAGAACGAGTGGAGTCAGGGTGTGAATAGCTCTCGTGAGGGACCAGGAGATTTCCACACTTGGTCACCTGTTCTCCTGCCTCTCTCATGGAATAGGCTGGTGCCTGAGAGCAGGGAGAGAAATGGTCTCTGCCAGGCCGCATTCTCCTCTTGCTGTACTGGAGCTCAGGTTAACAGCTCTACCACCCAGCATGCAAATGGGCCTCCATGACTCCGTCTGTAAATGGGGACAAAAACAGCATCCACCCCATAGGTGGCTCGCTGTGAGTATTGAATAGGATGACCAGATAAATCACTTGGCACAGCACCTGCACCTTGTAACATTCAACACTGTAGCTATAATAAGGATGATGATGACTATGACAACAATGATTTTCAGCCCCTTCTCCCCCCAGAAACCTAAAAGTGATGCTGGGAAACTTTAAGACCAGAGTCAGAGATGGGACCGAGCAGGTGATCAACCCCATCCAGATAGTGCGCTACTGGAACTACAATCACAGCAACCCCCAGGATGACCTCATGCTCATCAAGCTGGCCAAGCCTGCCATCCTCAACCAGAAGGTTCAGCCCCTCCCCCTCGCCACCAGCAATGTGCGACAGGGCACCATGTGTCTGCTCTCAGGGCTGGACTGGAGCCAAGACAACAGCGGTGAGTGCTCTGCCTAGGCGCGGAGATTCTCGGTTCTCCCTGCAGATGGCCACGTGCCCACGGCTGGGCATGAAGGAGGGTGGGGGCTGTCACAGGAGCCCTGCCCAAAGTCCACGCCACCACATTCCCCAGGCCTGAGAGCCCCGCCACCTCCCCCTTGGGTGTTGGTTGGCAGAGGCCACTCTACGTGGGGGGCTGCACCCCACTTCCATGTAGCATGCAGCTCCTAGAGCATGAAAAGGTCTTGAGAGTATTAACCCTGTACTCCTCCAAGACAGACCCTGGAGAAAGAAAACTCTGCTTTCACCATCCTCGGCCACACTCCCACGAATGTCCCCACAGCCACTTCTCCCTCTTCCTCATCCCTTATTTCCCTCACACACAGAGAAGACCAGGGAGACTGCGGGTGGTGGGGGGAAGGGCTACGCGACAACTGTGAGCAGGAGGGCTCCCTGGTCACGTCCCCCTCAGGCAGGCACCCGGACCTGCGGCAGAACCTGGAGGCCCCAGTGATGTCCGACAAGGAGTGCCAGCAAACAGAGCAAGGGAAAAGCCACAGGAACTCTTTGTGTATCAAGTTCGTGAAAGTGTTCTCCCGCGTTTTTGGGGTAATCTTTTCTCTATACTCAGCTTTAATGCACTTGGCACGTTTTGGTTAACTATTTAATGATGAAGTAGTAGAACAAACAAAAGCAAAAAACATGTAGAAAGCCCTCATCCTCCTTAACTTCCAAGGCTCTGGTAAGGCTGCAGCGAGCTCCATTTTTTCTTGGGTGACAGCTTTCCCTACGGAGATCATCATTCACTGCTGTTTTGGGGTGCAGTCAAGTCAATTTCGACTCACAGCGACCCCATGTGACAGAGCAGAACTGTTAACCCACACAGCGGGCAAATGAAGTCGGGAAATCTGTGCATTGTTTAAAAAAAATGTAAACTTTTCACTACCTAGAAGGGATTGCCTCAGTTGGAGTCCACGTGTTTTGCATCTGTGTGTTAGCTTTGATCTCGTGAGGCAGCCGAATGATCTCCCTACCGGCTGCAGCAGTCGATGCTGCTGTTTTCTGTCCCCTCCTAGCCTTCTGTTTTTGCTTTGTTTTGTTTTGTTTTACCATCTGTAGGGTATTTCTGCCAGAGCAGAATTCTTCGCGTAAGTCTTAGCAGGAGAACAGGAGAAGCCCCCTCCCCCACATGAAATGGCCTCAGGTGACGCTTGATGCTCCCTGAATGAGTTCTTCCTGCTTCCCTGCCCACAGCCCCTGCCTCTGCCCTTGTCCTCTCTCTGGTTCTTCTCTGCTGCCAGGATGTCCCCAGTTTACTGGGGAGTGGGGGAGGGGCAGAGGAGTAGCTATGATAGGGCTGGGCAGCAGGTAACTACCTGCATCCAGGCTCCCACAGTCCACGCCCTCATTGGAGGGTGGGTGTGACTGGGCTAGTTGGTAGGTTCCCATGGTCCATGCCCTGGTTGGAGGTGGGTGTGACAGGGCTGGTTGGTAGGTTCTCACTGTCCACCCACTGGTTGGAGGTGGGTGTGATAGGGCTGGTTGGTAGGTTCTCATGGTCCAGGGCCCTTATGTCACATGTGAGCTCTAAGGAGGCTTCTCCTCCAACCTTTCAAGGTCACACAAGGCTGGTCACAGTTAAGCTAGCCTAGGCCCCAGGCTCAGCACTCCCCTCATGACCCCCACTGTGCTGTCCTGTGCGGGGGGTGGGGGGCTTAGTAATGGGGGGGTGCCTGGAGGACAGGCTCTGACACCCCCTCCTCCCTGTATGATCTTGGCAGGAAGTAGCCGTCGCTACTGTCATCTGCAGAAACAAGCTGCAGGGGATCGAGGTCGGGCACTTCATGGGGGGTGATGTGGGCATCTACACCGATGTCTATAAGTATGTGTCCTGGATCGAGAGCGTCACCAAAGACAAGTGAGACCTGCCACTGTCTCTGCACTCTGGCTCTGCCACTGCCCATCCCCACACTCAAAATAAAATCTCCAAACAGAAGTCCTCCGCTGTATCTCACCAGCAGCCTGCATCCTTGTCCACGTCTCTGTACACGTCCCACATGCGGTGAAGAACCAGAGCTGAGCTCAGGTGATGTGGGCGCTGGCTGTGCTCTGCTGCGTTGCAGTCATGCTCAGGGTGGGTGTGACAGGGCTGGTGGGCAGGTCTCATCCCTTTCTACAGAGGAGCACAGTGAGGCTGACAGAGGCTACTTACCACCACCCAGAGCTGGTGAGGATCAGAGACTGGAGCGGAACCAGAGGGTCAGCTCCCCAACTGGTGTCTGGCCTCAGTGTGGAGGGAGCCTGCAGGCCACAGCAGACCGTGGCTCTGTCCCTGCCACCCTCTTGCATTCAGAGCACAGTAAGCACGACCCATCCTAATCAGTGTGACCCCACATTCTCAGCCAAGGCAAGTGCTCCACTGAAATAGAGTAAGTGGCCAAAGTGGGAGAGCTTAAGAAAGACTGCTGGTGCACCTTTCTGAAGGTTTTGGTCTACATTCTTTTTATTTATTTATTTTTATTCTACTTTAGATGAAGGTTTACAGAACAAGTAGTTTCTCATTCAACAGTTAGTACACATATTGTTTTATGACATTGGTTACCAACCCCACAACATGTCAACACTCTCCCTTCTCAACCTTGGGTTCCCTATTACCAGCTTTCTTGTCCCCTCCTGCCTTCTTGTCCTTGTCTCTGGGCTGTTGTGCCCCTTGCCCTGGGCTGTTGTGTCCCATTAGTCTCGTTTTTTTTTTTTATGGGGCTGTCTAATCTTTGACTGAAGGATGAACCTCAGGAGCGACCTCATTACTGAGCTAAAAGGGTATCCAGGGGCCATACTCTCAGGGTTTCTCCAGTCTCTGTCAGGCAAGTAAGTCTGGTTTTTTTTTGTGAGTTAGAATTTTGTTCCACATTTTTCTCCAGCTCTGTCCAGGACCCTCTGTTGTGATCCCTGTCAGAGCAGTCAGTGGTGGTAGCCAAGCACCATCTAGTTGTGCTGGACTCAGGCTGGTGGAGGCCGTGGCAGTTGTGGTCCATTAGTCCTTTGGACTAATCTTTCCCTCGTATCTTGTTTTCTTCATTCTCCCTTGCTCCCGAAGGGGTGAGACCAGTGGAGTATCTTAGATAGCTGCTCATGGTCTACATTCTTTTTTTTTTTTTTATTGTCCTTTAGATGAAGGTTTACAGAACAAATAGTCTCTCATTAAACAGTACGTGTATTGTTTTATGACAATGGTTAACAACCCCACATGTCAACCCTGTCCTTTCTCAACCTTGGGTTCCCTACTACCAGCTTTCCTGTCCCCTCCTGCCTTCTAGTCCCTGTCCCTAGACTGTTGTGTCCCATTAGTCTCGTTTTGTTTTATAGGGCCATCCAATCTTTGGCTGAAGGGTGAACCTTGGGAGTGACTTCATTACTGAGCTAAAAAGGTGTTTGGGGGCCATACTCTCAGGGTTTCTCCAGTCTCTGTCAGGCCAGTAAGTCTGGTCTTTTTTTGTGAGTTGGAATTTTGTTCCACATATTTCTCCAGCTCTGTCCACGACCCTCTGTTGTGATCCCAGTCAGAGCAGTACAGGTGGTAGCCGGGCATGGTCTACATTCTTAATGTCACATAGCGGATAATCTTTGCAAGAAACAGTTTATAGTTTAGTGCAGTTAGCCCAAGTGCTATCAGAACTTGTATTTATCTGACCCTGTCTGAGACAGTTACTAAGGGAAGAATTGACTAGAAAGTACCAGTTTACACAAGATTGAGTTAAGAGATCAATTACGACTGAGTGGAAAAGTTTGAAGATGGTTTCTTACAAAAAAAAAAAAAAAAGCAATGAAAGAAAGCCAGAACAGGCAAAGAGGCAACTAAGGAGAAAAAAAGTTTCTCTGTTTAGGAAACAGCAATCACGCCGCTCTCCATTCCTGTAGCCACGTAGTAAATGTTCTCTATCTGCTTCTTCTTGAGTAGACAGCAGTCAAGGATGCTAACTACCCAAGAAGCAGCAGAAAAGAAAGTCTGGCATCTGCCTTTGGTTAGTTATTTAAGGGAAAACTGTAATGTTAAGCATTTAAAATATGGGACAGCTAATTTACCTCCAGGTGAGCACTTAACCATTGTGCCACCAGGACTCCTTAAAGGACTCTCTAGCAAGGGTTAAAGAAAAATTTATTTCCATCTTGGATTCATGGATCTCCTCAGAACATTTGTTTTTTTTAATCTGATTTAATTCCTCCCTGTCTTTCTACTTGGAGCCCTTGTGGTGCAGCAATTAAGCACTCAGCTGCCAACAGAAAGGTCAGTGGTTTGAACCTACCAGCTGCTCCGCAGGAGAAAGATGTGGCAGTCTGCTTCGGTAAAGATTTACAACCTTGGAAATTCTATGGGGCAGTTCCACTCTGTCCTACAGAGTCACTATGAATTGGAATTGATTCGACGGCAGTGGGTTTGGTTTCATTTGGTCTTTCTACCATTCCTTCAGCCCTCCTGATCCTCTTCTAGAGCTTCCTTTGCCTCAGAGAGTCCCTCAGGAGGAAACTTCCCAACTGCTGTTAGATTAATAAACATGAAAACTGCCCCGTGCTAGTAGAATTTAAACTTGACATATTCAGAATTCTATTAGGCATGTACTGCCTGATATTTTTTAATTCATTCATTTTTGTAAACCCATCAGAAATTTTTTTTAAAAAAATAGACAAATAATGCAGGCTGGACGCTAAGAGTGATCTAAAAAACCCAGTCTCTCTCAACAGCAAGAAAGGGTGGATATGGCAAAGCAAATTGGTAAACATCTTTTGAAGGCTATTCCTAAAACTTCCCCCTGATAATGACTGAACAAAAATTCTGTCTTGTAAACAAGAAAAGTAAGGGACTATTGGTGACTAGAGAAATTGAAAATATGACAGCTACTACACAAAAATTTAGATGTCAAACACTACAACAGGACAGACAAACAAAATCAAAAGCTCCTTACCACATCACACCCAGGATAGAAAACAACACATCTTTCATAGGAGCTAGCCTTTTCCAATGTTTCCAGGACTAGAGCTTAGAAAGGACCAAGAAGTGGAGGTGTTCTAAGTAGAGACTGCTCATTTCTACAGATCTATATAATAAAGGCTTAGTACTAAAGCTCACCCTAGCACTTTTACTACTTGATCTACTTTAAATCTTACTGCCTGATGCCAGACCAGCTTTTATGAGTGACACCACACCCTACAACACAATTATACAACCCCACTGGAACATTAGATTGGCCCCATGACATGTATTAGATTTGCAGTACAAAAGCCTACTGACTGTGACCTGCAAATTGAACATGGCATGCCACCTCAGTAAATGGACACCTGCCTCCAGGACAGTTCCTGATATCACCCACATATTCCCCCATAAAAAAAGAAAGATGTTAGAAATAACTCAAGACGGAGTAAAACTGAGTCTCAATTTGAGACTCAAAGCCTCAACTTGAGAAGAGACTCTTGGCTTCTTTCTTCTATCCCCAAGTGTGATAATAAAGTATGACAAAATGTGGTTCCTGAGTCGGAGCTTACTCAAAAGGTGATACTGGGGACAAATGGACAAAGATGGAGGGAAGGTAAGAACGTCTCCTGGAACATCCGGGTCATGGATCTCAGAAGTAGATTTGAGTTGACAAATGCTTTTGTGGGGGGCTGAAGACACACAGCCAGGAGATACAATGCTAGGGGCCTTAGAGCCAATGCTGCTGTTTTTCAGATGTTCTCTCAACTTTTTTCTAACCCCTTAGAAACTTCCAAGGGTGCTGAATCACAAGGCCTTATTAAAAGAAAGGAAGTGTCTTAGTCATCCAGTGCTGGTATAACAGAATACCACAAGTGCATGGCTTTAACAAACAGAAATTTATTTTCTCACAGTTTAGGAGGCTAGAAGTCTGAAATTGAGGCGCTGGCTCTAGGGGAAGGCTTTCTTTCTCTGTCAGCTCTAGAGGAAAGTCCTTGTCTCTTCAACTTTTATTCCTTAGCTCCTTGGAGATCTCATATGGCATGGCATCTGTTTTCTCCCATCTCTGCTTGCTTGCTTGTTTCTTTAACCTCTTTTATATTTCAAAAGAGATTGACTTAAGATTCACCCTACACTAATGTCTCATTAACATAACAAAGAAAATCCATTCCCAACTGGGATTATAACCACTACAGGGGTTAGGATTTACAACACATATTTTGGGGTGTCATGGTTTGAATTATGTCCCCCAAAAAATACGTATATCAATTTGGCTGGGCCATGATTCCCAGAATTGTGTGGTTGGCCTCCATTTTGTGATTGTAATTTTATGTTAAAGAGGATTAGGGTGGGATTGTAACACCACCTTTACCCAGTTCACATCCAATGCAAAGGGAGTTTCTCTGGGGTGTGGCCTGCACCACCTTTTATCTCTCAAGAGATAAAAGGAAAGGGAAGCAGGCAGAGAATTGGGGGACCTCATACCATCAAGAAAGCAGGGCTGGGAGCAGAGCGCATCCTTTGGACTGGGGTCCCTGTGCAGAGAAGCTCCTAGTCTGGGGGAACACCAAAGAGAAGAAGGTCAACAGAGAGAAAAAGCCTTCCCCAGGAGCTGACATCCTGAATTTGGACTTTTAGCCTACTTTGACTGTGAGGAAATAAACTTCTCTTTGTTAAAACCATCCACTTGTATTTCTGTTATAGCAGCACTAGATGATTAAGACACGGGGGGACACAATTCAATCCATAACAGGAAGGCTGAACTGTTGATACTTATTTTTTTAAAAAAAGTCATCCTTTATGCTACATTTTCCGTTCTTCTGATAATAGCCAATCCTAGTGGGGGTGAAGTGGTATCTCATTGTGGTTTTGATTTGCATTTCCCTGATTACTAATGATGTTGACAATCTTTTCATGTGTTTATTGGCTAGTTTGTATTTCTTCTTCGGAGAAGTGTCTTTTTTAATTGGGTTATTTGTCTTTTTGTTGTTGAGTTATAGGAGTTCTTTATATATCCTGGATATTAAACACTTATCAGATATATGCTTACAAAATATTTTCTCCCATCCTGTAGGCTGTCTCTTCACTTTCTTGATAAAAATGCTTTGATGCACAAGTTTTTAATTGTAATGAAGTCCAATTTATTTTTTCTTTTGTTGCTTGTGATTTTGTTGCATCTAAGAAACCACTGCCTAACTAAAGTCACAAAGATTTACTCCTCTAAGTTTTCTTCTAAGAGTTTTATAGTTTATGTATTACACTTAGGTTTATGATCCATTCTTTTTCATATGTTTATTACTATTTGCATTTTTTTATTGTGCTTTAGACAGTTTACAGAACAAATAGTTTCCATCAAACAGTTAGTACACATATTGTTTTATGGCATTGGTTAACAAACCCATGACATGTCAACACTGTCTCTTCTCAACCTTGGGTTCCCAGCTTTCCTGTCCCCTCCTGCCTTCTAGTCCTTGCCCCCAGGCTGGTGTGCCCTTTTAGTCTCGTTTTGTTTTATGGGCCTGTCTAATCTTTGGATGAATGGTGAACCTCAGGAGTGACTTCATTACTGAGCTAAAAGGATGTGTGGGGGCCATACTCTTGGGGTTTCTCCAGTCTCTGCCAGAACAGTCAGTGGTGGTAGCCAGGCACCATCTAATTGTACTGGACTCAGTCTGGTGGAGGCCATGGTAGTTGTGGTCCATTAGTTTTATAATCCATTTTTAAGCAATTTTGTATATGGTGTGAGGTAGGGGTCCAATTTCATTCTTTTACATAAGGATATCCAGTTGTCCTAGCATCATTTGTTGAAGACTATTCTTTTACCATTGAATTGTCTTGGACTCTGGATTCTCAATTGTATTCTATTGATCCATATGTCTATTCTTATGCCAATACCACACTGCCCTAGTTACTTTAGATTTATATTAAGTTTTGAAATTGCAAAATGTGAGTCCTCCAAATTTTTTTTTTCCCAAATTGTTTTGGCTATTCTGGGAAACTTGCATTTCCATATCAATTTTAGATGAGTTTGTCAATTTCTGCAAAAAAAAACCAGTGGAGTTTAGATAGGGATTACACTGAATCTGTAGATCAATTTGGAGAATTTGTTGTTGTTGTTAGGTGGTATCAAGTTGGTTCCAACTCATAGCGATCTCACGTACAACAGAATGAAACACTGCCTGATCTTGCGCCATCCTCACAATCGTAGTTATGCTTAAGCCCACTGTTGCAGCCAGTGTCAATCCATCTCATTGAGGGTCTTCCTCTTTTTCACTGACCCTCGACTTTACCAAGCATGATGTCCTTCTTCAGGGACTGATCCCTCCTGATAACATGTCCAAAGTATGTGAGACATAGTCTCACAATCCTTGCTTCTAAGAAGCATTCAGTTGTACTTCTTCCAAAACAGATTTGTTTATTCCTCTGGTAGTCCATGGTATATTCAATATTCTTTGCCAACACCACAATTCAAAGGTGTCAATTCTTCTCAGGTCTTCCTTATTCACTGTCCAGCTTTCACACGCATATGAAGCAATTGAAAACACCATGGCTTGGGTCAGGCATACCTTAGACTTCAAGGTGATATTTTTTATTTTCAACACTTTAAAGAGGTCTTTTGCAGCAGATTTGCCCAATGTAATGTGTCTTTTGATTTCTTGACTGCTGCTTCCATGGCTGTTGATTGTGGATCCAAGTAAAATGAAATTCTTGACAATTTTAATCTTTTCTCCATTTATCATATCAAATTTAGAGAATACTGCCGTCTTAATAATATAAAATATTCCAATCCATGAACATAGAATGTCTTTCCATTTATTTAGATATTCTTAAATTTCTTTGAACAATGTTTTGTAGTTCTCAGTGTACAAGCCTTTCATTTATTTTGCTAAATTTATTCCTAAGTATTGTATTCTGTAGAGTAAATGGAAGTGTTTTCTTGATTTACTTTTTATTGTTCATTGCTAACGTTCATTGATTTTTTTATACATATTGATTTTGTATCCTGCAACATTCCTGAATTCATTTATTTGTCCTAATAGTTTTGCTGTGAATTCCTTTGGATTTTCTGTATACAAGGTCATGTTATCTGCAAATAGAGTTTTACTTCCTCCTTTCTAATCTGGATTCCTTTTTATTTCTTTTTCTTGCTAATTGCCCTGGCTCAACTTCCACTACAACGTTGAACAGAAGTGGCAAGAACGAATATCCTTGTCCTGCTCCTAATCTTAGGGGGAAAAAGTATTCAGTCCTTCACCATTAAGTATGTGTGTTTTTCATAGGTGCCTTTTATTGGGTTTAGAAAGTGTCCTTCTATTCCTAGTTTGTTGAGTGATTTATCATAAAAAGCTGTTGGATTTTGTCAAATGCTTTTTTGTTTGCATCAGTTGAGACGATCGTGTGTGTTTTTGTCCTTTATTTTATTAATATGATATATTACATTGGTTGATTTTAGTGTGTTAAAACAGTCTTGCATTACCAGGTGAAAAATACCACTTTTTTTGCCATGTAGAATTTTTTTATATGTTGCTGGATTCAGTTTGCTAGTTTCTTGTTGAGGGTTTTTGTATCTATATTCACAAGGGATATTGGTCTGTTATTTTCTTTTCTTGCTATGTGTTTGGCTGGTTTGTCTGGGTAATATTGGCATCATTGAATTAGGTGGGAAGTGTTCCCTCCCATTCTGTTTTTTTGGAAGAGTTTGTGAAGGACTGGCATTAATTCTGTAAACATTTGGTAGAATTCACCAGTGAAGCCATCTGGTCCTGGACTTTTCTTTGTGGGAAGTTTTATTTATTATTGAGCACTAATTCAATCTCTTTACTTTTTATAGATATATTCAGATTTTCTGTTTCTTCTTGAGTTGATTTCAGTAGTTTGTGGTTTATATAATTTATATCTTTACTATGTCAATGTAGTGAATGGTGTTTATATAGTCTCTAATGTTACCATCATGAGCTCTAGCAGTACAGTGGTTAAAGCGCTCAGCTGTTAACTGAAAGATCGGCAGTTCAAACCCACCAGCTGCTCAGTGGGAGAAGATGTGGCAGTCTACTTCCGTAAAGCTTCACAGCCTCAGAAACCCTATGGGGCAGTTCTACTCTATCCTATAGGGTCGCTATGAGTTGGAATCGACTCGACAGCAGTGAGTTTTGGTTTAGGGTTTAATGTTACTATCCTTACATTCCTGGGATAAACAACTTTATCATGGTGCATTATCTTTTTTTATTCACTAATATATCTTCTTCTCTAATAATTTGATAATTTTTATTTTGGACATTTGCTTCTATAAGTTAAATGGGTCTGTTTAATTTTCTTCTCCTGTTTGTTTCATCTAGCTTTGATATAAAGGTTGTATTGGCCTCAGAGCACAATTTGAGGAGTATTCCCTCTTTTATTCTATTCTTTGTAAGAGGTTGCTTAAGATTAAATTACACTTTGGTAAAATTCACCAGTAAACGTTCCTAAGCTTGTTTTCTATATAGAAAGATTTTAACTACTACTGTTTCAATTTATTAAACTCAATAAACAGTCAGACTTTCTATTTCTTCCTAGGTCAGTTTTATTAAATTGTATTTTTCCAGGAACTTGCAATTTCATCTTAGTTTTCTAATTTATTGACAAAGTTGTACATAGTATTTGTGTTATCTTTTTAATATTTTAATTATTCTGTATGTGTAGCCAAGATCATTTTTGCATTCATATTATTCAGCTTCTCTTTTATTCTTAATCTATCTTACCAGTGGTTTTTCCACCTTGGTAGTTTTTTCAAACAACAAACTTCTGCCTTTAATATTTATCAGTCAGAAGACGCAACACACTCAAAGAGATTGTTCAAGCTAATTTAATAAATGATTTATAAGGTGTGGGTAGGGTTCAGGTAACTAGCAAGGGGTGATGAAGCACCCAGCCACTCGGGAACCACGAGACGTCAAAAGGAGCGTGCAGTCACAAGGACAAAGTGAGAGATGCAGACGATGGGGAGGAGCCGCTTGACAGGAATGGTGGCCTCAAAGGAGCACAGCCACTGCCAAGCCAGAGACAGGGTGTCCAATGCCCACTCCCCTCTCCCCTAGTCATCTGATGCCCCACCCTGCTCCAGTGGGAGAATTCGACTGGAGGCCGACATCCCAGGAGTCCAGGTCATGCTGTCTATAGATGCAGTTCCAGGACATGGAGCAGGAGGGAGGGGCCTAAAAGTGGATCCCGAGGGGCAGATATAAACTACTGTCTTAGTTATCTAGTGCTGCTATAACATAAATACCACAAGTGCATGACTTTAACAAAAATTTATTTTCTCACAGAAGACTGTAAGTCCAAACTCAGGGTGCCATTTCTAGGGGAAGGCTTTCTTTCTCTGTCTGCTCTAGAGGAAGATCCTTGTCTCTTCAGCTTCTATTCCTTGGCTCCTTGGAGATCTCATGTGGCATGGCAACTATCTTCCCCCATTTCTGCTCTCTTGCTTGCTTGTTTAATTTCTTTTATATCTCAAAAGAGACTGACTCAAGACACACCCTACACTAATACTTTCTCATTAACATAACAAAGAAAACCCATTCCCAGCTGGGATTATGACCACTATAGGGATTAGGGTTTACAACACGTATTTGGGGGGAACACAATCCAATCCATAACAATTACCCAGCACATTGGTCCTTGCAATTTAATGTTCATTTCTCATTTCATTGATTTCTTCCATGTCTTTGTGGTCTCTGTCCCTCTATTCCCTAGTCGAATGCCATTGGGAACTCCAATCAGTTCACTTGAACTGAGGACCCAGGTTCTGCCCTGGACCATAATCTATTTTATCAGTCCTCTTCAGTCTGGCATTTAGAATACCTCCAAATTCTCAGTTTTACAAATAGCTTTCTATGAACATTTTGGCAGAAACAACTTTATGCATATCTTTAATTATTAGAGATATATTTACAGAAAGTATATTGCTTTATCAAACTATATATATACAAACAATATATCAAACTACATATATATATATACATATATGTACCTACACACACTGGCAAATTGTTCCTCAGAATATTATACCAATTAATAAGTCCCTCTTTGGTGTATGAGAGTATCTTTGTCCCTGTAGCTTTGAGAATATTAAGCATTATCTTTTCATTTTTAGTCTTTGTTAACTGGATAAACACAAAATGGTATCTCATTTCAGTATCAAGTCACCTTTTTTTATGGCTAGTGAGAAAGAAAAATATGTTTATAAACCATTTATATTGCTTTGTTTTGCAATGGCCTTCGAGGACTTTCTCGTTTTTCTATTAGAATGTTCCAATTTTTCTTAATTTTGTAATGATTAAGAATAATAACTCTTTTTCCTGGTTATATATGCTGCAATTGGATTTTTTTCTCAATTTATCCATTACCATTTAAATGTGTAGTGTTTTTGATATACAGAAGTTATAAATTTTTATGCAATCAAGTATATAAAGAATCTTTGCATGATTTAGTGAAATGGGGAAATGTTATTCTTGATTCTCTACCTTTCTGTCCTGTTTGAATCTTTTGTTAGCCGTGCTCACATATCACAATTTTAACACTCCAAATTTCCCCTGGGCTGCACCATCCCAGAGCATACCACACAATAGGAAGCAAAGCTATGGATATCTGCATGCACACGCACACACACCCACACATGTGCTCGCACATGGACGAACCCAGCTGCAGCCTGGAGAATGCAAACGACCGAAGATTTCATTACCTAGGAATCAACTCAAGAGCACAGATTTGCCTGCATATTTGTTTTCTTGGCTAAAACACAAAGTAGCCTCACACCCATCATGAGCTAAATTACATACAGAAATGAAGGAAATCCAGTCCCAAAAGGCAAGGGGACAATGCAGGAGTTTTGTCCCCAAGAACAGCAAGTGACAGAAACATCAGTCATTTGTGGGTTTGCACCTCAGCTCCCAGGCATCCCACCAGTCCCATGTTTGACGGATTCATTATTCATTTCATCTGATTAGAGATACTTATACATTTGAACATCTCACAGGCTAATCCTAGTGTGAAGCCTTACAGCTATGAACACGGTCCTTATGGTTTAACGGAGAGGGCACAAGATGCGGAGTCACCCGTCTGGGGCTGCTCCACCAACATGTTCACCATCATTTATCTTGAGCAAGGACTCACTCAGCCTGAGTTCTGTCACCTATAAAATGAGGATAAAGTTACTAACAACATAGAGTTGCTAATAAGGTCAAAGGAGATAATGGGCTACAGTGCCTGAGAAAATGTGAAGCCCAGTACAAAATGTCAGGTGCTGCTATTATCACTATATCACTGTTAACACTACAATAATTGGTCACAAATGACATCTGTGTAAAAACAGAGATGGAATAACGGAAACTCATCCTACCACTAAACACCACCAAAAAGAAGCATCTTTCTATTCAAAGAGAGGGCTGTGGCCAGTACCCTCACCTAACACAAAAAGGGGTGCTTGCCCTCACACAGCTCACAGTGATGCCAGCGGAGCCAGTGCCCCAGATGATAGCCATGTGCACATGTGCCCTGTGTACCTCCATCCATCTTTCTGGGTGAGGGGAGATGGTGAGAGAAAAAGGCAGATAAAAGTAGATTCACACGGTCTCCCATAAGAAAGTACATCAAGTGTTGTCCCCTGGACGCCGGATCCCTTGGAGTTGGATCAATGGAGATATGTCCACACAAAGCTGAAAAGGGGCTGAGAAAGTAGGTGGGAAGGGGAAGGGACTCCAGGGAGGGAGGGGCAAGGCTGGTTCTTTAGGACAGCGGCACGATGTCAAGGAAAGGGCACTGGACCAGAGGAAGGACACTTGGTCTGGTCCCAGCATGGCCACTGGCTTCAAGGACACCCTGGGCCAGCCCTACCCTCTCCAGCTCACTTTGTCAATCATGGAAAAAAGACTAGTTAGTGCATCTAATCAGTCATTTAGAAAATATTTATGAAGTGTTTATTATGTGCCAGGCAGTGAATGCCAGGGATATAAGAGAAGACAAAAACATCCAGATCCTGCGTCCGTGGATTGACATTCTAGATGGTCCTCCTTCAGCTCAGGCTGCAGAGAGTCTGGAGTGGCAGGTCAGGTAGATAACTGACCACAAAGGAAAAGGCTTGACCTTACTGGGGAGCAGTGTTCTTCTGGCTTCTTCCCGAGAGCAAAAGCCAATGCCCCTCATCCCCACCCTACCCTGCTCCAGGTCCTGCCTGTGGGAGCCCCACAAAGACCATGGCAACCAATGGGCATGTAGCCTGAAGGCAAGTCTTGGGCTCAGAGAGACATCCATAAATATAGAAAAGTGTTTGCTTTGTCTTTCAGTTAGATACCTAGGCCACAAGCACTAGAGTAGAGAAATGAAAGAGTAGTTTATGGTTCTTCTCTTAAAAAGTTTGCCTCCAATGACCAACATTAATGGAGAGGTGAAACTTCACAAAAATTAATGATCACTATATTCACTGTATCGAGCCCTGGTGCCCAGCAGTTAAGAGCTTGGCTGCAAACCAAAGGGTCGGCAGTTCAAATCCACCAGCAGCTCCTTGGAAACTCTATGGGACAGTTCTACTCTGTCCTATTGGGTCACTATGAGTCAAAATCAACTCGACAGCAACAAGTATAGTTTTTATAGTCATTGGAGCCTGGTGGCAGGGTAGTTAAGAGCTCGGCTGCTGACCAAAAGGTCAGCAGTTGGAATCCACCAGCGACTCCTTGGAAACCCTGTGGGGCAGTTCTACTCTGTCCTATTGGGTCGCTATGAGTCAAAATAAACTCGACAGCAACAAGTATAGTTTTTATAGTCATTGGAGCCTGGTGGCACGATGGTTAAGAGCTCGGCTGCCGACCAAAAGGTCAGCAGTTGGCATCCACCAGCGGCTCCTTGGAAACCCTGTGGGGCAGTTCTACTCTGAGTAAGAACAGACTCGGCAGCAACAGGTTTGTTTATCTGGGTACAGTCATCGTTCCTAATCTGTGGAAAAAACATACTTACACGTGTAATATGGAAACTGCGTGCATTATTTGCTACATATAAAGAGACTAAACACCTCTTTTACAAACACAGAGCAGCCTTGACTCCCGAGATCCGCTAAGAGAATGCACTTGGTGCTGCGGTTTGTCTTCCTGATGCTCATTCACCAGATTAGTGTCAGATAAGGACAAGTTTACACCACAAAAAAGTCAGCTCCCTTCAGAGCACTATCAATGACGCCTCATGGGTGTCCCGTGCAGCTCTCTCTCCCCTGGGTCATGGGCCCCCGCCTCTGCAGGTGCACCCCAGCTTCTGCAGGATTCTCTGCCAAAGCTGCTTGACCCTCGGGTTGCCCAGGACCAGGACGGCAGAGTGAAGGGAAGGGGAGGCAGCCATGAGGGTCTCGGAGAAGATGATGGAGGTAAGATGTGGGGGAAGGACTTGGTGGGGATGGAGAAGAGGCTGGCCAGCACGTACACTATGTGGAAAACCAGGAAGCTGCCCAGGGACCACCGGGCCCTGATGTGAGCTCGGGCCTGGGCGTCCCAACGGCCTGCCATGTGGACCTGCATCTTCCGATGGTGTCTGTACAAAGAGACCATCAGCATCCCAGAGTACAGAAGAAACAGCAAGAAAGGCAGAGAACCTCCTGAACTGAGCTCAAATGTGTAAGCATAATGCCGGCTTAAGAAGGGATGCAGAATGCTGCTGTTCCACTGGAAGGGAGCGTGGGGCTGTTGGGAAATGTGGACCACGAGGAGCAGCGTGACGATGAAGTAGCCGAGGCAGCAGAGGTTCAGGCGATAGGGCCCCTCTGCTTCAGCCACACATAGGCGGGGTGCTCGAAGGTGGTGATCTTCAGGCAGTAGAAGGCACTAAGGAAGGTGGCGAACCACAGGCTGGCCTGGCTCACCAGGGCCCAGGCCACCCAGAGGTAGCGGATCCAATGGCTGCCCTGGAAGAGCGAGAACAGGCTGAGGTCCGCCATGATCAGCCACTGCAGGACAAACCGGCAGGCTGCCAGGCCCAGGACGATGCAGCTGTAGCAAGACTGCCTGGTTCTCCTGGCCCACTCTCCAAGACTCCAGACCACAAGGGCTCCGTTCCCAAGCAGGCCCACAAAAAACTCGGCCACGGCCACCACCATCAGCAGGCCTTGGGCCGCAGTCAGCATGGCAGAGAGGAGTCTGCATGGGGCTGAGGAGCGTCACAGCTCCAGCTGTGGTTCAGAACCCTGGGGGTGGTACCTCGCTCGCCATGAACCCTGGCCCTGGCCTTGTCCTCTGTAGCCTGTCCTCAGGCAGAGACTGAACAGCTGCGACCAGAGGAGAGTGCTCAGCAGGCACCGTCCCCTCTGTATTTGCATCCACACCAGCGAGTCCTGAGCCTAGTCTCTGAGAACAGTGCCATGGCCACACACGCTCCCCCTCAGGGGTCACGGCTAAGGTCTACACACAGCAATGACACAACAAGAAAGACCACATGGAAACACCCTCAGTTCTCTATGGCGTCACATAGGAGCCCACGGGCTATAAAAAAGGGATTTTGTTTTCATAAAAAGAACACTGGCCACATAAGCATGAAAGCTAGATAACCTCAGAAATTTGAAAAAGATTTATTTCATTATGAAAGTGAGAAGTAAGAGAAGTTTGGGGGGGAGAAAACAATCAGAGAAGCAAAATATAGTCTATTGAAGTGCCAGGTAAGAAAAGACACAGGAGTCAGTGGCAGAGCCATCGCTGCCAGCAGTGCCTTCCAGGCCATGTGCCCTTTCTGCCTGAGGACCAGCCACGCTCCCCTGAGCACCTATCTCACCAAAGTCTCAGGGAAGGAAAAGAGCTCCATGAAGTGAAGAGGGCTAGCAGAGATATCAGGAAATGTAGGGAAAGCACCTCACTTCTTGCTCTTCAGACACCACCTCCCCTGCGACTCTGTCTATTAGGTGCCATCAAGTCGGTTGCGACTCATAGCAACCCTACGTACAACAGAACAAAACACTGCCCAGTCCTGCGCCATCTTCACAATTGCTGTTAGGCTTGAGCCCATTGTTCCAGCCTCTGTGTCAGTCCATCTTGTTGACAGTCTCCCTCTTTTTTGCTGACCCTCTCCCTCTTTTTTGCTGACCCTCTGCTTTACCAAGCATGATGTCCTTCTCCAGGGACTGGTCTCTCCTGATAACATGTCCAAAGTATGTGAGACAAAGTCTCACCATCCTTGCTTCTAAGGAGCATTCTGGCTGTACTTCTTCCAACACAGATTTGTTCCTTCTTTTGGCAGTCCGTGGTATATTCAATATTCTTCACCAACACCAATCCAAAGGTGTCAATTCTTCAGTATTCCTTATTCATCGTCCAGCTTTCACATGCATATGAGGCAACTGAAAACACCATGGGCTGGGTCAGATGCACTTTAGTCCTTAAAGTGACATCTTTGCTTTTTAACACTTTAAAGAGGTCTTTTGCAGCAGATGTGTCCAATGCAGTGGCAGGCTGGATGCTAAGTTGGCTCCAGGACTCCCACTGTGGTGGGCAAACCCTGAGTCAGTCTTGGTGACTGTGGATCGGTTGGATGGCGTTTCTGTGATGAGGGGAGATTAGATGGCAATGGTGCAGGGCTCTTGTGGGTGTAACCAAGGTCTCAAATGGGTTGATTACCAGTTAATCAAAAAGGAGGGTTTCCTGGTGGGCCAGCCTAAATCAGTGAAAAGTCTTGAAAGAGGTCCTGGGCCATACAGAAGGGTGAGATTCTTCTGCTGGACTTGGAGAATTCAGCTGACACATAGTGAGGGGGCTGTGAGGGGACCACATGGCCCGAACTAGGGTGGCCTGTAGGGGCTCAGAGTGGCCCCCAGCTGACAGCCAGCAAGCAAAGGGGATCTCAGTCCTATAACCACAAGGACCTGAAATCTGCCAACAACCACGTGAGCTTGGAAGAGGAGCTTGGAAGAGGCGCTCAGCCTGGCGAGCACCCTGTCTACAGCCTGAGAGGGCCTGCGGACAGGACCCGGCTACACTGCATCAGACTCCTGCCCACGACCACTGTGACGATAAAAGCGTGCTGTTTTGAGCTGCTACCTTGTGTGGCTACTCAGCACACAGGAAACTCCTACAGTGTTCAGAGCAGGCTGGAGATGTCTACGAGGAAATGAGGAGAACGAGGACGGCCAGAGGGTGGAGGAAAGAGTGGGGTGCCGGAGTGGGGAGACCGGGCTTGGGCCCAGCACTGTGCAGTCACTGTCAGCCCCAGCCACGCTATTAGTGATGCAGTGGGATTGTAGGACAGACCACCATCCACTCAGAGGGGAGTTGAGCGTGCTTGTGATGTGCCGGGCAGGGCACACAGGGACACAGCAGGGAACAGTACGCAGTCCCTGCTTCCCACGTGTTCTTTCTGTACCATGTCCATCCTGCCTAAGGTGGCGTCCTGCAGCCCTGGCAGAGGCTGCAGAAAGCTGGGGGAAGAGGCTCCTTGGTCCACTGGCCCGAGGTACTGGGTAGGCGTGGCCCACCCATGAGTGGAGTCCCTCTGGCCCACTCTTCCCACAGACCTCACAGAGGCCACGACAGCCCACTGATGTGTATCCAGAAAGCCTCACAAAAACATTTCCAGAAATATCAAGACGGGTTTAAAAGACTACTTTGCTAATAGTGTTAAGAAAGGCTAAACCACGTGGAGGACTGAGCTAACTATTTGGATAATTCCACTAAGGAAAAATGCTTGCCTAAAACAATATCTGACAGTCCATGTACAGGCTCATCTTTAAGACATACACTGTTTTAAAATGGTAGCTATTTTCTACTCTCCCTTATCGGGGGAGACAGTGTGCGTGGACAAAGAAAACTGGATGGTCTGCAGTAATGGGGGAAAATGGGATACTTCCCATGTAAAACACGACTGGCCAGCTTTGACTTCTGGAGTCATTAAAATGATGCACTTTGCATCGCGGCAAAGCCACAGCTCTGGTATCTGTCCTGTTTTCCATGTTCCCCTCTAATTTTATTTTTAAATCAGAGAAGTGAGAATACAAGTTTTAATTAATTTTACTTAATTTCATGGTAAATTAACCTCACTGTTGGCAGTTATCCAGAGTCCCTTCCAATCCTGTACTCCAGGTCCACAGCACTGAACCAAGGACAGAGGCCCAGGAGAGACGCCCCCTCACCCCCCCCGCCACCCAGGGGACAGGTTGTGGCCCCTGCCCAGCACCAACAGAGCAGTCTATCTGGAGAGAACAAGACTCTAGAAAGGAAGAAATGAAGAACAAGTGCTGGTTTCAGTGACACTAAAAGTGACACTTTCAGCCAATAAACACCCCCAGTGGCCAGACGGAGGCTAGCAGGCTAGCTCCAGTCTTGCTCCCACCTGAGCATAGTCACTAGCCTCCCTGTTCCTACATAAGGCAGCCTTTATCCCACTTCCGGAATGCGCCTACCCCGCCACTAGGAGATGCCCAGCAACGCTTCCAAAACAACTGGTACCAGGAGCAAACTCTTCCCCGAACGAGCTACACTGGTCCAGACAGGCAGACGTGGCACAGACCAAGCAAACAGTCCAGTCTTCTCCGGCAGTACACTATGTCTCCTCTGACAGGGAGAAGTGGAACACGGCTGTCATTCTGAAATAATGTGTAACAGAAGCAAACGCTAGAAATGTGCACATCTTCACCATCTTTCCAGCTCCTGCCCCACCACCTTATCAAGAGGGGGCTCTTGCCCACGGGGTCAGCTACAAGGATCGCCTGCCTCTTTGGCACCAATATTAATTCCTTAGTTTTGACAAATGTCCTGTGGTTATGTAAAATGTTAACATTAGGGGCAACTGCAGTGGGGGGGGATGTGGAATATGAGAACTCTCCAGATGCCTTTGAATTGTGGTGTTGGTGAAGAATACTGAATATTCCATGGACTGCCAAAGAACAAACAAATCTATCTTAGAAAAAGTACAGCCAGAATGCTCCTTAGAGGCAAGGATGGCGAGACTACATCTCACAAACTTTAGACATGTTGTCAGGAGGGAGCAGTGCCTGGAGAAGGACATCATGCTTGGTAAAGTAGAGGGTCAGAGAAAAACAAGAAGACCCTCAATGAGACGGACTGACACAGTGGCTGCAACAATGGGCTCCAGCGTAACAACGATTGTGAGCATGGCGCTGGACCGGGCGGCATGTCATCCCGTTGTATGTGGGGTCACTGTGAGTTGGAACCCACTCAACAGCACCTAACAAAAACAACAATAACAACCAGACTCTCTTTGCAACTTTTCTGAAAAATAAAATAAAAATTAAAACTTTATTTTTAAAAAAGTTAAGTAAAACTCAGTATTTCTATGAGAATTATGTTTTTAACAATTCGGGAATTGTGTTTTTCCAGAAAAGCACATGTAAAATCATGCTAAGCCAAGAGTCAAGCAGTACAGATAACAGGGTCCTCTGGACTGGCTGTCTGCCCCTCAGAGCAGAGCGGTCCCAGCCCTCAGATGACAGGGCCCTTGTAATTAAGCTTCGTACAAGGAGAGTCCGACACACTGGGGTTTGCAGTCCCACTCAGCCAGGTGGTAGCTGGGCCCTCAGGCAAGCCAATTACCCCTCTGGGCCTCACTTTCCTCTCTATCAAAATGATAGCGATGGTGCAGACCCCACAGGGCTATTGCAAGGAACATGAGAAGCCACTGTGCCTGGTGTCCAGCAAACAGTATTAGCTAAAGCAATTTTCCTCTCCTCGCTTGGTGATTTCTGTCCCTAGTTGCTCCTTCGGTAACTAGGAGCACACCCGAGGCCGGTTATTACTCACAGAGGCAAATCCAGGACAGATGGGGTTACGGCTGCTGCAGAAAGGCTGCTGGCTCTGCACAATTCCAGAGCCTCTGGAGGCAAGAACAGAGCCAGAGACCGACTGCCCGGCCTTAACACACACAAGTCAGAGACCTAGAGTCAGCTCTGCGTGACAGCAACAGACTTAACTGTCTCCTCCCCTGAGGTACCAGGATCTCGGGTAACCACTCTGACCAGTCACTGTTCCAACTGTGAGAGCACCAAAGTTGAGACAAACAGTTTTCCTGTATTTGAAACAGGTCAGAGACATTACCAAACACCTCCCCCGCAACCAAGCCGTACCCACGCGCAGCCACTTCCCGGCCTCTCACTGCTCCCTCGAGACCCTCGGCAGAGTTACAGCCACCACTTTCCCAGACTCTAAATCAAAACCAAATCCACTGCCCTCAAGTCGATTCCAACTCATCGCAACCCTACAGGACAGCGTAGAACCCATAGGGTTTCCAAGGAGCAGCTGGTGGATTTGAACTGCTGGCCTTTTCGTTAGCAGCCGAGTGCTTAACCACTGCGCCACTAGGACTCCTCTCAGACCCTAGGTACCCACATAATCCAGAGCTCTGACCTCACACTCCACCACCAGGCTCACAGAGGGTGCGGACTGGGCCCTTCCTCATATCTTCCTCACCACCCTCCATGGTCTTCTCCTCCCCACCTACCTGCCCCCATTAACTCCTGTCCCTTCCTGGTTGTTAACTCCACACCACCAGGCAAATTCTCTCACATCTGGGTGGTCTCCTTTCACCCATTTTTCTCAGTTTTATTCAATTGGTCACAGGGCGTCCTCTTAGGGGAGAAAATTCTATCTCTGCCTCTCCTCAGACCACGGTATCCTAATCTCTGGGAGTGTGGTCAAACTACCACTCCCCTCTCTGCCTCCCCCACCCCCAATACCCACACACCCCCAGGAGGCCTAGGAGGCCTGGCACAGTTAGAAAGGCATCCCAGAGACTCTGACAAGCTCCTCACTCCAGCCCGGTGAGAACCAGGGGGCCAGACCAGGGAGCCTCGCTCCAGCTTCCACACGTCAAAAAGAACACTCTTGAGAGGCTTCCTTCGAACACCTTCGGTGAACTTCCCTTTCACCTGGAGAAGGTGGCATTTGAGGTGCTCTTCAAAATTACCTTTGATTTAGGAAATAATGTTGGAATCATTTATTTCCTCTCTTTGAGCATAGAGAATGTGACCCAGCTAGAGCTGGGCTCACAAGGACACATCAACTGGCCCCTGAGATAAAGAAAATAGATGGGACAATCTTAGAAATTATCTTTTAGGGAAGGAAAATATCTTTTAGGGAGCCTTTCACATAAAACCAGTCAAACAAAACACAAAAGACTTTCCACTCTTGTCTTTTTCTATCAGCATTTAGTAAAGGGAGATTTCTTGGACCAATGAAGACCCTCCTGACTGTCGTTACTGAAACCTGTACCAATGATTGTTAAGAAAGACAATTCAAAATGTAGGATCACAGTTTCCAGCCAATCTGTGAAAAGGCAAAGCTTTCAGTGGTTTTGCGCATTTGTAATAATATATACTGATGACTCTGTAATGGCCTTTGGACTCAGGCAGACACGACTGTGGCAGCACGCTTGTCCATTTTCCCATTCTTGCTTATTCTGTAATATTTTCTGGACTCGGACAGACATGGATCTAGTCATGTACATTCACGTGACAATTAGGCAATATAAAGACACTTCTGAAGTTACTAAGAATTCCACTGAGTTCTCACAGAAATTGAACTACTTCCCATCACGTTTCTATCAGCCTATTCCTTCCCAAGAAGTCGCATTCAAGGCAATTTTTCAATGGTTTCTTCTTTAAGGTTACTGTTTTTGGCTTAGAAATATGTCTCATGTAAGGTTCAGGGCCTAAAATCCCAGTCTCTACATGATACTTCCATCAGCTAAGGAACTAAATGCCCACAAGATGCCCAGTGTCTGTCTCTTTCTCTCTGTCTCCTCTCCATCTCTATCTTCCCTCTCTCTCTCTGCTCTCCATTTCTCTATCTGCTTCAGCCATGGGTAAGTTTTCAGGCTGGACATATCCCTTCTGCTTCTTGTCCTAGAAAATAAAGCGTGACTCTACTCTGTCCCTCTTTCCACCCAACTTGGAAAAGAACTGGATGTTAGAGTCAAAAGATCAGAATTGGAGGCCTGGAACTACCTAGTTTTACTGTTAGGAGCCATTTACTTGACCTGCTCGTGACTCAATTTTCTCATCTGTATAATGGGCATAATAATACCTACATTACCAAAGAAGCTATGAGGAACCCATAAAATAGCATGTGAAAATATAGCTCACACAATAGTGGGCTTATGGCACCTAAAAGGTAAGAGGTGATGCCCCGAGTTACAGCTCCCACAGTGGGTGACTCATGACAATGGGCCCACAGGGTCCTGGCACCGCCCTTCTCTTCTGAGAGAGATTCTTCTCAGCAAAGATGTCCATCACTATCCCCTTTCCTGCCATAGGCAGAAAACAGCGGGAAACACAGGATATGGCACTTGAGAACCTGTGAGCCATCGTGTCTTCAGAAAATAAATAAAAGAAACATTTCTAATTCCTGGCCCATTACTGCTTAGTGGCAGGAAGTTAGCTGAGCATACTGGGACCAGTGACCCGCCAAGTCCTAAGCACTGCTAAAACCTGCACCCACAGTGGACTCTGGACAAGTGCCTCAGCAGACCCAAGGCTGTCTTCAAAGAGCAAAACAGTCCTAATACAAGTCCTAGACAAACAGTACGTCCAGCCCAGGCGGGGGAAATGAAAACAACGTCAGATAACCAAGAAATGAGCTAGCAGAACTCAGCCAACACAAGAAAAAGAATCCAGACAAACTAGATTATTCCCTTAGCCTTAGTGAGCAGAAACTGGATGTTGACATCAGAAACCCTTTGTATATCCTTTATGTACATGGATGGATGGATGGATGGGTGGGTGGGTGGATGGATGGGTAGATGGGTAGGTAAGTAAGGAGGTAGGTAGGTAGGTAGGTAGGTAGGTAGGTGGATGGATGGATGGATGGATGGATGGACGGACGGATGGATGGATGGATGGACAGATGGACAGATGGATAGAATGTATACAGTATATATATTTTAAAGTATGTGTTTTTTCCAATTACAAAAGAAATACATTTTCATCATAGAAAATGTGAAAAATGTAAAAAAAATTACTCAAAATTTCCCACCTAAAAATAATTGCTGTTTTGCATTTTTGAATAAATTTCCTTCTAGATTTTTTTATTTATATATACATATTTTTACCAAAGTTGGCATCATACTGCATATGCACGTTTTTATTTTGATTTCACTTAGCTGTATATTATAAGCATTTTCCCAGGTCATTTAAAAATGTTCTTTGACTACAAGATTGTCAACAACTACATATGATTCCATCACAAACATACAGATCGTTATGGCTATTTACGGTAGAACATAAATTATTTAACAAACGCAACAGAGACCCTCAACTTATTTCTGATAAGCAGTCCTGGAGGACAGGCGGAAGAGGTGCATGGCTGGGGTGGCAGCACCATGGGTCAGGGACCACAGAGACAAACCCAGTACAGATAGCTGCTCCACTCCCCCAGGCAGTTGCCTCATCTGTGTGGTCTGAGAGGGCATCCCAGCCCACGGGAACAACATGCAGGACAGCACCTCGCACCTACACCCATCACCTCTGCTCACTCCATGATGAGGAAGCTGTGTGATAAGGACCAGAACCTGGGGCAGCTAGAAAGTCCCTTACTACGGAAGAGGAGGGAAAGAGAATGGATGCTGCAGTCCGCGAGGGTTCCTGCCACTCACTCAGAGCTCTTATTTCATGGGGCACATTTAATCACTCTCAGTGACCCTTTACTCCTAATCTTAAAATTCTCGTATGGTGAATACGTCTGGGTTTTGTAGCATAAAATATTGATTTTGGTGACGTGACTGAATATTGTCAAGATTCTAGTGGCCAGAGTAGGAATAGTCAAGTCATTTGGATAATCTGGAGAATTCTGGTCCCCCTCCTTTACTAAAAAGATATTGTTTTAACAAGGTATTTATTTTGAGACGTGTAAATATTACATAGGTATTTTAGAAACACCAAAAAGCTATACAAATATAAGTTATTATTCCAAATCCCCATTCCAAAGCCTGTCCACATCCCATCTTCAAATTCCTGGCCCTCTGTGGCCCCTGCCCAGCTGTCCTAGCCCCAGAAACAGCCTGCCCCTGGAACTCTGTGCAAGGCCATATACCTCCATGCATAGACTCATCAGTGGACAATGTGAATCCACCCCGTCAGCTCTCACACAGCCAGGCCAATGGCTCCTCTTGGCTTTCCAGTGTATCCCAGGTGACACAGTGAGTGGCAATAGTGTGCAAATGTACCCTCAGGCCATGTTAATTCACTCCTTGGGCCTGCATTGGGCACTGGGAGAACTTCCTGGATTTTAAGGTCCTTGGAGCTGTCCTGGAAACCCTGGTGGCACAGTGGTTTAGAGCTACGGCTTCTACCAAAAGGACAGCAGTTCATGTCCACCAGGCGCTCCTTGGAAACTCTGTGGGGCAGTTCTACTCTGTCCTATAGGGTCGCTTATGAGTCAGAATCGACTCGACAACAACGGGTTCGGTTGGTTAGAGCTGTCCTGGATTGGGCTTCTTTACTACGCGAGTGCTTCTCTGCACATTTCAACTCTGGCCTTTCTCTCCTTTCCAGAACAAGCCTGGAGGTCCACGCCTAGTGTGTCTGGGTGGTAACAGGTAATAGCTCAGTTACAGTCACTGGCAAGTGTGAGGGCCCTATTCCCTTCTCATCCCACAAGTACACCCATTTCCTTGCACCTTTCTCTTCCCTCCATTTTCACCCTGAAGCCTTTTTTCCTTCTCTCTTGGCACCCTCTTGCCTGTGCTTTAAGCCAGTGGAGGGCACTGGTGGTTCAGTGGTAGAATTCTCGCCTTCCACGTGGGAGACCCAGACTCAATTCCCCGCTAATGCACCTCAGGCACAGCCACCACCCATCTGTCAGTGGAGGACTGTATGTTGCTAAGATCTGAACAGGTCTCAGCAGAGCTTCCAGACTAAGAGAGCCTAGAAAGGATTAGAAATCTACTTCCAAAACTCAGCCAATGAAAAGCCTATGGCACAGGACTGGGCGGAGTATCATTCTGCTGGGCGTGGGACCATGAGACGGGGGCTGGCTCGAAGGCAGCTAACAACAAGTGCTCTCGGTGACCACTTACCCGTTGTCGATACCACACAGACTCCTCAGCTAAACCACCAAATTTAACTGACAACGTGCACTACAAGTATTGCTAGATTTGGGGGAACTTCCCATTGTACTTAAGTAGCCAATGGAACAATGTGACAATTTCCAATATTTAGAGATGTAATGCCTATGCAAAACACATGTTAAGTAATACGTTCCACAAGTCCCCTAGAAAAAGTGCCTAATTTTAAAATATGGGAGGGAAAAAAAGCAGAACAAACTGAAATGTGTGCACTGGAAGGCCTGGGATATTGGATCAGCAATTACAAACACACATTCCTCAGGCCACTGGGAAAGCTAACAGAGAAACCTGGCGCCTGGAAGCCATGGAGTCACCACGGGGGACTCCAGCCACTGTTTCCTACTGAAATGCCACTGGGGAACTCCAGCCACTGTTTCCTACTGAAATGTCACTGTTTGTTGAAACAAAGAATCTGCTTTGCTTTTGTTTTCAGTTTGGGATGTGTGTGAATAAGGAGGACAGAATGCCCTGTGGTGTAGAGGACAGAAATCATCACACAAGCAGCTTTGGCTGACAAACTCATCCCTGTAGAAGAAGGGAGGTAATGGACCAGGGTAGCAACTGAATACGGGATGTAGAGGATGAGGAAGTAGATCATCAGCTTCACGGCCCCCATGTGAGCTTCTGTCTGGGGGTTCCAAAAGCCGGTGACATTCCTCTGCATCTTCTGGATATGTCTCTGCAAGGAATATATTAACAAGGAAGCAGAAGTCACATTTACAATGAACTGGGGAAAAGAGCCCAGGAGCAACAAGGTCACCAAAGACAAGATGCCCTCACTGATATCAAATACTGTGCTGTTCCTACTGGTCCCATGCTCAGGAAAGGGTGATGTCTGGCTGAGCACAAAGAATAGGATCGTGGTGAGGGCAGCAGTCAGGATGCAGGCCAGCAGCAGCCTGGGGACCTTTGGGGACAGATGGCGCTTCAGCAGGAGAAACACTGAGTGTTGGAAGTTAGCGATCTTCACGCAGTACAAGGTGTTGAGCAAGGTTACAAACCAGAGACTGCTAGAGTTCAAAAACATCCAAGACAACAGGAAAAAAGCGGACAAACAAACTGACCTTTCAGTATTCAGGGTGACGAAGAAGATGGTCACGTACAGTAGAACGAGTCCCAGCATAAGAAGTCGGGAGATGGCCAAGCTGAACAGGATCCTATCGGAAGAGGAGAGGCTGTGCCTCGTGACCCAAGTCTTGTAACTGACCACCGCGATGAACAGACTCAAGATGAGTCCCACAAAATCCAAAACTACCGAGACAATAACAGCAGAGAAAAAGAAGATTGGAACCATCTTCTCACACCGAAGCCTCCGTAGTTGTGGTGCTGATGGTGGGAGCAAGAGATTCACCGAAATGGAAAAGTAGGCAGCAGTGTCTGGCCGGGAAGGAGTCTCCTTTTTAAATTTTCCTCAGCATGACAAATGAGCCATTACTGGGCCTGGAACCAGCTGCTCTTGCTGGGATGCAAATCTCCCAAGGATCACATTACCACTTCTTCCTTCACATCCTGTTTTCCTTAGACATGCCCAACTAAAGCAAGCCTCAGTGAACCTCCAAGAGCAGGAGGGCTCAAGGGAGGAGGCACAGCAGGCTCCAAGGGCTTCAACTCTACATTAGACAGCTCCAGTCCAGCACTGCCTCTGCGCTTGTCTCCATGGCAACCCCAGACTGTGGTGGAAATCCCACGCCTCACTCCTATCACCCACCTACCCACACACCCATAGCCTGTCAGAGACCAGCTGCTCTCTCCCCTGACCTGTCCCTCTGCAGCCACCTTCTACAACTGTCATTCTCACCGTGCCAACATGACTTCCTCATCCCGTAGCACAACAGTGGTTTACAATCATCTAATACATGGAGTTCAAGGGTCTCACACTCCCTCCAGAAAGCCTTTCCCAATTAACCCCACATCTCATGAGGATCCCATCACTCTGCCTTCCTTCAAGACTCTCCCTGCCCAATCCTTCTTCCTTCCAGGGTCGAGTCAAGGGACATGCACGGGAGAAGAGCCACCATACTCAGTGTCAAAATCATTTTCTGTGTTCTGTTTAAAATGTTTGGAAAATAAATGGCAGCCATGCCATTTGTTTCTGTCATGTTGTTGTTGTTAGGTGCTGTCGAGTTGGTTCCTACTCATAGAGACCCCATGTACAACAGAACAAAACACTGCCCAGTTCTGCTCCATCCTCACAATCATTGTTATGCTTGAGCCTATTGTTGCAGCCACTGTGTCAATCCATCTTGTCGAGGGTCTTCCTTTTTTTCACTGACACTCTACTCTACGAAGTATAATGTCCTTCTCCAGGGATTGATCTCTCCTGATAACATGTTCAAAGTATGTGAGACAAAGTCTCGCCATCCTCACTTCTAAGGAGCATCCTAGCTGTACTTCTTCCAAGACAGACTTGTTTGTTTTTCTGGCAGTCCCTGGTATAGTCAATATTCTTCACCAACACCATAATTCAAAGGCATCAATTCTTCTTCGGTGTTCTTATTCATTGTCCAGTTTTTACATGCATATCAGGTGACTGAAAACACCATGGCTTGGGTTCAAGTGTACCTTAGTCTTCAAGGTGACATCTTTGCTTTGTAACACTTTAAAGAGGTCTTTTGCAGCAGACTTGCCCAATGCAATGTGTATTTTGATTTCCCGACTGCTGCTTCCATGGGCGTTGATTGTGGATTCAAGTAAAATGAAATCCTTGACAACTTCAATCTTTTCTCCATTTATCCTGATGTTGCTTATTGGTCCAGTTGTGAGGATTTCTGTTTTCTTTATGTTGAGGTGTAATCCTTACCGAAGGCTGTGGTCTTTGCTCTTTATCAATAAATGTTTCAAGTCCTCTTCATTTACAGCAAGAAAGGTTGTGTCATCTGCATAACAAAGATTGTTAATGAGTCTTCCTCCAATCCTGATGCCCCGTTCTTCTTCATATAGGCCAGCTTCTCAGATTACGTGCTCAGCATACAGATCGAATAAATATGGTGAAAGGATACAACCCTGATGCACACCCTTCCTGACTTTAAACCACACAGCACGCCCCTGTTCTGTTCAAACGACTGCCTCTTGGTCTAAGTACAGGTTCCTCATGAGCACAATTAAGTGTTCTGGAATTCCCATTCTTCACAATGTTACCCATAATTTGTTATGATCCACACAGTTGAATGCCTTTGCACAGTCAATAAAACACAGGTAAACATCTTTCTGGTATTCTCTGCTTTTAGCCAGGATCCATCTGACATCAGCAATGATATCCCTGGTTCCACACCCTCTTCTGAATCTGACTTGAATTTCTGGCAGTTCCCTGTCAATCTACCGCTACAACCACTTTTGAATGATCTTCAGCAAAATTTTACTTAGGTGTGATATTAATGATATTGTTCTATAATTTCCACATTCTGTTGGATCACCTTTCTTTGAAATGAGTACAAATATGGATCTCTTTCCATCAGCTGGCCAGGTAGCTGTCTTCCAAGCTTCTTGGCATAGATGAGTGAGCACTTTCACTGCTGCATCTGTTTGCTGAAATATCTCAATCGGTATTCCATCAATTCCTCGAGGCTTGTTTTTCGACTATGCCTTCAGCGCAGCTTGGACCTCTTCCTTCAGTACCATCGGTTCCTAATCATATGCTACCTCCTGAAATGGCTGAATGTCAACCAATTCTTTCTGGTACAGTGACTCTGTGTATTCATCTTCTTTTGATGCTTCCTTAATCATTTAGTATTCTCCTCATAGAATCCTTCAATATTGCAACTCAGGGCTTGAATTTTTTCTTCAGTTCTTTCAGCTTGAGAAATGCCGAACATGTTCTTCCCTTTTGGTTTTCTAATTCTACATCTTTGCACATGTCATTATAATACTTCATCTACTTGAGCTGACCTTTGAAATCTTCTGTTCAGTTCTTTTACTTCATCATTTCTTCCTTTCACTTTAGCTACTCTACATTCAAGAGCAAATTTCCATGTCTCTTCTTGATTTGGTCTTTTTTCCTGTCTTTTTAATGACCTCTTGTTTTCTTCGTGTATGATGTCCTTTATGTCATTCCACATCTGGTCTTCAATCATTAGTGGTCAATGTGTCAAATCTATTCTTGAGATGGTCTCTAAATTCAGGTGGGATATACTCAAGATCATACTTTGGCTCTCCAGGACTTGTTCTAATAGGGTGCATAAAACCACTCAATAAAGATTAAATGAACTTGTGGCAACTGGGAGGGCAATGTTTTGAAACTGAAAATAAGGGCTAATCCCACAGAGATTGAGGGGGACCTCCCTACCTCCTGGAGCAGAGCACATCATTTGGACCCATGGTCCCTGTGCTGAGAACTTCCTACACCCAGAAGAGAGAGCTGTAACACCGAAGGCAGCATAAGATGGCAAGAAACAACAGCAGGCATGGCAGAGCCCGGTGGCAGCAGCATGAGCAGCGGGAACCAGGAGACCAGTACAAGACAACACAGTGGCCTTGCCAGCCCATGGGGAGAGAGAGTTGAGCACCTTTGGGCAGGAGGCTTGCTGGTAGAGCTAAAGAGCTGTTAACACTTGCCCAAGCAGCACTGAGGTCAAGAGAAAGGCCTGGCCTGTGGGCACGGCCAAGAGAAGGGTCGCCAGCTGGCACAGCCGAGAAGGAGCTGAAGGCTGTCCTGGTTGGAAGCTCTCCTGATTGACAAAGTTGATGCTGTCTCTTGAGTTGTATCCTGTTACTTCCAAGTTGATCCTTATCCTGAGTTGTAGCCTGTTACTCCCTAACAAACCACATAATCGTGAGTATGGTCTGAGTTTTGTGTGGTCATTGTAATGCATATTGAACCCAGCAGACAAGTAGAGAGTGCCGTGGGAGGTATGGCTGGTATCAGAAATGGTGAAGTTGGAGAGTGGAGGTATGTCTGAACTCCACCTCATAGGAACCAGCTTTGTGCTCATCCTAAATCTCTTCTCTCCTTCTGAATCTAGGCAGGCCCTGACGCTAGATTATAGGGGACACCCGGCACTAGGAAGTAATAGACTCATCAGAGTGAGACATACCAAGTTGTTGGGCTCTCAGCAGCAGAAGGTAGTGCAATTAAGATGCGATCAGGTCAGCTAGCCTAATCAGTGAGTAAGCTGGTGTGTGAAAAGTTATTTCTGATAGGGTCAGTGTGAGAAAGGATTAACAAAACCCCTTCTCCCTCTGCATGAGAATTTGACCTTCAGTCAAACTTTCTAGCTCTGTTCCCCTTGGCAACTTGATAACGGTAAGAAAACATGGCGCCTAACTGATCAACCACATCTGGACTGGAAGGAGCTCTGAGTGGCCCATAACTATTATGGGGACTCCATGCTCTGGGCTTCCCCAAGTGTACTGACTCTTCTTACAGGCATGTCCCTTGAGTCGACCCTGGAAGGAAGAAAGACCGGGCAGGGAGAGTCTCAAACCACAACACAGTTTCAAGAAAAGTTCAACCAAGCTGATGGGAGCATCCTTGGGCCAAATCACCTGTTGGCACAGTCGCATGTCTCAGCAGGATGGGCCGCCTCAGTACCCCACAGTGCTCCACCATTGCCCAGGGGCAGCCATGGAAGTGTGGACTCGAAGTGGGCATCACAGCCCCAGGGGCCTCTGTCATGATTCTCCCACTGCAGGAGATACGAGCAGCACATGTGCGTGGCCACCATAAAGGGGGACTGGAGATGCAGACCGCCTGGGCCAGCACCCTCTTGTGATAGGATGACCCCTTCATCATATTCGAAGCACGTACTTCAGTGATGCAGAGCTGAAATGCTTGTTTCTGTGTCTGTATTGCCCACTAGATGAAGGTATGTTTTTGAGAAGAGGAACTGTGCTTGGTGCTCAGTGAACGTTAGATAAATATCTGTGGTACAAATGGATACACTGGAATCAAGATAAGCCCGAATCAAAATGCAGTGTAAAGTTCATTTATTGCTGGAATATTACAGCAGCATCCGGCAGCTTGCCAGACCCACCCCTTTCTCAATGACCCGCTAGCTGGGCAATAAGGGTATAAACCTGAGTAGCCCCGCAAAGTTCAGGAATCCTCCCTTGCAGAATGTGAATATTTGGCAGAGATGGATCCCCAGGTTGGACAGAACACTGCACAGGAACTCCATCTAGGAACTCTGAAAATATATTCTCCCAGGTTGGTAGTCATCTCAGGCCCACCAAGCCCTGGAGTCAGTGATGACGTAAATGCCACGGGGTGACAAAACTTACTCACCCTACAAACTCAGGTATGCCCAGAAAAAATCAGGTTCTTTGTTTTGTCTGTAATTAATATGGTTTTTCTCCTGAGCTCCCAGCTGCTGGCTAGGGGAGGTGTTTACACCATTAGGATAATGCAGAGGGCGCCTTGAGAAAACTCTCAATCTCTTAAAAAAAAAAATCTATGACCTCCTCCCCACGTCATACTCCTCTCCTTTAACTACGGTCCAGGCGCTGGCGGGAGGAGTGAGATTAACTCTACCTAGTAGAGGCAGAGAAGTGCCTGTGTCCTCAGCCTCTGCCGTTGTGTTCTCGGGCTTCCTGGGAGAGGTCCCTTGTCCCCCAGTTACTGCTTGTCCCGCTGGCATTCAAGGCTGAGCCTGTGCCTGGCGAAGTTCTTCATTAATCTCTTCCTTGGCTGGCCAGCTTAGCTCCCACTGGTTGCAAACAGGGAGTCTTCAACCAGTCCTCGGGGAAAATCATGAATCCCACTTGTCTCTCCCTCTGCTCCTTCCCACTGGCCCCTGGGACTGGAAGCAGACATCCCCTGCATCATGTCCTTGGTTACCATCAGGAGCCTCACGCATTCATAAGGGGAGGACGCCCTGAGGTACACACTTCCGGATGAACCCTTGTTAATACAACAGACAGAGGTGTATCTAAGGTATGGCAGGCATGGCATGTGCCCCGGATGCCACTTGAAGCGGGGGGAGGCACACCACTGAGCAGTTTCTATTAACCATTGCAGTTTCCACTGCCAGGTGGGAGAGAGCATTCAGCAAGTTAAAACTAATACTTCTGTATTTGAGAGCCTCCATGGGTCAAGGCAGACTGTGTGATCTTGCTCTGCTAAGTGAAGAAAGAGAAGAAACTGAAAAAAATGACTCTGAGCACATGTCATTGCTGTTGGGTGCCATCAGGTTGATTCTAACTCATAGCAATCCCATGTGACAGTGGAGAACTGCCCCATAGGCAGTTCTTGGTTGTAATTTTTATGGAAGCAGATCACTTGGTGGGTTCGAACCGCCAAACTTTTGGTTAGCAGACGAGTGCTTAACCATTGTACTACCAGGGCTTCTTTTGAGCACATTATAGACCAGTCTTCATCGGTGAAAGCAAGGAAGGTGCAGCTGTAATTTTTATGTAGTGTCATAATGTGTTAATTAAAAGATTAACAAGTTTGACTTGCATTTTTGAGTTGATATTACGGTAAAGTTATCTAAGAGCCGTGTGTCAGATGTTTTGACAGGAGCACAGAGGTGTGGGGTGGGCACAGAGGGGGACATTTGCTCCCTCCCCCCAATGCAAGTCCGGCGGCGGGGACCAGTTGAGGCATGAAATGACATCCTGTGGTGCCACAAATGTGAAAGGCACCTGACTGAGGCAGCTGGACAACAGAAGGGAAGGCATTTCTGCTAAGTTGCCACTGTCAATGTCTATTCATCTTGAATGGGGGGGGACGCAACTTAGAGATTGCCTCTGGGTGCTCGTTACCCTCCTACGCCTCTGTGACAGAAGCTAGTATCTGCTCTGCACTCACTCTGTGTTGGTCGTTGGGCTAAACATTTATATATACTGTCTTACTTCATCCTCACAGCAGCCCCACGAAGTGAGTACTCTCATTATGCCTAATGTATAGCGAAATAAAATGAAGCCCAAGGAGGCTTAGAAACTTGCCAAAGACCATGTGGCTAATAACTGGTGGGTCAGGTTTGAACTCAAGTGTGTCTGACTCCAGAGCTAATGTTCTTAGCCACTATGCTGTACACTTTTCAAGTCCAGCAAAATGTAGAAACACCAGAAAGTAACATGCATCTGTCCTCAGCAGTTCCTGGGAGTTTATCAAGTCACTTTGCTTTCTTAAAGTAGACCCTCTTGCAGAATAGAAACAAATAGCTTTGCTTTCCTTCACACCTGTCCCGAGGCAAGAAAATCACAAGCACAACTTCACAATTAAAGAGTATCAGGGACACTGTACAAGGTAAACAGCATTGGCAGGCGCTGAAGTTGTTGGAGAAATGTGGGCATGTGGTGTTTTTATTTGTTCATTTATAACCATCCTGGGCCCAAACTAAGGTTCATGAAGCATCAGGATCTATGAACTGGCCCAGGAAGCCAGAGACTATTATAAAGGAGAAGGAGCCCATGAGACACAGAGCACAGGGGCTATGACGGAAAACCACAAGGGCTCATGAGCGACTGTCCTAAGCTGCTGTTGGCTCAGTGTGTTAAACCTCCAGGATACACCAAAGAATAGATGTGTCTGGAGAAGACATGGGTCTTGGGAACCCGTTCTAGCCAAATACAAGGACGATTCTTGTCCCCATACTGTGACCCAGCCTGCCTAGTCATGGTGGGGGAAGGCATGCCTGGTCCCTTGTGAATAGGACAATCAGATTTAAGAGTCTTAAGGGCTTAGCAACCAAAGCTAATTAACTGAAAAGCAACACAAAACGACTCCTTCGAGGGCTTCGCAAAACTGGGCTTGCAGCTTTAGGTACTTCTGTCCCACACCTGGGACTCGGGGAGGAGCTGGCAGATGAGGCGGCCCTGGTGGATTTAGAAGGCTGCGTCCTCTCCAAGATGGCTGACTTCCCATCGCTGTGCCTCTGCTACGGGTGAGGGTAATCTCTGCAGCAACGCACCCACGACCCAGACCCATGCCCTTCCCACCACCTCTCTGATTAATGGCGTCCGTACATGGCTGAAGTCGCAGAACAAAGCGTGAGATCTTCCACAAGTCAGCTCCAAATTTCCCTAAAAGAGGGAGCAGGGGCGGAGTTGAGGATGCCACACCCGAGCGTGAGGCCCAACTTGCTCCCAGGGAAGGGAGCTCTGCGCTCGGCCGACAGACGCCCACTCCGGCAGTGCCGCACTTCCCACCCACACTGCAGGGTCGGATGACAGGAACAGCAGCGGTAACTTCAGCTGTGCTCACTCACCACACCTGAGTCTCTTAGGTTATGGTAGGGTTTAACGGGGCCACAGTGGGAACGGAAGGGAGGAATTCCTATGGAAGTCAGCCGAAGGCACGAAGAGCCAACAAACAGCGAGGTAAAGTGTTACATTCAATCAAACGTTCCAGTAGAAGAGAGGAAAACCCAACACCTAAGGCAGAAGGCAGAATCAGGAACTCAGGGAAGGGTTAAGAACCGTAAGGTCAGAGCCAGGCAGAGAAGCTGTCACAGCAACAAGAGTTTAAGAGTAGGTGAGGCCGTTGAGCATTGTGCTCTTTTAAGATCTATGTCAGACTAAATAATAGGAACTCAAAAGCTTGAACAGGAAACTTAGGGGGCAGTGAGTCTATGTTAATGGGGGAGGAACAATTCAGAAAAGGAGGGTGAGAATGGCTGCACAACTCGAAGAATGTCATCAATGTCACTGAACTGCACATGGAGAAACCTGAGCTGGTGTATGTCTTTGTTGTGTATATTCTCAACAACAACAAAATAAATTATTAAAAAAAGAAAAAAAAGAGTGGGTAAGGCTTGGTTCAAGAGCGTGGAGTCAGGGCTGATAAAGCAGATACCAATGAAGACACCTGGATTTTCTAGTTAGACACCCATCCCCCCCCCACCCATGTGGAAAGGAAGCAAAAGAGTTTTATTAATTGCAGAACTAGTAGGTGGGAAAGAAGTACCAATTTTGAAAGAACCTGTAGATTCTAATGAATTCTAAATGAATTTTACATCATTCCTTAAGTTGCAGCAGATCGCTTTTCAAGAGAATTTTAGGTTGTGTTAGAATTAGGACTTTCCCTAGCAGCCTCAAGAGACGAGAATCAGTTTAGAAGCAAACTATGCAAACCAAAAGAAATTATTCCTGTATTTCAGAAATGAATATATAAAACCCAGAACCGTCTGAAATTAATTATCTGGTAACAGATGACCAAAAGCCAAGCAACGTGACGCTCCTTCACGCTAGGTCACGCTAGGTCAAAGTAGAATCCCTTTTACAGAATAACAACAGCGATGTTCATTTACTCCACGTGCGACTCTAAGCACTATTCATGTATTAGCTCACTTATTCCTTCCAACAGTGAGGGCGGTGGTGGGTCAGTGGTAGAATTCTCACCTTCCATGAGGGAGGCCCAGGTTTGATCCCTGGCCAATACATCTCGTGCGCAGCCACCTCTTGTCTGGCAGTGGAGTCTTGTGTGTTGCTATGATGTTGAACAGATTTCAGACTAAGATGAAGTAGGAGGAAAGGCCTGGTGATGTACTTCTGAAAATCAGCCAATGAAAACCCCATGGATCACAATGGTCAGATCCACCAGCAACCATGGAAATAGTGCAGTGTGGGATGTATGCCATTTAAACATGGCTGCACTACTGACAACTGCAGCCCCCACAGGCCTCTATGCTGTATATGACATGTTGGAGACTTGTCAGCGATAAGAATGAGATTAGGCATGACTTGTTTTCCCAAACCTACTGCCCTGTTACTGATTGGCTTGTTTACCTGAATTCCTTCTCCCTTGCCCAAAACTTATTGTTACTCACCCAAAGCCCATTGTTCTGGTATTTGCTTCACTGCTTGCTGTATTGACTATAAATAAACTCCTGAGACTGAAGCCAGGGGTCGACTCCTCAGAGTGACCCTCCTGGCCCCACTTCTCTGTAAGAGTTGTGCAGTTGGTTACTGTCTTCGCCGTCCTGACAACCGTCACCGCTGCAACAGTGCAGAACTGGGCAGCGATCCATTTCATCGTGCATGGATTCGCCATGAGTCGGGGGCCTACTCAAAAGCATCTAACAACAACATTCCTTCCAACAACCCTATCAGAAAAATACTATCTCCATTTTACAAATAAGTAAAGTGAACTATAGAAAGGTTAAGAAACTTCCCCAAAGTCACCCAGTTCATAAGGGCCAGGGCCGGAATTTGAACCCAGGCTGTCTGGCTTCAGAGTCCACATTCTTAGCCACATACTCTACACCTAAAGCCCTATGACTGCCAGAAATCCAGATTCAGAAGTGCCATATGTCCTGAGAACCTTCACAAATTTGAGGATTCTCCACGGTATGTAACACTAATATCCTCACTGGCTTGTCAACATTATTCAACAACATTCAACGTTGTTCAGTAAATCAGTGCCTGGGTATGTTTATTTAACAATTGCTTAAGCTTATAAAAATTGCGTATTATTTTTATAAAATGCTGTAATTTTAATAACATACATGCATTTTGGTTTTAAAAAAAAGAAAAAGAACTGCTTGGTCTTTTGCCCAATCTAAAAAATAAAAAATAAAAATTCCTTGGTCATTCACTCCAGCAATGTGATAAAGCAACACAAGGACTACTGATGTGAAAGGACTTAACCACTGGCTGGACTGGACCCTTAGAATCCAAGGGTCTGGACTCCCATGCTGCTGTATCATCACACAGCGGACGTGTGGGCGCTGGAATCCTGCGGGAATCCCAGTTCCTGTGTAGTTCCTCATTAGTTACACTCACAGCCTTCACTCACTGAGCACTTTGTACGACACCCTGCGGGGTGTTCACACACGCTGTCTGCTGGCTCTCTAGTACCCTCTGGAGCAGATGCCATAATTCCCACTATGCAGATGAGGAAGAGGACACTGGGCAGGTAATTAGAGTAAACCACCCCCCGCCCCGAGGCCAAAACTCTGGGCCGTTCACGCCCATGGCTGTGGGGCCGCCAAGCTCTGCCCTTTCCCTCAAGATGACGTCACTATTTTGTTTGCACCAGCTTACCGCTGCTGGTATGAACTTTAGGTTGAAACTAGTGATCAACCTCATGATATTGAGCTGGAAGTTTTTAAAATACAGCTCTGAGTCTATAGAGTGAGTGTGTTCTGTTTTCCCCACTCCAGAAAACCGTAGAGAGGGAGGCCATTACAAGCGTGGCTTTCACCATGATCAGGCCCCAGGCAGGACCAAAGATGAGCAGTCCATGACCCTCTCCTACTGATGTTACAGAAGTGGTGCCACCATAGGGTCAGAGGAGGCCTGCGGCTGCAGCCTGTGAAGGGCTCCTAGGCTCCCTCCTGGCTCTCTGCGCTCTATGAGAAGAAGGGTCTCCCCTGGACCCAGGCTTCAGAGGCCCAGACTTACACCCAAGCAGCTCCACAAATGCCTGCTTCAGCTTGGTGCTCCCCAGAATGAGGATAAACGAGTGGCCTGCGAGGTACAACATGATTCTTACTCCAGTCATTGTGGCCATCTTGGTTTCAAGAAGGAAGTAACTGGACGATGTAATTAGACAGACAAGGAAGTAGAGCAGGAAGAGAAAGAGGAAGGAGAGGATGATTTTGATGGCCCTCTTATGGGCCTTGGTGCTGGGGTCTCTGGAGCTAGCCCCCGTGGCCTGCATCTGCCGCGTGTGCCTCCCCAGGGAGAGGATGAGCAGAAAGTAGGAGGTCAGCGACACCACCAAGGGAGGGGGGTTCCACAGAGTCCCGAGAACATGGATCAGCTTGTATTTTCTCTTCTGTCTGGCGTGTTCCATCTTATTCCCCATGTCACTGATTCTGCTGAAGACAGCGTAGGCCTTAAATGCGCAGATCAGAGACACGGTGCTGCTGCAGGACATTAGCAGTGCACCCAGCAGCATCCACATGACCACCCTGGAGACCCGCCACTTGAGCCAGAGGAAAGTGGGGTGGGAGAAACTGGCGACCTTCAGGTAGTACAGGACACCCAGGCATGTGGCAAGCCAGACGCTCAGATGGTTTGTAAACACCCAGAAGAGATCAATCACCTGCATAAGCACCCCTGAATCATGTTTTTTGGGAAAGAACACTAGCAAAACACCATCAGCCAGGAGGAGCCACAGCAGAACAGTCCTGGAAAGGGCCAGGCTGGTGACGATGAAGTCAGACAAAGGGATTCTCTTGCTCTTGAACCAGCTGCCGCCATTGACCAACCCAATAAACCCATTCGCCAGCAGCCCCAGACTGAACGGAGCAGTGGACAGAACCGGAAACACGTACTGCGTGAGTCCCCAGCATGTCTAGTCTGGCAGCCCTGGTCCTTCTCGTTCTGTTGGTGCCTGGCCTCCTTGCTGATGTGAAACTGCTCTCTGGATCTGTCACTTCCCCGCACCCATCTCGTCTTTGCCCAATTCAGTCCATCACAGAGCACAGCCAAGTGGGTCCTCTGGCCCTTCGCAGGAAGTCTGTCCTTCCTCTTCACAGATGGTGTGGATCACCACATTCCATCTATGATCATCAGCTCAGCAGCTCTTTGCTAAAATGCAAATAGAGCAGTGTCCAGTGTCTCACAGAGGAGAGCTGAATCACAAAGATGGAGGACTTGGGCTTGGTTTCAAAGGGAGGAGGCTCTGAGTCACCCAGACAAAGGGGAGTGTGACGACAAGGAGGCACGGTCACTCAGAAGAGCAGGAGGTCTTGTCCCCCAGTGGGGAGGACTCAGAGACACAGAGAAAAGTGGAACTAATAGAATTCCATCGGGAGGTACTGTCAGAGTCACCCCAGAGGAAGTTTAGGTGTATCAAGAAGAAAACGTTGAGTGCCACTGGCCTGGCATCCAAATTAAAAGGCATGCCTCTTGGAGCTTGCCTTACACAAGGGGCTCCAACATCGTTACTGTCAACCACATCATCAGAAATTCTTGACTACCTACATAGTCAGAAATAACAATAATGAAGTATAGCATATATTTTCAATTTTTTAAGAGTACATGACCCATGTTGATAAACGTCAACAGGCTGACAGATCACATACAGGGACCACCTGTGTCAACCAAGCAAAGTGTGCTTGTCTAAAACAGTGCCTGACTGATTCTGACCAGGACTAGCAGTAACACTTTTTATATGCTTTTCTGTATGTTATTGCAGTATAATTCACAATCCAAACATATGTGTGCATATATATATACACATACGTACACATACGTACACATATTACTGGAAACACAAGAGTTTCCCAAAACCGAATCTCCCCCTCCTACATGTGAGGCATTCTGATGTTTTCTTTTCTATTCTATTTCTTTAAATGCTTCTTTCATATCATGAAATTGATTTTACAACCCAGTAGTGAGTTCTGCCATGACCTGTCTGTCAGTTTGTCATACTGTGGGGGCTTGCATGTTGCTAGGATGCTGGAAGGTATGTCACCTGTATTTCAAACACCAGCAGGGGCACCCATGGTGGACATGTTTCCGTGGAGCTTCCAAACTAAGGAAGACAAGAAAGAAAGTCCTGGTGATCTACTTTTGAAAGTTAGCCAATGAAAACCCTATACAGCACAACAGAATATTATACTATACAGTGCTGGAAGATGAGTCCCCTAAGTTGGGAGGCTCTCAAAATACACAGTGGCCGCAACAATGTACTCAAACATGCCAATCATGAAGATGTACTCAAACATGCCAATGTACTCAAACATGCCAATCATGAAGATGGCGCAAGACCAGGCAACATTTCATTAAGTTTACACAGGGTTGCCATGAGTCAGTGCCAGCAACTAACAACAGTGAGTGGTAATACATGTAAACACTGATCTGAAGGATGAAGAAAGAAAACAACGTCATCAAGATACAAAGCAGACTTGATAATGCCCCTTGATTGCTCAAGGGATTGTCTTTGATGTCCAGTAACTTTGATAGGAATTTTTGTCCTCATATTGTCCCGTTTGAGATAAATTTTCCTAAAATATGGTATGTCCTTTGTCTTATCCTTGGTTCCCTACAAAACAGAGCCTGAGGCAAAACCTATGTGCAATGCTTTATTTCAAGGTGGGATCCCAGGGCAACAGGAGTGAGGGGAAAAAGGAAGTAAGGCAGGAAATTGTTGTTGTTACATGCCATTAAGTTTATTTTGATTTATAGCAACCTATAGGACAGAGGAGAACTGCCCCATAGGGTTTCCTAGGCTGTAATCTTCATGGAAGCAGACTGCCAGGTCTTTTCTTCCGTGGAGCTGCTGGGTGGGTTTGAACTGCCAGCCTTTCGGTTAGCAGCCAAGTGTTTAACAAAGGCAGCAAGGGAGGAATAAATGATATAGGTGACATAGCTGACGTGGCTTCACAATACACAACTGTTTGTGCAGTCAAGTGAAATGTCTCCAGAAAGGCTACATAGAACCACTGAACTTTAGAAAAGGCAATCCAGGGACAGAAGGATGAGGGATTTGTCAATTGGGATCTCTCCTTAGTCGAAGTTTGTCTCGTGGGTTATATCTCCCCCACACTTCTGGGCTGGGCGACCTGGCCCTCTAGGCAGCCAGTGGGGAAGCTGGAGCTTCCGTGGGGTCAGATGTGTCAGACCTGAGTGGCTGGAGTAACCATAGTGCCCGCTGCGGTGGACATGATGGATTCTTGCTGCAGTCTGGCCCTTGTTCCAATGAAAACTCAACAAACTGTCTGCAAACAAGGGAGTGGAGGCTATGGTGAGGACAAGGCCATGTGGATCTGTGAAGTGCATAAACTACATGACCAGCATGTCCTTTAAATGCGTACATTCAACATTTTATTTCAGGAAAGTTTTCTTGAATTATATCTTTAAGTATTTTACGCCACGATTTGGGATGCTCTCTTTGGGAATTACCAATTATGCATATACTGGATCTCCTCTGTCTTCCACATTTTTCATGATCATTTGAATCCTTTTTCCCCATTACATTTTACCACTTTTCTCATTTCTTTCATCCCGCTGTCACTCACTGAATTTTCAGCACTGTTCATTCTTACACTATTTTATGGTTGTTCTAGTTTTCTTTTTTTATCCTACGTTTTGACATGTTCCAGTTCATTTTTTTATAATCCCTTTCCATTGTTTTGCCCCTTCACTGATCTAATGAGTTTTCTTAAAACTCGTGAGAAATCAGTTTCTCACGATTTTCATCTGCTACTAACAACATGGGAATAAGTGTTACCTGACATTTATTTTTCCCATTCCTTTCTCCCTTTTTTATTGTATTATCTGCGTGTGGATGCTATGCTTGTTCGTTTTTGATTACTCATATATGAAGGCAGCAAGTTTTCTCTTTTTGCAGAATATCTATTAGGGGAAGATACAAGGCCTTGCTCTAAGATCGCAGGACTTCTTACAACCGGGTGTTTGTCTGTGAGGTCATGGCCCCTTTAGTTCTTCCTAGACAACGGTGGCGGTTATTGTATTGTTTGCAGTGCAAAATCTTTCTCCGCTGCCATAAGCAGGTATCTTCCTGCAAATATGGCTTGTTTCTGTGAGTCTGCATTTTTTCCCCTTCTCAGAGCAAATGTGATTCTGCCAGCCCCTTTCTGCTGTTACACAAAATGTATGACAGATGCTGCAAATTGATTCAATCACAATCAACACACCCTGCTTGTACTATAGCCAAAAAAAAAAAAACCAAACTCATTGCCATGGAGTTGATTCTGACTCATAGCGACCCTGTAAGACAGAGTAGAACTGTCTCCAAAGAGTTTTCAAAGCTGTAATATTGACGGAAACAGATCATCACACCTTTCTGCTATGGAGTGGCTGGTGGGTTCGAACTGCTGACTTTAGTTAGCAGCCAAGTGCCACATTCATGATCATTAATATGAATGAATACGTTATGTATTTTATCAAATAGTACTTGATAAAGTACAGGTCTTCACCTTTAATTTGTTCATTATTAATTGGGTCATACAGGTTTCCCTTCGATCTGTAGACTTTTCACACACTCCCTGTGCATACCCAGGGTGAATCCCACTGACCACGGTGCACTGCCTTTTCCACACATGGCCACTTGCAACGCTGTTTAGGATTTTGCGTCTAGGCTCTTGCTTTCCATACATTCTTTCCTGGCTTTGCTGCCATGGTTACACTCTCAAACCTCCAGGCTCAGTCTCCAGACCACAGCGCCAAGACTGGCACCTCTCATCAAGGTACCCTGTTTTCTGAGTGGTGCCCATTACTGTTCTGGTTTCAGCCCCTATTTCTTTTTTTAAATCTTAAAACTTGTCACTTGGAGATTTCCTCTCTTACCACAAGCCCAGTGAGGTGTCCACAGGAGCTGGTTATTTGGCACTAGGAGGTCTCCCCACCCCAGGCATCTCATCTGCTGCACAGCCAGGGGAAGAATGACAGCAAGACTTCTGTTGTTAACCCAAGTGCTCCTTCATTTAACAGACACTATTAATTAAGGGCTCTGCTTGGGGACAATAAGCAAAATTAAACTGAATTTACTTGATGAATATCTTGCTTGTTTACTTTTTGTGGCTTAACTGCTAAGGTTTTGTGGACTTTTTGTGTCCCAGCCTCCCCCTCACCCCTCATTAATTTATAATGAGACAGGTTAGACACCTGCAGGACTCTGGGGGCAGTGGGAGGTCCTGATAGGAAGAATAAGAAGAGCTGACTGTGCAGATGAGCCAAAGGTAAGAATGTGTGAACTAGTAAGGATTAGGCTTGACTGCAAAACACAAATAATGGGCTTAATCCTGGCAGAGATGTGACTGTGCTTCCCACAGAAGCTGTCCAGGTTGCTGTCCACCAGAGGCACGCTGTCCAGGACTGTGTGGTGGCCCCTGGGGTCACTGCGGATCCCTGCTTCTTCTTTCATCCTGAAGATCGCCTCAAGGTCCAAGACAGCTCCTGGAGATGCAGCCACCCCTTCCACATTCCAGACGAGAGGCCAGGCCAGGGGATGAGAGTCTGAGACACCAAGGGTGAGCCTTCCAACACAGTTCACTCCTCACGAAGCAGAGCTTTCCTGGAAGCTCCATCAAACAGTTTCTGCTTATGGTCCACTGGAAAATGGATGAGGAGGAAGGAGACAAGAGAGGTGTCACCACTGTGGGTGCAAGATACCATCAGCCCAAAAAGATACACGCCACTCTACACAGAGGGTGGGACTGAGTACACGCCACCCCACAATGACGGTGAGACTGAGTACACGCCACCCCACACTGATGGTGGGACTGACAGAGGGGAGCCCTACAGTGAGAGGAGCCGCCACGTGCCAACGCGCACCAACAATCTCATTCTCTAAAACAGGGCCAGAAGGGAATTACTGGAACAGAAATATTGAGAGTGCTCACGCATTGTGAAGAGTGTAACCAATGTCACTGAACATTTGTGTAGAAATCGTTGAAAGGGAACCTGAACTGTTGTGTAAACCTCCACTGAAAACACAATGAAGTATTTAAAAAAAAAAAAATAGTGACCAGTCCATGAACCTTGCTGACAATTTCAACCCCAGCAGGTGGAGGAAGGAGCCCTGGTGGTTCAGTGGTTAAGCACTCGGCTGCTAACCAAAAGGTCTGCAGCTTGAATCCACCAGCCACTCCTTGGAAACCCTATAGGGTAGTTCTACTGTCCTACAGGGTCACTGTGAGTCAGAATCCACTCGACGGCAACAAGTTTGGTCAGTTTGGTAAGTGGAGGAAACAACGAGTGGGGCGGTCACTCTGGATGTAAGTAACCAATGAAGACACTGCTCGGTAAAAGGGACGCAGGAGCACTATGCTAGGATAACCTGGCAGACACATTAACTGTCACGTACTTTCCTGTAACATCATCAGACAGAACAAGAAAGAGTAAGAGGTACAAGTATCTTTCTCACGCGTACAGCCCCACAACCATCTCTTACTCACTGAACTCCTAGTGGTTCAGACACCTGCAGGGAGTGCTGCTCAAAGGCTGTCAGCGAGGTTGAGCGTGGAGGGCCGGGGCGCGTGAGAGGGCCTGTGAGCGTGGAGGGCCAGTGCGCGTGCAAAGGCCCGTGAGCGTGGAGGGCCAGTGCGCGTGC
>NW_004444029.1:6831533-6856468 GCF_000243295.1 Trichechus manatus latirostris
GGCCAGGGCGCGTGCGAGGGCCCGTGAGCGTGGAGGGCCAGGGCGCGTGCGAGGGCCTGTGAGCGTGGAGGGCCAGGGCGCGTGCGAGGGCCTGTGAGCGTGGAGGGCCAGTGCGCGTGCGAGGGCCTGTGAGCGTGCAGGGCCAGTGCGCGTGCGAGGGCCAGTGAGCGTGTAGGGCCATTGAGCGTGGAGGGCCAGTGAGTGTGGAGGGCCAGTGCGTGTGTGAAGGCCTGTGAGTGTGGAGGGCCTGTGAGTGTGGAGGGCCAGTATGTGTGCAAGGGCCTGTGAGTGTGGAGGGCCAGTGCGTGTGCAAGGGCCTGTGAGTGTGGAGGGCCAGTGCGTGTGCAAGGGCCTGTGAGTGTGGAGGGCCAGTGTGTGTGCGAGGGCCAGTGAGTGTGGAGGGCCAGTGAGTGTGCAAGGGCCAGTGAGTGTGGAGGGCCAGTGCATGTGCAAGGGCCTGTGAGTGTGGAGGACCTGTGAGTGTGAAGGGCTGGTGCGTGTGCAAGGGCCTGTAAGTGTGGAGGGCCAGTGCGTGTGCGAGGGCCTGTGAGCGTGGAGGGCCAGTGCGTGTGCGAGGGCCTGAGTGTGGAGGGCCAGTGCGTGTGCAAGGGCCTGTGTGTGTGGAGTGCCAGTGCGTGTGCAAGGGCCTGTGAGTGTGGAGGGCCAGTGCATGTGCAAGAGCAGCTGGAGGTAGGCAGTGGGCAGAAAGCAAAACACAAACTTCACACCTGAGTTCAAACTCCAGGCCTACCCTCATAAACTGCATGACTGTGACAAGTTAACCTCTGTCTCGCTTTCTTCATCTATAAAATAGGATGACAGTACCTGCTTCTTAGAGTAACAGTCAAATGAGAAAAGGCATAACAAGCACTCAGTCCCGGCACAGTGAGCACACAATGAACGTCAGTCATTACTATGCTGACTGTGGCCTGTCTGCTAATTAACCATGCCATTCTCCCCCACTGCCCACAGGCTCTGCTCACTCTTTGCCCCCTAGTTTTGACGCACACACCACTAGCCCCGACGGAGAAACACGTAGCGTGCCCCATGCCAATGTTCCATCCGACTCCCTGAACAGCAAACCCGTACACAGCCCGGTGACGTTGCTGCACGGGGTTGAGTGGGACAGGGCAGGTGGGCGGTGTGAAGGAGACCCAGCCCTGCCTTCCAGGACCTCATGACCTCCTTAGGGAACAAAGGCAAGCTAACCGCACTGCAAAGGCTGGGCTGTCACTCAGCTGGCAAGGACAAGCAATTCCCCAAAACAGCGTCAGAAAATGACTCTGAACGTCTTTGAGAAATGGTGACTCTTGGAGGGCTGTACTGGCAGCCAAAGGGATCTCATAAGGCTGGTCTCTCACACTGTCCTCCTGAGTTGGTGAACCGTCCCAGGCTGGTGAACCGTCCCGGGCTGGTGAACCATCCCAGGCTGGTGAATCCTCCTGGGTTGGTGAAGGACGGATACAAGCCTGATTTGCTAAGACGCAGATGGCGGGGAAGGCACAGGAAAGCTTGTCTGGTTCACCCCCAGTACAAGAAGGGGAAGTGGCCAGAGGTGAGCGAGGAAAGCAAGCTTGGCTTGGAAATAATGAAAATAGCTTTATTCATTTTCTTATTATCAAAGTAATACACGCGCAATGCTGAAAAAAAAAAAAAAGATATACGAAAGTGTAAAGAAATAAGGAAAATCACCCACGATCCCCTAGCCAGAGACAATCATATTTTGATCTTTATCCTTCCAGACTCTTCTAAGCATATACTTACATGAATTACATTACACCACACGTTCCGTCTGATCCTTTCTCCTCCCTTCAGTATCACACTCCTTCCTCTTTCCATTAAACACGGAGCCCCGGTCCAGTCACAGGGCAGCTTTCTGCAGGTTTGTTCGCCGACCTCAGCAGCATGAAGAAGGGGGACGCAGAGCCCAAACGAGGATGAGGAGACCCCACCGGATCTTCCTGCTGCCAGAGTCCAGGTCCACGCGGGCTGACACGGGCTGGCGAGCAGGCGTTAGTCTCAGCAGACGCACTGCACAGGTTGGGGGCGGAGTCAGGTGCCAGCACGAGTTGCCGAAAAGATAAAATTTTACCTACTTTTAATTTTGCACAAAGAAGGAACGTGGCATGAAGGAGTGCAGACTCTATCACCAGTTGGTTTAAAGGCGTCAGTTTGGAGAGTGCATTTAACGTGCTGACTAGCGGTCCTAGCTACAGAAAAAAAGGTGGCTGATAAAAGAGCAATCATCCAAAAACCAAGCCAGCTGCCGTCGAGTCAATTCCGACTCATGGCGATCCTACGGGTCAGAGCAGAACTGCTCTCCACAAGCTTTTCAATGACTGCTAACTTTCGGAAACAGATCACCAGGTCTTTCTTTCAAGGTGTCTTTGGGTGGATTCGAACCACCAACCTTTCAGTTAGTAGTCGAGTGCTTAGCCATCTGCACCACCCAGGGACTCCTACTAATACGAGAAACCAGCAATTAATTTTCTACTCTTCCCGGGCAAAGACAGGGTAAAGCTGAAGAGCTCCACCTTGCCTTAACCAAACTGCACTGCAAACAGAAACAGCTGCTCACGTGCTCAGGAAATGCCTAAGAATAAATAAATAAAGGGCCCAGAACACAGCATGCGGACTCTGAACCTGCTGTGGTTCAGTTAGCCCACACGCTCGGGCGGAGGGAGAGGAGACAGCCGGCGGGGGCAGAAGACACAGGCTGGGTTGGAGGCCAAGATGGGAGCCGGCTGGCTCGATGAGGAAGATGAGGGAGGGGGGCCTCCAGCTTGAAGGGGGCCACCTGCTCAGCAGGGCCTGCTGCTGGGAAACCGCAGCAAACCGGGAGAAGGCAGGCCTGGGGAGTACTGAGCCGAGCTTTAAAAAGTAAAAGAGGTGCTGAAAATCTGAGCTTACTTTATGCAGTCTTTATTGGTAAATCATTCGCACTTTGTAATTCTGAGTCCCGTAGTGAAAGCAATTATGTGTCCACCGTGTGTGTGCGTGCGTGTGCACGCGTGTGCACATCAAGACCACGGGGGACAATACAAGGACAATGCCACAAACCCAAGGCTCTAACCAAGGGCAGCAAGGCAACAGGCCGTTAGTGCACAAAGAGGCCTTGCCCCAGAGTTCTGGATGAGGATTTTGAAAGGACAGCAAACGGGTGCAAACAGAGTTAGGATATGGACCCAGAGGCCTGGTTCCTCACCTGAAGATGAATCAGCTCACCACCAACTATATTTCAGGTCTTCACTGTTGGGAAATCACATTTTATAAATGCTACTAGTGAAACTGTCCAAAAACAAACAACATGGAGAAGGTAGGCTAGCCCTGAAGCCATTCAGGTTAGACACCAACCACCGTTCAGCAACCCCCTTCAGTCTGGACTGGAGTTTATATCCCACTGGGATCAAGTGCCTGTCAACACTGAGTGTCTCTGTGCGCCTGGCGGAGCACACAGGTGAGAACGTCCCTGTTTACGGCCGAGGAGAAGCCCGGTGACACAGAGGGGCTGAGTGAACACTGCAGGAGAAGCATGCCTTCCCGAGGACATTCATTCCTCTGCCAAGACACAGAGAGACGAGCCGGAGTCCACTATCTTGTACGCTGGCAGACGCAAACCATCCTGAAGGAGTGAACAACCAGAGAATGCCAAACAGACACGGGCCACAGAGGGAGCAGTAATCAGGAAAAATATTATCATTCATTTTCTATAAAATGATATTTTAATTTCTGTCCTATAAAGACCACACATGATTTGGAAATGAGACTGTACCAAACAATGGCCAAAGAAGACGTGTCCACGCTATGCCTTCTCTTTTGTCTGGTCACTCAGAAATATAATGTTATCTGTGAAGAAGCCAAAGAGGAAGCATTACTTTCAGAACTCTTTCTCTATCCCACGTAATCACTCCCCTCTAACACATACAAACTTCAGTGCTGGTCGCTAAAGGGATTTTAGAGAATCTGAGAATTTGTTTCTCTAAAACCCTTGCTACATTCATCAGAGGTATACACAGCAGGCATAAATGGAGCTAAGAGTTGGGATACAGCTGTTTGGCCAGAAATTCAGACTTTATTAGATGCGGCGGGCTATTGCTTGCCTTCCCTTAAGGAAGTCAAGATAAGGTTTTCCAAGCAACAACTTCCTGCAAAAACACTGGTCACAGAACTGGATGATTTCAGTGCTTAAAGCAGGCAGCACAGCCTCACACTGATGAGGCCCAACAGGTACCATTCCGTGCTCTGGAGGTACGGAGGAAAAGGTGGGATCAGCGTGTGTTCCCGTTATCAGTGACAGATTTTTACATTTTTAAGTAAGTGTAAAAACTCATATTGAAGAAACTTATTTTTCAATTTTAAAATAGAATGACTTTTACATATTCATTCTTGGGAAACTTCTACTAATCAGTATTATACAGCAAGGATTTTTATCCAAAAACAGCAGACATTGCTCTTAAAATGCTGTCCCAGAGGAGGTTTGTTTAGGATGAGCAAAGGAAACACATTAAGTAGTATGTCCTGTATATATCCAAAAGATCTAGATGCTTATAACTTGAAAATTCTTACTATATAGTATATAACTGAGTATCTGTTCATATCCACAGTCTTCTGGAAGAATAGTATGTTGGCAGAGAAAGTGATTAGTACTATAGTATATGACTGAGTATCTGTTCATGCCACAGTCCTCTGGAAGAATAGTATGTTGGCACAGAAAGTGATTAGTACTATAGGATATGACTGAGTATCTGTTCATGTCTATAGTCTTCTGGAAGAGTATGTTGCCACAGAAAGGTCACTTCAGAGGAGAGTATTAGATTGGCACCTTTGTGTAACAAGGCAAGAGCGCCATCCACTGGTGGATATTTTTAAGTTACAGACATGATCCCTATAAGGAAACCGAAGGCCTAGAAAACATGGCAACCCAATTAAATTCTTTTGTCTTCAGTGCAAATGTCACTGCAGATCTGTTCACTTTTACTATTAGCCATAAACCTATAGTTTGCCCAGTCACCCATGCTAGTGAAAGCTGGTGACAAGAAAAACACAAAACAGCAGATAACCTGAACTGTTTCCACTTGGCTTTATCCCTACCAACTCCAAAGTCAGCCCACCCACATGGTTTAGGGTGGAATGAAAGTGGGAAGGGCTTTCTGAATACATGAAGCATCTAGAGAGATTCAGAAACGTCAACTACTTTGTCAGTGAGCTTGATTTTCCACAGCTGAAATTACAGGTGTGGTTCTACACCATCTAGAGGTCTGGATATTCATCTATTTCAAGAAGCTATTTCTGGCAACACGGCCCAAATGAAGGACAGGGTGGTAGGAAATGATTTACTCTCAAGACACTCAAGAAGTAGGAAAGCAAAATTGAAAGGAAGAACTAGCATAAGGTCTGATAATGAAGGACAGAAGATACCTATGTTGGTTTTCAAGGTCAACCTATGTCCCAAGAAATTTACCAGTAAGAAAATACATATTATAATTATGATTTATCAATTTGGCATAGTGAATAAGATATGAACTCTGAACAAGCGGAAAGAGATAAAGGGGGAATCTATAGATGAAAAGAGACCTTAAGGTACATGTAAAACAATGTAATGTATAAAGCAATGAGGGGAATTTGAACATTATAATATTTGGTAAATATAATTAACAAAATTTCTTAATATTACATAATATTAGATAATAGCATTGTAGCTATGTGTTCATAAACCTTTACCTTTTAGAGATACTCACTGAACTATCTACGGATGAAATGATGTGCTGTCTGGGATTTGCTTCAAAATAGCCCGGGTACCAGAGAAGTACGTGAAGCACAGGTGAAACAGCAGACAGCAGCTGATAACTGCCGACACCAAACAGTGAGCTGATGTGTTCATTACTGTCTCTACTTTTGTATCAATGTGACATTTTCCATAATAAAAAACTGATTTCTAAATATGTCATCATGTAATTTTGGTATATCTCAGAAGTTTAAAACATTGAGACACTAGTAAAGATAAATTTCCATCCATTCCCACCTACTTATTTATAAAAACAAGGTTTCTCAGTTTATGTCCATTAAAAAAAAAAAAAAACCAGACTTTAAGCTTACCACTGTCTTATTTTAGTTATCCAAGAGGTGAAAAAAAGCACCATCCACCTCATCACAAGACGCATTTCCAATAAAATTTGTTTTTATATTTACGTATTAACATATTGAACATATTGTTTTGGTCAATTGTGTACTAAAAACAATTGTAATGACAACACAATTGAGAAGAAACAACATTTAGAGCCTTAACTGTCACAGAACTTTTAAAAAATATTTTACAATTTCTACTTATATATGTATTTCTGTTACAAATGACAGGATGAATAAGAAAAGGCTCAACTACACAATATATTAAGAAAAACTTCTGAGGGGAAATGGAATGGAAAACTAAGTTCAAAGAGAAAGGAATACTGTTAAAGAAGAGCTAGTTCGTGTATTTTTTACAAGATAATGGTCGATATTAAATGGCTCTGGTATTCAGATTCCATTAATACATTTAAGTCATATGATACTCTCATACTGAACAAATTTTTAATGTCAACTTGAAGATGTCCAAAGGGGTATATCATTCTCAAAAACTTTTATAACATATTTTCAAAAAGGTCTGAAAACTCCGTTCTAGGGGGCATCTTCACAACCGTCCTTAAACTTTATGTGCCCATCTTTTCTATGCTGCTTTTTGCTTAAAGAAAGCAATAAAAAACTATCAAAATAACCCGTACATTAAGTACCAAAGAGGTTCCAGACACACCTGCACAAATCTCACTCAGGTGCATAACTCGACAGGAATAAGTTATGTGCAGTAACTCCGAGCCAGCCCGTAAGCACGCTCAGAATTCTTCCCGGTTGCTGCCTCCTAATCTCCCAGTCACTGGTTCTCACAGCCCCAGGGAGAGTCGCTTCCGACATGGCCAGGCTTTCAGGGAAGAGGAGGACGAACAGCTGTGATCACAAGTTCTTACCTGCTATGATAGTTGTCGCCTGTCGTCTCACGTTATTTTTATCCGTGTACTCACCATAGTCTACTTTCCCTTCCACGTAAATTCGAGACCTGAATCAATAAAATGGACACTTCTTAGTTGGGAGGTTCCAACGTGCTTTACGGGAGAGTCAGGCCAGGCCAGGCAACACATACACACAAAGGCTGAAATACACAGTCATCCACAGCCACATTTTCGCGACCACTTCTCAAAGCTCGGAATCAGAGGACAGAAACAGCCCTGACAGGTCTGGGTAGAAAGGACGACGCCTCATCCCCACCTGACTGGAGGCTTAGAGGGGTTTTTTTAAAAAAAGAGAACAGTGTAGCGGCACCCTTTAAGCATCCAGGAATGACTTCCAATGCATCATTTTCCTTCACCTTTGATTCTCGACTCCCTAAGAGATCTGTTGACCTTCACTGACAATATATCTATTTCTTTCTATACTGAGGTTCATAACCTTATTTTCAAGGGACTTAAGATTATTAAAATCCAAAATGAAGGCTTTTAGTTTAGTGTATCATTTAGAGCTAAGTACTATTTCTTCACTATCTGGAAGGCCGAACTAGAAGACAGCCATACCTATGACTTTAGGGGGTGGAAAATGACTGTAACGGCACCAGTTCTCAGAGTCCACCACCATCAATAAAGTACAACCCAGGAAGTAAACAAAACTAGCGAAATGACAAGGTGCCAAAGGACACAGAAACACACAGAGAGATTCACCCACCAGGATGTGAATCCCACACACACATACACACAAAGGGCCGTGGAGGCACAGATGAAGAAAAGGCACACAGTTACTGACGAGAAATAGAAATTTCAGTCACTGCTGAAATTACTTTTCGTGAACTAGGTTTCGTTTGTTTGTACAAGACAAGTGCGTTTCTAAAGTGCTGACAACGATTACAATCGCTGTTGAACACTCCTGTCCTGTGGGTTTGGAAAAGATCCTTTCTACACATAACCAATCCGAGCATTCCAAATAGCAGCCACTAAGTCTATAGAGAATTATCCAACACAAAATAACTGCCGTGAATATTACTGTAGTAACCCAATGTGTGAAAACTCTGGTTGCACAGCGGTTAGTGCTACAGCTGCTAACCAAACGGTCGGCAGTTCGAATCCACCAGCCGCTCCTTGGAATCCCTACGCAGCAGTTCTACTCCGTCCTATAGGGTCACTGTGAGTCGGAATCCACTCAATGGCAACGGGCTTGGTTTTTGTTTTCGGTTAACCCAATGTGTCAAGCATCACACATCCCAGATCCTCTGCCCAGGACGTATGTGGACGCCAAGGGACAAGACACCCTCACGTCCCTGGCCCCAGAGATGTGGCGGCTCCTAAAAGTACTTGGAGTTGCTCAGTTGGCACTTCATGCATTTTGCCTTCTCTTTTGCCTCACCTGCTTCTATTTAAAGAGTCCTGGTGGCACAGTGGTTAAGCACTCAGCTGCTAACCCAAAGGCTGGCGGTTCGAACCCACCAGCTGCTCCATGGGAGAGAGATGCAGCAGTCTGCTTCTGTAAAGATTTCTGCCTTGGAAACCCTATGAGGTAGTTCTACTCTGTCCTACAGGGTCGCTATGAGTCAGAATTGACTCGAAGGCAACAGGTTTGGGTTTTGGCTTCTGTTTATGTACACACCTTGTTTGTCCTAAATTACAAGCTCTTAGAAGGTTTTACACACAACACATGGCAATTCGCTTAATAAAACATCTCTTGTGCACAGAATAATTACAATACTCAAGGATAACAGAGTTAGGAGTCTCCTGACATGAGAACACCTGTTATCAGTTCTTTAAACTTTTTAACCTACAAGATCCTTCCTTCCTCAACTTACCCTTTTTTCACATACTGATACGCTACGTCTCGGAGGCCGGGTCGGAATACTGATATTCTGTGCCACGTTGTCTTTTGACTGACGTCACCTAAATCACAAAAAAAGGAGACATGGTTACAAATGCCACCAGATAAAACAAATGCCAACAGACAACGTGCCAGCAAACCAACGTCACAATTTCTAAGAGAACAGAATTAGAGAAGGAAGACCCTTTCTGAAAGTAGCTTATCTCCTATCAGACAACTGGCAATAAATAACATCTGCGTCATCACCGGTAAAAATAAAACCCCAGTCTCTGATACTCACCCATTTGGTACACCTCGCTCTCCCCCGACCGCCACATCTCATTGGTTGCGAGAGAAAATATAGTGACTGGGTTTTTTCCTTCCACTTGCCTCATGACGGGGTCCTGACCCACTCGGCCCAGTAACTGCACGCGATTCAGAGCTGAAATGCAACGTGGAGACAGAATGAGGCTGAGAAAGGTCAACACCGGGGGCCGCGAGAAAGTCCAGGAAGGGAACAGCTACCAACACCACGTCAATACTGATCTGCGTTAGGCAAAGCCCAAGTTCTAGAAGATCCCTAAAGATCTGTTCAGGGAGAACATAGGAGGCTGGGAGGGAAAACAGGGTAGGCAAGAAAGGAGAAATTATTCATAGAGAAAGCATCCCCACAAAACAGACTTTAAGCCTTTCACTTTATCTTAAATTCCTATTTAAAACACTTTTTGGGGGCAGTTCTACTCTGTCTTACAAGGGTCGCTACGTGTCAGAATTGACTCGACAGCAAGGGGTTTTTTGGTTTTGGTGTGGTTAAGGGAGCCCTGGTGGCCCACAGGTTAAAAGCTCAGCTGCTAACCAAAAGGCTGGTGGTTCGAATCCACCAGCTACTCTTTGGAAGCAGCTATGGGGCATTCTACTCTGTCCTACAGGGTCACTGTGAGTCGGATTCAACTCGATGACAATGTGTTTGGTTTGGTATGTGGTTAAAAGAACAAATCTGAAATGCGAAAATCTTTATAAATATAAGGGATTATTTCTCTGTGAAAAAAATGCCTCCACAGACTTTCACTCTGTTATCCCAGCAGCACACGACGTTGGAAAACTGAACTAAGCAAACATGACTCAAGGAGCGTGAAAGTGACTGAGTGGTAAGGGGAAGAAGGCCCAACTTATCCCAGGCTCCTGGGGCCTGGTGGGGCAAGGCCAGGCCCTGAGGGGCAAAGATGAACTGTAAGCCGCGTGGCAAGCAACAGACCACAGCCCGGCAGGGCATCCCTTCGCTGTCACGTCTGAGAACGTTAGCACGTTACTACAAATAACGTTTTTTAAACTTGGACATTAGCTACTTACATCTTTCCAGGACGAAATTGCTAGCTATTTCAGACTCATGTCTCACACACCAACGAAGCACCTGCAAGGGAACAAAGAGTAACAAGGCTTTGACTTCTCAGGGAAGACAAACGCGAGAGAAGACCACCCCACCTGCGTCTCTTAGTCGGAGCTCCTTCAGCACACGTTCACAGACAAGAACACTCTCCCCCCGTCCTCCCACCATAGCGCCAGAAGGGCCTGGCAAACACTTTAAGAGCAACCTGCTCCAAAAGCCCACGGCACAAAGGATGTAGCAGAGAGCTCACCCGAGAGGTTACCTGCTAGTCCCCTCCTCATTCTTTCACGGCAGCCCTCCTGATAGAGTTCTTGTGTTTGTACACAACAGGTGAAATGAAAACAAAACACTTTCCTACAGAGACTATGACGCTGGCTGTAAATCCAACCTGTACCTAGAGTCACTGCTAAGCAGGAAGAAATCCTGTCATGATTCTAGAAACGTACTAATTTCAGTGCTTAGATGTGCCAGAACTTGTAAGGCTTACAGAATAACAACACGGCATTTTCGGCACAAAATAATCAAGACTTAGTTGAGAAGCAGAGACACAGAAAGGACACTTTAAACTTAGATAATTTTTTTTCTTTGTTAGACTTTTAACTTTTCTATTTGGTTTTAAAACCAACTTTCTACTGTACAGACAGCAGTAACTTTTTCATGCTCACATTTCAACACATGAAAAATTATGCTAAAAGTATGTACAGGATAAAGTGGGGACTCAGCAATACAGGTCGATTCTACAGTAGGGGGCAGAGATGGGGAGAGTTCATAGAGAAATTGTTTCTTAATTAGTCTTAACAGGAGGATGGACAGTAGGAAAGAGGTGTCAAAAGGTTAGAACTTACAAGACTTAGTGCTTGAAATGAAGGAAAGAGGTAGTCTAAGATGGCTCAAGGCTGTCTAGGGTGACGGATAGACAGCAGCCGGCCTGGGTAGAATGAGGAATTCCATTCTGGACATACTGAGTATGCAAACGTGCAGAGACTTCAGGTACTCCCCTCAGTGTAGGGAGATGGGCGTGGGGGTGGCATGAGGCAGAAGGTCAGAAAAGGAATCACACGCCCTACATTAAATCGCTAACAAAAATTCTCAGTCTCCATATCACTGAAGACCTTAAAGGCTCCTTAAGTGATCTACATGCAAATTTTAACAAACGCACTCTTTTTTAAAAAAATGTAACTGATTCCTACCACGCATGTGAATAAACTTTAAAATGTTTCGTTTTAATGGACATTATTTATACAGATAAAACCGGGGTCCCCAAACCTCCATATCAAATGAGGACCCAGGGGGTGGGTGGGGGGCCTCAAAGGCCTTTTACCCCTGAAGTGAAAAGCTTGAAGAAATCCACCCTTTGGCTGCTAACAGATACCAGCACTAATACACACAAGCAACTACCTGTAATACAGGTCTTCGAAACATGGCTTCTCTTTTCTTTTCTCACTGTCTAATTTTAGTCTTTTCCTGAAAGAAAAAAAAAAAAGATGAATTAAGCACATCTGACAGCAAGACCACAAGTCCACGTCCACCCCTCCTAAATTCCGAATTGCAAGACCCCTACAGGGTGGCTGAGTCGGCATCGACTTGACACGCGACAACGTGACTGCGATGCACTCACACCCGCAACCTCACAACATCCCTGCACGTCTGACGAGGACTCGCCTTCCCCCCAAAATAACTCACGCCCCACGCTCGTCTGTACGTCTCTCTGATCCCACGTAACCTCCTCTTCCCGTGCAAAAGGTCTGAGTTCTTCCATTTCCAGTCCACGGAGGACAGAGATTTCCGTCTGATTTATTCAATGCTACATTTTCAGTTCCTCGCACACAGTAAGCGCTCAATAAATACTATAATACCACCAACGGACTTAAATCTGAACCTGTTTCTGCATAAATGCCGGCCTCCACCCCCGAGAGCGAAGACCACGCAGGACTGGAGACCCCCGCGCCGGCCTCCCGCCGAGGTGGGCGGGCGTCCTCCCCCCAGGCGGCGCGGGGAGGCGGAGTCCTGCACGAGGGCGAAGATGAGGGCCAGGCACCGGCCCGGCGAGCCTCGCGCCCCGCTCTACGGCCTCACCTGAGGCCGCGGCCCTGACAGCATCAGCAGAGAGCACCTTCGGATGCACCGGTACGCAGGCCCGTGTGCGAGAGAAGGAAGCGGAAGCAGAGGGTCCGCGGCGTGCGTCGTAGAAATGCAGCCGGCCAGCCTCGCGGGAAACACTGCCCCTGACTCGAGAGTGCCGGGAGCTTCCTATCCGCCGCGACCGGCTGATTTTGGCGCGTTTGTTTGATGACGTCCCCAACCCGGCCCAGGAGGGGACGAAACCCGAAAATAGCTCCGCCCGCAGCGGAAGCCCGGTGGTCCTGGCCTCCTAAACCAGACATCAAGCCAGTTGCCTAAACCCATTGCCTTCGAGTTGATTCCAACTTACAGCGACCCTATAGGACATGTAGAACTGCCCCATGGGGTTTCCAAGGCTGTAATCGTGACGGAAGCAGATTTCTTTCTCCTGCAGAGCGGCTAGTGGGTTTGAACCAGTGAACCTTACCTTTGGCTAGCTAAATGAAAACCAAATTGGGGGTGGGAGATGTAAGAGGCACCAAGATATGGACAATCAAGATAAATAATATTTTACTGCAATATTTTTTAAAGTAAAAAATTAAGGGAAAAAGTGAACAAAAGATCTTTTTAAAATTTTTAAATAAATACAGAATCAGTGCCTGCCTTGCTGAATTATATTGGAGCCTGAGGCCCAAGGAAGTATGTGCACCCCATATACATGTTTTCAAAAAAATTTTTTTTCCAGAACATTAAAGTAGTTGAGAGGGGTATCATTGCTGATGTCAGATGGATCCTGGCTGAAAGCAGAGAATACGAGAAAGACGTTTACTTGTGTTTTATTGACTATGCAAAGGCATTTGACTGCATAGATCATAACAAATTGTGGATAACACTTTGAAGAACGAGAATTCCAGAACACTTCATTGTGCTCATGAAGAACCTATACATAGACCAAGAGGCAGTCATTGGAACAGAACAAGGGGATACTGTGTGGTTTAAAGTCAGGAAAGGTGTGCGTCAGATTGTATCATTTCACCATACGTATTCAATGTGTATGCTGAGCAAATCATCCCAGAAGCTGGACTATATGAAGAAGAACGTGGCATCAGGATTGGAAAAAGACTCATTAACAACCTGTGATATGCAGATGACACAACCTTGCTTGCTAAAAATGAAGAGGACTTGAAGTGCTTATTGACGAAGATCAAAGACTACAGCCTTCAGTATGGATTACATCTCAACATAAAGAAAACAAAAATCCCCACAACTCGACCAATAAGCAACATCATGATAAACGGAGAAAAGATTGGAGTTGTCAAGGATTTCCTTTTACTTAGATCCACAATGAACACCCATGGAAGCAGCAGTCAGGAAATCAAAGGACGCATTACATTGGGCAAATCTGCTGCAAAAGACCTCTTTAAAGTGTTGAAAAGCAAAGATGTCACTTTGAGGACTAAGGTGTGCCTGACCCAAACCATGGTATTTTCAATCACTTCATATGCATGTGAAAGCTGGGCAATGAATCAGGACTGAAGAAATGATGCCTTTGAAATAATGGTGTGGGTGAATATACTATGGACTGCCAAAAGAACAAACAAATCTGTCTTCAAATAAGTACAGCCAGAATGCTCCTTAGAAACGAGGATGGCGAGACTTTGTCTTATGTACCTTGGACATGTTTTCAGGAGAGACCAGTCCCTGGAGAAGGACATCATGCTTGGTAAAGTAGAGGGTCAGCGAAAAAGAGAAAGACCCTCAGTGAGATGGATTGACATAGTGGCTGCAACAATGGGCTTAAGCATAACAACTATTGTGAGGATGGCGCAGGACCGGGCAGTGTTTCGTTCGGTTGTACATAGGGTCGCTATGAGTCAGATTTGACCTGATGGCACTTAACAACAAAGTAGGTGAAGATAGTACTGGTGGTGCGGCAGTTAGGTACTTGGCTGCTAACTGAAAGGTTGGCAGTTGGAACCCAGTCATCAGCTCTGCAAGGGAAAGACCTGGAGATCTGCTATGGTAAAGGTATTAAAAAAAAAGACCAACGTAGAAAATTCTGTGGGGCAGTTCTATTCTGTCACATGGGGTCGCTATGACTCAAATTTGATTAAGCAGCACATGACAAAGTAGTTGAAGAAATATTGAAAATTTGAAAAGTAGGTGTATTAAGACTCACGACATTATTTTAAGTTTAAATATTTTACTTCTACCAAAAACAGAATTATTTTATTTTCCTGGCTTTAATAGAAGTAAATTCATCAATAATATTTTCAAAATCTACTTCTTCGCTTAGCTTGTTTCCAGTTGAGAGAATTGCCATGTCTGACAATTTTTGGTGACCAAGTAGCAGTTTTTTTCTTTTTAATTTACTTATTTTTTTTATTGTGCTTTGGATGAAGGTTTACAGAGCAAATTAGTTTCTCATTAAACAATTAATACACATATTGTTTTGTAACATTGGTTGCCAACTCCACAACATGTCAACACTCTCCCCTTCTCAAGTTTGGCTTCCCAATTTCCATTCGTCCAGTTTTCCTGTCCCCTCCTGCCTTCTCGTCCTTGCCCCTGGGCTGGTGTGCCCATTTAGTCTTGTATACATGGTTGAGATACATTATTATCGTTTGTTGAATGGGCCTGTCTAATCTTTGGCTGAAGGGTGAACCTCAGGAGTGACTTCAGTACTGAGTTAAAAGGGTGTTGGGGTCCATACTCTCGGGGTTTCTCCATTCTCTGTCAGAACAGTAAGAGTTAGAATTTTGTTCTACATTTTTCTCCAGCTCTGTCCGGGACCCTCTATTGTGATTCAGAGCAGTTGGTGGTGGTAGCTGGACACCATCTAGTTGTGCTGGACTCAGTCTGGTGGAGGCTGCGACAGTTGTGGTCCGTTAGTCCTTTGTACTAATCTTTCGCTTGTGTCTTTGGTTTTCTTCATTCTCCCTTGCTCCAGACAGGGTAGGACCAGTGGAGTATTTTAGATGGCCACTCACAAGCTTCTAAGACCCCAGATGCTAGCTACCAAAGTAGGATGTAGAGTATTTTCATTATGAACTATGTTATGCCGATCGGGTCAAGCAGCATTCTTAAATAATTTTTAATTAACTTGAGCTTACTGATCTTGTTTTTATTTAAAATTTTGATATTTTGTTTATCATGGATTTTTTCATTAATTTTCATCTAACTTTTTTTTAAATATTGCATTGAAGTATCATTAATCCTGGCCCTGTTGTGTGCACGTGCCCTGCAGCTGGTAGAATCCTGGCCAGAGGGGGCCTCCCTAGCCTTTCCATCTCCCTTCCCTGTACTGTCAGGGTTCCTGAAGAGGAAGTCTTCCCCCCAGTTTGCCCGCTGAACTCCTACTTAAAATCCTTCAGTGGCCCATTCTTGCCCTTAAAGTCTAAACTACTTAGCAAGGTTTGCAAGGTACACCTTAGCCTGCTCCTCAAAGTCTGGCTCACTAGCTGGCATATTTCTGGAAGCTTATCTCCAAGTTAAGCACTTGACTACTAACCAAAAGGTCAGCAGTTGGAACACACCCAGAGGCAGCTGGGAAGACAAGCCTGGTGATCTGCTTCCAAAAATTACAGCCTTGAAAACCCTGTGGAGCAATTCTACCCTGCATACATGGGGTCACCATGAGTCAAAATCGACTAATAACATCTCCATTTTACTTCCACCTTCACAAAGTTTAGTTCCTGAAAGACACCGTGTTATACTGCCTTCAGGCTTCCACACAGGATTAATTGTCCCCCATCCCTTCCTCTATGTTACTACTGCCAATGCCCTCCAATGATCTCCTGTTTAAAAAAAAAAAAAGAACACTATTTACAGACCATGGAATATTATTCAACCATAAAGAGAAATGTAGTTCTGACACATTCTACGACATGGATACACCTTGAAACATTACACTAAACGAAAGAAGCTAGACACAAGAGGACAAGTATGATATTATCCCACCTATGAAATACCCGGAATAGGCAAATGCAGAGAGACAGATGTTTATTAGTGCTTACCATGGGTGGGGGCAGGGGAAACAGGGAGTTCTTGCTTAGGGATGCTGAGTTTCTCTTTGGGGTGATGTAAAACGTTTCGAAATACATAGTTGTCATGGTTGCACATGATTGTAATTAACATCACTAAACTATACACTTAAAATGGTTAAAATGGCAAATTTTTTATTATATATTTTTAACCACAATAAAATTAAAAAAAAAAAATTCTACTTTCACTTGGGCTGTCAAGTCGAATTGAAAAACTAAATTCAGCCTCTCTTCCAAAACCAATGCCCCCTTCTAACTTCCTTGTTTTTTTAATGGTACCAGCACCCTCTCAGACTTGAACTTTGGAATCATCTTTAAATCTTGTCCCCGTTCATTCATATGCATTCACCCATATCTAATAACTTGGCTCTAAAACTTCTTTCTTCATTATGCCCCTAATCTCTCGTCTCTTCGTTTCCATTCACAAATACTTCAAGCTGTGGGAAAAGCTGTTTAAGGAAGAAAGCAGAAAGCACCATGCATGTTGAAAACAGACAGCCTTGCGGAAGCTCCTATAACTTTATAAATAACAGCTTAACAGAGAGTCTGGGCTAATCTGAACTCTCTCTCAGACGGGAATTAGCAATACACACTTTCTCCTTAGACAGTTGGCTGGACAAGTTTGCAAGTCTTGCTACCTTAATTCCCCTCCCCACCTTTGGCAAAGAAAAACATGTTCAACATTTTTTTTTAAGTATAATGTCCTGGAGGGACTGAGTTAGAGCATTTTCTTCTATTATCAATTTTTTTTTGCCTCCCCCACTTCCCAGTGCGGCAAACACCAGCGTGGCTTTGCCCTCAGTGTCCTCTGCATCTGGAAAGCCCTCCCCATCCTTTCAAGACTCTAAACCAAGAGTCCCTCCTTCCTTTGTTCTCTCATTTCATTGTCTTTGCATGCAGTCTACTTCGTATTATAATTCAAATGGTCATGAAGGTGGCCCCTCTTCTCCACTGGTTGTGACCCCCCTAGAAGACAGGGACCTTGTTGTGAATGTCCAGTTAGCAGTGTGCTTTAAAACAAGGACAGGCTTTAGAAGGCTCAGGTCACAGGCCAAAGCAAAGACACAGGAAGACAAAACAGGAAGAGCGCATAAGGGACTCGAATATTTCTGAAATTAGAAGAACAAAGAAAGCAGCAAGGGCCTTGAAGAGAGGCTCAAATGTGGTTGGTATTAGGGACACCCCTTCAAGACTCTACAATCGGCATTTTGATGACCGAGCCCTGAAACCTGTCCTTGTCTCTCTCTCTCACATGCACACACACACATATACACATACACACACATACACATACACACATACACACACACATACACATACACACACACATACACACACACACACACACACACTTTTACATAGTTATAGACTTTCTGTAGTTCATTCACGGACCCAGAAAAGGCCTTCCCAATGCTGAGAAGTAGTGACAGGTAGAATGGGGCTTTGATCAGCTCCCATTACACCTGGCAGCAGTGGACAAATTCAGGGATTTCATCCTTTGCAAAACTAACTGAGAAAGAAAAGTGTGTATTACATATGCCCAGGGCCACAAAGTTACCCTTGGCCCTGGCTTCAGTTTCCCACTAAATCAAAAGAGTTCCTAGTCAATCAGGAGAGAGAGGGCTGGCAATGTTTTGTCTTAGATAGGAAGCTTTGGGTAATTTTGTTGCTATTTTTTTTTAATTTATTTTAATTTTTCCCTTTGGTTTTTAAATCAGTTTTCCTAAAGCCTCATCAAAAATGTTGAAAAATTACAGCACTTATTACTTAAACTGATTACTAGCATAGATTTTAAGGTGGTTCAAAAGCAATTTTAGCAATACTTTGTAGTTAATACGGCTATTTTTTGTTGAGTTAAAAAAAATCAAACTGACAACTTTTATATAAGATTGATGGTGTAATTCATCTAGGTGAAAAAGCGTAATTGTTCAGGCTCAAACGTTGACATTTGTCTTCAATGTTAATCTTTCTACAGCCTTAGATAAATGGCTTCTATAGATTGGTACCCACCACCCACCTGTCAGATTGTCATAATGTGGTGGCTTGCATGTTGCTGTGATGCCAGAAGCTATGCCACCGGTATTTTAAATACCAGCAGGGTCACCTGTGGTGGACAGGTTTCAGCAGTGCTTCCAGACTAACACAGACTAGGAAGAAATGCCTGACGATCTACTCCCGAAAATTAGTCAGTAAAAACCCTATGGGTCACAACAGAATACTGTACCATACAGTGCTGGAAGATTAGCCCCCTAAATTGGAAGGCACTCGAAATACACAGCGGCTGCAACAAAGGACTCAAGCATACCGATGATCATGAAGATAGCGCAGGACCAGGCAACATTTCATCCTGTTGTGCATGGAGTCGCCATGAGTTGGAGCCAAATCAACAGCAACCAACAATGATAGATGGGTCCATGCGTTAGAGCTGAGACCAGCAAAGCACAAGAGTTACTTATTTAACTATAAGTGTCAAGATTATCTGTGGACACATGGTCAGCATCAGGGTTATGTATAAGATACATCCATAGAAAAGCAACTGCTTATCTCCTAAAGCGTTTCAATTTAACTCCTTAGTGTTGCCAACCCGATGATGTTAATGAAATAATTCTGATAATTAGTTCCAGGGTTATATCATGGTCTCAGTGCAGAAATAGAACTTCCTGACTGAGCATCGAACTTCTTACTGAGGCAAGGGGTAAAGTTCTAACTGAAGTAGACAGGATTAAATCCCAACACCAGTGAGATCCACTCCCTCTCACTCTGAAGACTGTCTAGGCAGCTACGTGCTATTTTGGTGACTTCCTGCTACTATCAAGTCCAACAAAGACAGAGAGAGAAATCAATAATCTGGTACCAGATCCTTTTGGGGGATAGGACGGGCTTTGATGAACACGGCAGAGATGGGGCTGTGGACCCTAAAAGTGGTAGTTATCAATGCCTATGAAGACAAGTATAACCAATGAATTATAGTCAATACATTGTGTCACTTAATATACCTGTTTCTAAATCACAAATTGTGGTTGACCTTGCCTTATACTGCACAGGGCATGGCCTGGTGTGGAAGAGAGTGGGGGGAAGAGCAAGAGATAAATTTTAAAACCTTGAATAAAGACTTAGTTTTTAAAAAACAGAGAGGAAATGGACTGTCCAGGGCACTATATCCCACTTAACTGCATGAAAAGAATTGCTATTCCAAGGCAGAGCAAAGGATAGTGTGAGGATTTATTCAATAAAAAGCTCCTTAATTTGCTTTTAAAGGTGAAGTGGAAAGAAAATAAGGCAGCAGAAAAAACCTACAGACCATTGACCGGTTACCATCATTAATATGACATGGTTGGATGGATGGGTGGGTAGATGGATAGACAGATGGACAGATAGATAGGTAATCCACCATGGAGGCACCTCTGACTCATGGCAACCTGATGTACAACAGAAGGAAATGCTGCCCAGTCCTGCGTCATCTTCACAATTGCCGGCATGCTCGAGTTCATTGTTGTGGCTATTGGGCCAATCCATCTCACTGAGGGTCTCTCTCGCCCTCCCTGACCCACTACTCACCATACATGATGTCCTCCTCCAGCAGTTGTTGATCCCTCCTGATAACATGTCCAAAGCAAGCAAGTCAGACAATGTTCTATTGTGATCCACAGGGTTTTCACTGGCTAATTTTTTTGAAGTAGATCCCCAGCCTTTCTTCCTCATTCGTCCTAGTCTAGAAGCTCTGCTGAAACCTGTCCACCATGAGTGACCCTGCTGGTATTTGAAAAACTGGTGGCATAGCTTCCAGCATCATAGCAACGTGCAGGCCACCACAGTACAACAGACTGACAGACAGGTGGTGGATGACTCAAATAGAAGCTATCAAACACCCTTATGACCAATGTTATTTTACACCAGAGCCTGACCATTATCGGCTTTTGGGCCTATAAAGCTGAGCCTTGCAGCCAAGACCTGTTACTATCAATCTACTGAATCTTCTCACCTATCTACTTAAGAGGCATTTTCCAACACAAGATTCTCAGTCTTTGTTAGCTACATATTGCAAAGAAGAGTACTTTACCAATATCTGGCTTTGGAAAAGATAAAAACCTTTATTTAAAAATGTTCTATTCCTTTAAAAATATATACAGAGAAAGAGATTTGAATAAAATGTGAAAAAAAAATGACAGGAAACAAACGCAAATTCTGATCATAAGATCAAGAGAAACTGGGAATGCCCAGAAAATCAAAACACCATAATAGCCACGAGAGGATCAGGGCAAGTAGATTGGGGGAGAACAGCCAAGTCAAATTTCCCTCGAGCCCTCTACTCCGGGTGTTTTTGTTCCACAAGTTAACAGCCAGCACATAAATGTTCAAGTTATATTTTGTCTTACTTCTACCTACCTAATGTAATGGCGAAGTCATTTATTTAATAAATACAGTGTCAGAGAGAGGGATTGCCTCCATCCAGAAAACACCTAGGAGAATCACTTGTACAAAGCGCCTGAGAATTCTTTTACTTACAGCATCATATAACACAAGACGCACTGCTGAAATCCAAGCTCATTTTCTTACAAGCTGTTACGTCCACTGAAAACCAAGTTGTGCTCCTTTCTGCGTACCGCCAGAGTGCCCAGGATCCTTGGTGGGTAATGGCAACAGCAACCTCTTGGTCCATAGGCCACGCGGAGGGCTACTTCCTTTTTTCCTTTCAGTTTTGAGGCCCATGATTTCCCTTTGTATATCAACAAATGTGAGACATGAATAAATTTTTCAAAGGTAGTGTTGAGAATATAACAATAGAGAAGAGAAATGGCTACCAATGATTGTACTGGGGATGACTGCTAATAAGAAGCCGTGATAGCCTTAGGGTCTTGGCTGGGAATGCTCAATTAGGAGTGGCTCCTGAAATCTTAGGGCGTTCAAGTTGGTTAATGTTTCCAGGTCATCAGAGGCAGGTTGGGATAGTCAATATCCATTTCTAGAAGCTACAGAGTGGAAGGATGGCTGATGTGAAATGAGTTCTTATAGGAATGAGAAAAGGGAAAATGAAACTGTATCCCCTCAGGAGTTCCCAAAGGTGAAGCTTGAAGACCTCGTGCTCTTTCCTCCCACCAGGTGTTTGGCGCTTCTTGATCCTGAGTGAGCGCCCGAATCCTTAGGCTCACCGGGGTGAGTGTCTTCCTTGGGGGACTGGGTCTGCTGGACTTCTCTCAGTTCCCTGGCAACAAACGACAGGGGGGAAGTGTAGGTTACTTAACCCCCAGCGAGAGATAATATTTATGATCAAAACCAGCACGGAAACAGAGTTTTCATTTTATTTCAGGATTTACAGAAACAAGCCTGAGCTTCAATGGAAAATTTCGTTCCTGTGATGTCATAAAAAATGGCTGACACCCACATGCCACAGGGGATAGCAGGTTCAGTTTTCCAAAACCTACTGATGGCAGCTTCAATGGTCTTTAAAATTCAAGACATTAAGCGAACCATGCCACAGGCTATGTATGAAGCTACAGGAGTTGGCAAACCACAGCCAAATCCAGCCCACCGCTTGTTTTTGTAAATAAGACTTTCCTGGGACACCAAATCAAGACAACCAATCCAGTTGCCATCAAGTTGATTCTGACTCATGGAGCCCCCATGTATGCAGAGTTGATCTGTACTCCATAGGGTTTTCAAGGCTGTGACCTTCTGGAAGCACATTGCCAGGCCTTTTTTCTGAGGCCAATAGTCGAGCACTTAACCGTTTGTGCCACCGAGGACTCCTAACTGGAACACAGCCAAACCCAGTTGTTTACGTACTGTCTAGGGCTGCTTTCAAGGAGCACTGGTGGTGCAGTGATTAAACTACTCAAGAGGGCAGTGGTTTGAACCCACCCAGTGGCTCCACAGGAGAAAAGATCTGGCGATCTGCTTCTGTAAAGATTACAGCCTTGGAAACCCTATGAAACAATTCTACCCTGGTCTATAGGGTCACTACGAGTTGGAATCAACTCCACGGCAACTTTTGTTTTGTTTCGTTTTGTTTTTTAGAGCTGTTTTCACACTACAAGAGCAGAGCAGAACAGTGGCAACACAGACCATACGGCCCACAAAGCCTTAAACATTGACTAGCTGGCCCTTTACAGAAAAAGCTGGCCAACCTCTGGTCTGGACCATTTTAGAAGACATCTGCCCCCTCTGTGTGATGAGGTCCATCCTAGGGGTGGCTAATGCCAGTCAGTCGAGCCTCCACAGCTGGCTTCACAGAAGGTACATGAGCACTGTAAGAGATACCTTTGTTCTTGTGAACTATAGGTATAGATACCTATCTATCTATACCTTTGTACTTCATTTACTGAGTGAAGTACATTCAATAAATGTACTTCATTTATGAAAATGGGATTCAAAACTAGAGCAAAAACATATTAATTCCCTATTAGGAAGAGTTACCTGATTAAAGGCTTAGTGTCCCCACAACTTATTACCAAGAAATCATATGGGGGACTTTTCAAGCCAGTCTTTCCAAGACAGATACTGAATCCAAAAGTAGTTGGACTTCTAAGCTTATTTTAGGCAAAAACCATTTTTATCTCCTTTTTTATATTTTCAGCAATGCACAATGTACGTAATAATCATTGAAAAATGTCTTCAGAATTCTGTTCAAACATCATTGCCTGACCTCTTCCCCAAACCCAGCCCCCATCTAATTATTTCCCATTGTTTGATGAAGGAATGGATTAATAAATAAGTGCACGCATGAATACTAGCCTACATGATTAAGAGACTGGACTGATTGCTCAGAAAATACCTCTTCCTCTAAACACGTACCCAGACTGTGTGCCTGTCTGCCTGCTTATCCTGAAACTTAATGGGTTTGTAAGGTATGTTTCTGCCCACCTCACCTACAGTTATCTTACACTAGGAGATCACCCAACAGTTATGTGGGTACCTGCTGTCACTCAGAATCCTACAAGTTTTCTTCACCAGTTGTACGTCCTTGTATTCTATTCCTCACTTACGCTTTTGCTGCATATACTGGCATTTTCTCTCTCAAGCAGCCTCCCAGCCCCATGCTACACAAAGGACCTCATGTTGCCATCTTCCTTGTGGGCAGAGGTCTAGGTATTAGAATGTTCAGTTCCGCCTGAGTCCATGTGGAAGACACAGCAGACTAGGCATACCAGTGTGAGTGGTAGGCATAGATTCTTTGACTCCAACATCCAAAATCTACCTTTCCAGTGTGGCTGTCTTGACCTTTTCCAAGTTAAGCTGCTGCTGGAGCTCTTCTGTTCTCCCCAGGGAGGGACACAGGACTTGATTTCTGGCCAGAGTCCCTGCAGAAGGTCTCTTCTCAGCATCAGGGTGGATCATCGTCTGATGATGTTGCCCAAAAGGAAGGAAATAGAAGTCTTACCGTTGGGAACCCACCCAGCCACCCAAGCCAACTCCATCCCAGCTTCTGCCCAGCTTTTTGTGGAAGCCTGCCCCTCCTTTGTGCAGAGAAGGAAATAAATGAAAGCTTAGCTTCACCTCAGATGGGAGACCCAGCCCTGCCCAGGAGCCTCAGCGGTCCTCCCTGTGGACTAGTGTTTGAGTATCAGAGAGATGGCTGGATGACTAACTAGCCTAATCCCGTAATTTTAGAGAGGAAGATACCAAGGCCCTAAGATAAAAAGTGACTCGCCCAACTTATTGGCAGGGCCAAGACCAAACCGAGGTTACCTAACTCCTAGTTCAGCCTTCTTTCCACCGTATCATGCTCTTTTTCTACTGAAAATCAAGAACTCCCCATCATGACGTATGAGGCAGAGGATGTCAATAACCTAAAATTACATGAATATAGTAGAACATACCTAATTAGATACAGCAACTAGCAGGGTAGTATAATGGGGAGAGCACAGGCCCTTCCCTTTGGGGACCAAGGCTCCCAGCCAGCTCCACCATTTACTTTGTAACTTCAGCAAGTCACTTAGCTTTGGTGGAACTCAGTTTCCTTTTCCTGAAAATGGGGATAACAATATTCACCTTGCAGAAGTGTTGTGAGAATTAAATGAATTAACCTTACGGATCACCTTCCACAGGGCCAGCACGGAGGTGCTCAGTAAGTATTAGCTAAATGAAGGGCAGTTACATGCAGGAATAGGAACCAGCCTATGAACAAAAGACTGCTGTGTGGAAGGTTTACCTCCTTTCTTCATGAAAGCAAAAGAAGTCAGGAAGAAGGACAAGTTTGTAGCTACATTTCAAGTCTGCAAGTAAACGATGAAACTCAGATCTTATCTCCAGCAGAACAGATATCTGTAAGGCTATTTTAGGGATCCTAACCCCAACTTAAGGAGCCCTGGTGGCACGGTGGTTAAGCACTTGGCTGCTAACCGAAAGGTTGGTGGTTCAAACCCACCAGCTGCTCTACAGGAGAAAGATGTGGCAGTCTGCTTGCATAAAGGTTTATAGCCTTGAAGACCCTATGGGACAGTCCTACTTTGTCCTATAGGGTCAACTCGATGGCAATGGGTTTGGTTTTTTGGAATCCCATCCTAAAAGGAGCCCTGGTGGTGTAGTGGTTAAGCACTTGGCAGCTAACCTAAAGGTTGGTGGTTCAAACCCACCAGCTGCTC
>NW_004444029.1:6856568-6881231 GCF_000243295.1 Trichechus manatus latirostris
CATCCTAAAAGGAGCCCTGGTGGTGTAGTGGTTAAGCACTTGGCAGCTAACCTAAAGGTTGGTGGTTCAAACCCACCAGCTGCTCCACAGGAGAAAGATGTGGCAGTCTGCTGCTGTAAAGATTACAGCCTTGGGGCAGTTCTACTATGTCCTGTAGGGTCACTATGAGTCTGCATCAACAGGTTTTTGGAACCTCTTATGAGTAAGTTGCATATAAACATTTTATTTAGGTGGTATCATTCTAAGCTTCTCAATAGTGTAGTTTTTTTTTTTTTCTTACCTCTCTTTTCTCCAGAAGGAGCCCTAGTGGTGCAGTAGTTAAGCACTTAAAGGTCATTTGTTCAAACCCACCAGCTGCTCCATGGGAGAAAAGATATGGCAGTCTGCTTCCTAAAGATTACAGCCTTGGAAACCCTACAGGGCAGTCCTACTTTGTCCTATAGGATCGCTATGAGTTGGAATCGACTCGACAGCAGTGGGTTTGGTCTTTTGCTCCAACGTAATACTCTTTTCCTTGTCCCTATATATCCTCAGATATCATTAAGCACAATTATCACCTAGATTCTTCAATTAACATTATGCCTTTCTTCCAGTAGCTCAAATGATTGCTGCTATTATCAGCTATCATTCAGTCAAGTAGCTTATACTTTCTTCTACACACTCAAAATTCTATTCTTTTAGGCTTATCATCACTGTTAACACTGGTAATAGAACCCTGAAATAGGAGCAAAAGAGCAAGCTCGGTTTGGGGTTAATCAGTTAATAAGCCAAGGAGCTGCTCTGAGCCTTAGTGTCTTCCACTGCAGAATAGAATACTCCTGCCCATCTTACATGCTTGTTAGAAAGGGCAAATGAAAAAATGTTTGCAACAGGACTTTGTGAACTATAGCACAAAAGGCTTTCTGATGTTCTCTAAAGTTTTCTTGAGGAGCTTTCAATCTGTGTCCTATGTCTTTTCCGGGCTTCCTACTCATGGTTCCTTTTTCTTTCCTTCTGTTAATGGTACTACCAACACCCTTCCATTTCCCTTTCCCCACCTACTTGCCATCATATTAAAAAAACAAAAAAGGCATTTCCATTTTCTCTTCATAAGAGAAATCACCTTGAGCAGACTATAAAAGTTTTCTGAGAGTGTCTGTTGAATGTCTGGAAGATTCCCCTGGCGGATATGATGCCAGGCAACGCCATTGATGGGTAACGACTCAGCCCCTGCAGCCACTGCAATCGTTAATCCCAAGGCAAATATATCTGCTTTGGGAAGGTGCCGATAATCCTTTAAAATAGAAGTCAAGAAGGCCAGTTAGTTTGCCCAGCAAAGTGAGTCTCAGCCAAAACCCAACTCTTAGGAGAAGTTCATTTGTGTGTGTATATGATCTAAACAGACATGTGGGCAAGGTCACAGTTGCTGTGGTGAGTGGTTTATGTCTAGGGGAAATAATGGAGCAAAATCTACCCAATTAACAATGCGGTGCCCTGAGGAATCCAAGGCAGCTTCTAGCGCCATCTTGCTCCATCAGGTTCAAGGGGGCTTGAAGCATTAATGGTGGATCACAGGAAGGAAAGACTTGTTTTTTCCATGATTATTATGCCAGAGGACGTTTCCCCATCCCAGGCCTGACTGGACAGAGATCTGGGAGATGGACGATGACTACAGGTCATTCAATGACTAGAGCTGGTAGTGCTATCAGAAGGATGGTAGCCTAATAAGCATGGGTTGGACCAATAAGAGCTTGAGGGAAAGTTTTCTTTCCTAGTGGGCAACCCAAGAGTCTGGGAATTCTAGGGAATACAAGAAACAGTCTAGGACCTGTCCTAAGAACAGTGTGAGTATTGACTCATCCTGATGGAGCCCTCTTTCTTCATTGCTTCTTTAGAAAAGCATCTCTCCTACCTTTAGTCTCTATCCTGAATGGGAAAAGAGACACTGTGGATTGAAATTATAAATATACACTTTTCATTACTCACACTGTGAGCCTTCATTTGAGAGTTAATGGTTGAGCAGATTACAAAACACCCCACATTTCCCTAATCTATACCTCTTGCAAAATCTCTTTAGCCAGGTAGCGACTATCACCCTCTTCCACTTTGGGTTTACTTATTGATGTCACATGGCCAAGGTCACCTAAAAAAAGTGGTGGGGGGGACATAGAGAGCTCTTTAAATCATGTCTCCTTAGAGCTGCAATGAATGCAGTCTTCAGTATCAGTTTTCTGGGATGGCAGTGTACTGGCAGGGGTGTAAGGCCGGCTCACCAATTTTATACATCACATTGGCAGAGAGAAACCAATCCGTCTCATTTTCAATCTCGTCTGGGGCTGCAGGACAGTCATTCTGCATCTTATGACAAATGAAGATGTTACCTGAAAAAATATAGTATTGATCTAAGTAATGATTCCTAAGATTTTTCACGCCAAAGACACTTTTCTGTATCTGACATTTCAGATTCCCCCCCTCCTCTTCCTCTATGTTCACCCAACAAGACCGCCAAAGTTTCTATTCTGTGGAACATCTCCCACTACTTACGTGGAGCCCAGCTATCAGTAATACCTGTCTGAGGGAAAGTGACCTCAGACAGTCCACATTCTCTGAAGAGTCTGGTGGAAGGGTACCATTATCTCAGAACACACATGTGCAACAAGAGTAAAAACTTGTCCGTGGGTCTCACATCAGTAGATGGGAAAATCACTGATTGCGGCTCACTTTGATTAGGGCCGAATCAGAAGGGGCACAGCATTAGTCGTGAACACATTCAGGATGTAGCCAACGTGCTGTCCCTCTGCTGTGGTGTAAATTAAACAACTGTTTTCATAGTTTTTCCTCACTACACCGGAAAGAAACTTCCCTCGGTCCTCTGGGCCCAGGAGGAAAATGGATAAAGCAATCTAACTGAGTATCTTTAGGGGGAGACAGATACAGGGAAGGGGTCCTGCTGGCAAACACTTTGTTTGGCATTTGACAAACACACAGGCACAGCTTCCGAGGATGGTGGAAACAGAACAAGCCATGCACGCAGCAGGCGTGAGGGGCACACACTGACTGGGTTTGATGTCCAGGTGCGCCGTGCCGGAGCTGTGGATGTACTTGAGCCCCAGGGATATCTGCAGAAGGATGTCCTTGAGTTTGGGCTCTTGGAAATGATTGCCGGACTTCTTGTTTTCAGATATGGCAGCCTGCAAGCTCCCACCTGGGAAAGAACAACAGAGAGCAGACCCACCGAATGAGGGAAAATGTCTGAGTCTTATAGGTGAAAGCCTAGTAAATACTTAGCAAATTCCTCATCAATGACCTCAGTCCAACAAGTAGATTACTGCAGGGTCAGTATAACACATAACAATATCTGCCTTCTGTCTACACCACACTGGGAAGAAGATTTACAGGGATTTTAACGAAGACAAGAAAATTCTAGTATCCCAGGTTTCCAACTAGTGGCTCTACTGCCTCAAGTATGCCCCAAGTAACACTGTAAACCATCACCCATCTGTGGTAGCTTGTGTGTTGCTGTGATGCTGGAAACTATGCCACTGGTATTTCAAATGCCAGCAGGGTCACCCGTGGTGGACAGGTTTCAGTGGAGCTTCCAGACTAAGACAGGCTCAGAAGAAGGACTTGGCAATCTATTTCTGAAAATTAGCCAGTGAAAACCCTGTGGATCATGAGAGGATATTGTCCAATATAGTGCTGGAAGATGAGCCTCCTAGGTTGGAAGGTGCTCAGATACAGAGTGGCCGTAACAGTGGACTGGAACACACCAACGATCGTGCAGATGGTTCAGGGCCATCTTCATTTCGTTTCACTATACATGGCATTGCCATGAGTCGGAGCTGACTCAGCGGGAACTAACTACAGCAAACACTGCAAAAGTTTGACCTAATTGTTAAGCACACATAAACCAGAAGGCCACTCAGGGCTAACCACAGAGCTACTACTGGTGTAGATGATTCATTCCGTTCCACCGCCATGATACTAGTTAGGGACCATTAGTAATTTTAATACAATTAATTCTAAGTTTAATTCTATTAAAAATATATCATGAGATGAGAGTATTTAATGACTGCTCACCCAAAAGAAGTATAAAAGCTCTAGATACACCTAAATCCTATTTGTGTTGTGTCACAATATTTCTACATCAACTGTAGACTCTCTTGATTAATCAACGTTATCAATAAAAAACAGGGCCTGGATTCATATGACCACCTGACCTTGGATGCCCCTGCCCTGGGGTATTAGCTCGCTCTACACACTTTATAAGGAGCTCTGGTAGCGCAAAGGTTAAAGACTCTACTGTTAACCGAAAAGTTGGTGGTTCAAAGCCCGCTGTGGCTTCTTGGCAGAAAGACCTGGCAATCTGCTCCCATAAAGATTACAGCCTAAGAAACCCTATGGGGCAGTTCTACTCTGTCCTGCAGGGTCACTATGAGCTGAAATTGACTCAACGGCACGTAACAACACGTGCTTTATTTCATCATTTAGCAAGCACTGGCAGATGCTTCAGTCAAGTTAGAGAGCTCTGAGTCTCTCTGGCACTTACAAATCGCTTAGCTCCACCCTCCAATATATATCAGAACAATAGGATGTGAGATGGCAATAGGATTTTTTTGGGAAATTGTATTTAAGGGTATCCCGTGTACAAATGAAGTAAGATCAATCTGTCATACTAAGAACATTATGTTCAGAAGGAAAAAGAATTCAGCCCTTTGTGAAACACTCAGAGGGCCACAGGAAAGTGGTTTTGTTTTTCTCTGGACTCTTCTAAGGACTTATTTACTGTAGACGACTTATGGATTAGAAAGTAATAAGAATTGAGGTTGTTAAAAACGACATTGCCCAGTGACTAAATCTGAAGATGAGGTTACAAGTTGTGACAGGAGGGGCAAGGCTGCCCCCTGAGACCCCATGTCCACTGGGGCTCTTGTTTCCCTTCTAGCCTGGGTGGGGGACAGGTGGGGGTGGGGATGCAGGGCAGGAGGACGAAGAGGGGAGAAAGAGGGGAAGGAGGGTATGGAGGGGGAGGGGGCAGAAGGACCAGGCTCTGGGTCATTATTCTACCTTACAAATAAGTTGGACTTACAACCCTTTATTTAGAGGCATAGGGAAACACCTGTGCATGGATTATCCATAACTATGAACAAGACCTGTTGCTGTCGAGTCAATTCTGACTCATAGCGATCCTACAGTACAGAGTAGAATTGCTCCATAGGGTTTCCAAGGAACAAGACAAGGTATAAAGGCATACTTTGTTTTGCATAATCAACACACATTTGAAAAGCTCTAGTGTCTGTGAACTACACTTTGACATATCTAAGTTACATGTTAACCGGCAAGTACAGTTACTGGACCACCATGATGGCTAGACTACGACTCCCATAACCTACCATGTCTCGTCCAAATCCACCGCCTGACTTCCAGGGCCCTCGTAGTCTTCCACTCTTTACCTTGCTAACCTTACTTCCTGTGGCTGAATAGTAAACAGAACTCGCCTCCGTCAACTTAGTCTCCAACTGTCAGACCCATTCCCCATGTCACGTCCTTTGCCTGAGTGCTGTCCCCTAAAGCACGTCTTCCCTCTATTTCTTGAACTCCAGTCATCCTTCCACAGGGTCACATTCAAGGTTTACTGCCCTTGTGGAATCTTCTTAGGTTACTCTAATGACTATTATTGAGTTCTTACCATGTATCAGGTATTGACCCTATGCTACTATTCGACATGGATTATCACTAATTCTCAAACTACTCCCTTAGTAAGTATTACTATCTGGCTACTCAGTGAGACTAGTGACATCCCAGAGATCACACAACTAGTCAATGGAGCTGGGCTTAGAGGCCAGGTCTGCCTGCCTTTAAAGCTAGGCTCCTTTCACCCCCAGACACCATGCCTTGCTAAAATCCATCTTCTCTGAATGCTTCTATCCACAGGTGTACCATTTAGCTTCACACCTGATTTTTTCTTGTGGATTCATCTTAATGGAGCAAGTGGCATAAAACTCCTTGAAGACAAGGACTTACCTTACCTCACCCTAGAGTATTTTTCACCCTAAAACTTAATATGGTGTTGAGACTATAGGAGGTATTCAGACATCGAAATAAATTAGGAGATGATCTGTAATAGGAATAATCACTCCATCTTATTCTTTTTTATTTGAAATCTTTATATTGTCCCAACTCAAGTTAAAGTCAGTTTTCTTTAATTAATTTTTGTAGGAATAACAAATATTTATTTGATGTTATCTTTGTGTGTTGATAGTAAAGAGTCATAGAAATAAAACCAATCTTCCTCACAGAGTAAGGAATGAAAAAAAAAAGAATAGGGGATCTCAGGCTGTGACAAGAGGAAATTAGGAAGGGAAGGTGATTAAGAAAAGTCCCAGCCTCTTAAGCACCAAATATAGGTGTTATGGATTGAATCTTGTTCCCACAAAATGTGTTTGAAGTCCTGGTCCCTGTACCTGTGGATGTGATCCTGTTTGGAAGTAAGGTTTTGTTTTGTTAGGTTAACGAAGTCATACCAGAGTCACACCACTTCTGAGTTGTGAAAAGAACAGATTAAACACGGAGACATACATACACGGGGAAGACAGATGCCATGTGAGAAGCCGTCTACAAGCAAAGGAATAGCCAGGATTGCCGGTAGATACCAGAAACTGGGAGAGAGGCCCACAGAAGAAATTTACACTGTCAAGGCCCGGATTTGGACTTCTAGCCTCCAGAATGGCAAGAAGATAGATTTCCGTTCTTTAAAGCCACCCACTTGTATTTTTGGTATAGCAGCACTATGACACTAATAGAGAAGTGTGCCATTTTTTTTTTCCAGATAGACTATCAGAGGAAGGAATTGGGAGGAATTTATTATAGAAAAAACCCATAAAGTTCATGAGGAAGGCTGCAAGGAAATTGGGCTATATGGAAGAGCAATTACACCTAAGTAAGTGGTGGGACGATAGTTTGCCTCTATGATTCCCATCCAGGCCACCTAAGCGGAGGCCTTGGGACCATATGGCACCTACCCAACCCTACTGTCTCCATGACCACATAACTGTACTCACTATGCACCCCAGGGGAGGCAGTTTCTCCTGCTGAATTTTAACTCAGTGTATCATTTATCAGAAAATGCAGGCTTACACAATTAATCTTGTAGTTACAGGGGGAGGAATGTTCTTTCTGGTTGTGTACCCTGCTCACAGGATGGCCATGCTATGTGCACCTGAACAAAAAACACCCCCAGTCACAGACGCCCAGGACAGCCTGGCAGAACAAAGGCCCCTTCCTGTTAGCTCCTTCCCTCCTTATACTATACCCCTCCAGTTTATACTATAAAACCCCAGGCCTGAGTTCCCCCTGATTGCTTACCCACGACGCATTGAGGGACGAGTGGGGAGGTAACTAAATATCCCAGCCTTGGAAACGAGCCTTTTGGGGGAACCTGGATCCTGATAAACCCTACTGCATTTATCGTTGTCCTGATTAATATGTAACTAATAAAGCCTGTGACCATGTCAGCGAGTGGTGTGATTATCCATTCTGATCCAAAGAGCCCTGCACTGTCTGATTTCTTTCACGCACTACATTGCAAGACGGAAAATGTCACGTTCTTATTTTGCAGGATGTGTACCATTTTCTATGTTTCTAGCAGCTCACAGTATTACCTACTTACCTACTGTTAATTTATGGAGCCCTGGTAGCGCAAAAGGTTAACAGTTTGAATCCACCAACTGCTTCTGGGAAGCCCTATGGAGCAGTTCTACTCTGTCCTATAGGGTCGCTAAGAGTCAGAATCGACTCAACGGCAATGGGTTTACTGTTAATGTATTTATTTTATATAATGATGAGGCTTTATTACTGATCACTATCCTCAAAAGACAGGTTGGACATACACACTCAGGCCATCTGCTGGTCACTAACATTACTGGATAACAGGCATCACTATTAAACAACTTCAGGGTGAGTGTGCGTGGGGCGGGGGTGCAAGGCGGATGGGCCAGCTATCTGATATTACTGTGGCCGGGATGTGAACGGCCATTCCTAAAATGAGGGCAAGTTCTATTCGATGTGGTAGCACTTTTCTACTTCATCACTGACTTTCTCATGAAAAATATTTCCAAGACTAACAGCACAAAACTACTGTTACACCAGCCCCTTAATCATAGATGAGAACTAGGCTAAACCAAAGGGATCACTCTTTGTGTGTCATGCCACCCAGAAAACAGAGTTTTACCAGGTCACTGTGGATGTATGGTCCCGAAGGACCTAGGAGAATATATCTGAAGTCACCGAGTTTCACAACCAGCACTACGCTACCCCGCCCAAAGCTCAAAGCTAAGAAAGTAGCAGCAAAAAGCAAAAAGAAAATTCAGGGATCCACTTGAAAATTAATCAAAAGTTGGCTGTATATCTAACCAATGCAAGATGAAAAAAGTCCCGTCCCCTCCTCCAAAAAAATGATAGTGAATATGGTTTGCATCTTCTAGAATACTTAGCAGAGGAACCCTGGTGGTGCAGTGGTTAAGCGCTCACCTGCTAACAAAAAAGTCGGTGGCTCAAACCCACCAGTTGGTCTGCAGGTAAACAATGTGGCTGTCTGCTTCCATAAAGATCACAGCCTTGGAAACCCTACGGGGCAGTTCTACTCTGTCCTACAGGGTCTCTATAAGTCAGAATCACCTTGACAGCAGTGGGTGAGAGAATACTTAGCAAATGATAAAATGATGATTTACCGTTCACACCACTAGGGTAAAAGCTTTATCTCTAAGCACCAAGTAAAGCTTGAAGGGAGTGACAGCTTTTATATATCAGCTACACACCAGCTTAGGAAGAAATAATCGAATAACCTGAACCCTTTTCAGGGTTCATATAACAAGAAAATTCCTTTTCAGCTCAGCACATTTTCTCAAGCTCTCTGCTTCCATACAAGACTGTGTAGGTATAACTGCTATGCCTGGCATAAACTACAAGGAGGTGTAAACTAAGAGGTAGAGATTTCTGAAGAAATCTTTCTTTAAACCAAACCCTTTAAAAGATCCACCAAAAACAAAGCAAAACAACACGATCTAAAATAATCACTTGATAGTTTAGGAAATAACTCATCTCTGATCTGGAAAACTCAGAAAAGCCCTGAATGTGAGACAGCATAGAATTGAGGGAGGGTAATTTAAAAAAAAAGAAAAAAAGAAAGAAAGAAAAGCAAATGGTATGTTTTTGAATGGTATCGGTGCTATTACTTAAAATAGTAAAGCGCTCATCTCCCTCTCTGCAGACATCCGCCCCGTACTTACCATTGCAGTACTCGTTCTGAATGATCATGTGGTCATCTTCTGCCCACGCAGAGTAGTATCGCACCACATGGGGGTGATGTCCAAGCACAGCATGAGCATACACCTCACGCAAAGCCGAATCCCTAAGAGACAGAAGGGCGTTGAGGAAAGGCCATCAAGAGAACATATGCAAACTGTCTTTAATAGACGAGCTATGGGCATTGTTAACACTCACGCTGGCAGGACATTTATTGAGTACCTGCTACTTCCCTTACTATTTTATCACATTAAATCTTCATAACCGCTCAGTACAGTAGGTATTATCATGCCCATTTCACAGACAGGACTAAAGCTCTAGGAAATTAAGCGGCTGACCCAAATTCAAACAGGGAAGAGTGGGCCCAAGGCCAGAACCCTGGTCTGCCCATGCTCAATGGCAGACATGCTTTGAGTCTTCATTACACTGATTGCAACAGTAGGTATTATCATGCCCATTTCACAGACAGGACCAAAGCTCTAGGAAATTAAGTGGCTGACCCAAATTCAAACAGGGAAGAGTGGGCCCAAGGCCAGAACCCCGGTCTGCCCATGCTCAATGGCAGACATGCTTTGAGTCTTCATTACACTGATTGCAATCTCCAGTTAAAGAGGTGAGACAACACAGGCACAGGTTTGCAAAAAACCTTGACGAGCTGGCCAAGATGGCCACCCTGGACTTGACTGCAGATATTTTGACGGGCTCTGTGTCTTCTCTAGGAAGACTTGATGAGTCGAAGTTAAACTCTGCCGATACAATGTAGCTGAAGGGACAGCCTTGGGGAGAGCTATTCACTATAGAATGGGAAAGACCAACCCAAGAAAAGCTAAACAGATTCTTGGTAAATTCCTGTATAAAAATGAAGAACTCCAAAGCCTGTAATTTCAGATTCAGCGTGTTAAGTATTGTATTCTAAATATTTAAAAAGCATTGGCCGATTCTGAAAATACATTTGTTTTCCCTGTGATCGGAAGAACTTTTGAACAAGTAGTTCTGGGAATGAAATACAACTGCTTGTTCATAACTTGACTACTAGATTCATTATTAATACATGGTAGAGGTAAACCAGTGAGTTAACAATAACTTCCAATTCAGCAATAAATCTATTCATTAAAAAAAAGGCAGTAAGACCTGTAGTAGAAGGTGAAATTCAAGACAGTCATCAAATCAAATCAAAACAAAACACAGTCTGAAATAATTACTATATAGTTTAGAAAATAACTCGTCTCTGATCCGGAAAACTCAGAAAGGCTACGAATGTGAGACAGCATACAATTGAGGGAGGGTAATAAAAAGAAGAATAAATGGGATGTTTTTTAATGATAGTAGTGCTATTAGCTAAAATATTCTGACAAGAAACAGCTCGTCAAGTGTGTATTTCCAGTGCACTTCCAAGGTACTCACTCATCTGAGAATCCTGTGAGAGGTCTCATCGAGCGTTTTATTGCATAAATGCATCCATCCAACCTCTTAATGCACTTGTAGACAGTACCAAACTCCCCAACCCCAATCTTTTCTACCTCTAAGAATTCCTTTTCATAGCGGGAAGTCATGTTGGTTTCTCGTAGGACACACCTCTGAAAAAATAAAAAGGAAGTTAAAATAAAATTCTTCCTAACATACCATGAGCGATGAAACTGAGGCATGTGGAAGAATGTAATCAATGTCATTGAATTATACATAACAGAAATTGTTCAATCAGCAAGTGTTTTGTTGCAAGTATTTTCATCACAATAAAATTTTTTTAAAAATTGAGACATGTTGCATTTCTAAATTGCTCTTAGTTTTCAAAAAGACTTTTGAGGCAAACCCAACAGGTTCTGCGTCTGTATTTATGGTAGCGAGACGACCTTCCTTGTACTCTTTGTAACCTTCCACATAAGTCTGTACTCACGTTTCCCTCGTATCTTTTCCAATACTCTTTCTTCTGTCTGGCCATACTAATGTTCCCGATATGTTCCTACAGGGGACACGTCTACTTACACCCAGAGCTACTGCCCTCTACTGGGGGCAGGGTGAAACATGTTTTAAAAAGATATCTCCCTTTGACTCACATCTACCTGTCTCACAGTCTAGCTGCTAACGTTTCCATCTCAAACTGAATAATCGTATTTGTTTTCAATTTTCTCCCTCGAAATCTTTTTCTCATAGTCTAGAGAACCAAATTCTTTCATTGGATATTTCAGAGTGTGTGATCCCCTACTGGTCAACCAGCAATACCACTCATTGCCCAGCTAGTAAATCACCCACATCTGTAAGATGAGGATCATGGCTACTACTCATCGGGACTCTTTTAAATATTACATGAGAACTTGTAAATAACTTAGTACAACTCCAAGCACATGGTAAATTTTCAGTAAGTGGTAGCTATTACGACCAAAATCTACATATATTTATACGAATCTCAATCCAGAGGATTTACCTCCCTGAAGTCATCTTTCCCAATGCCATTAGCAAGAATTTCTTTCTCACGTAACATTAAGAATTTAAAAAACTTTGGCTCTTCCTAGCTATTCATTTTCAACATCCAGTTCTGAACAGTCTTCATCAGCAAGAGCTTCAATTTTCATTGCCCCTAGTCAGTCACAAGCTCTGTTTCTGCCATGTCTGCATTTCCTGTAACTACCCAGCCCTCCCTCCGTCTCTTCTAATACTAACAGTTATTTTTGAAAAATGATAATGTAGGATAAGAGACACCTAATTGTCACTCATGAACTTCTGTTCAAATGCCTGCAGGCCTTCTACCAATTTCACACCAGCTATCTTCCCACACTCATCTCAGACACCAAATAAGTCAGTTTGCCATCTACATGCCTCCCAACCACCCGCCCAACCCTCTCACACACGTAACATGTTCCCCTGCCATCACAGCATTAAAGGTTGTTACCTTTGTCTAGAATTATCTCAATAATAATATGCCATCTCTTCTACCGCAGTCCTGCTTCCTACAAAAAATACTTCTGTTGTTATTGCTGTCGTTGTTAGGTGCCATCAAGTCGACTCTGACTCACAGCGACCCTATTTACAACAGAATGAAACATTGCCCAGTCCTGCACCATCCTCACAATCCTTGTTACGCTTGAGCCCATTGTTGCAGCCACTGTGTCAATCCATCTTGCTGAGGGTCTTCCTCTTTTTCACTGACCCTCTACTTTACCAAGCAAGATGTCCTTCTCCAGGGACTGGTCCCTCCTGATAACATGTCCAAAATACGTGAGACAAAGTCTTACCATTCTCACTTCTAAGGAGCATTCTGGCTGTACTTCTTCCAAGACAGATTTGTTTGTTCTTTTGGCAATTCATGGTATATTCAATATTCTTTGCCAACACCATAATTCAAAGGCATCAATTCTTCTTTAGTCTTCTTTATTCACTGTCTAGCTTTCACATGCATATGAGGTGATTGAAAATACCATGGCTTGGGTCAGGCACTCCTTAGTCCTTAAAGTGACATCTTTGCTTTTTAACACTTTTAAGAGGTCATTTGCAGCAGATTTGCCCACTGCAATACATCCTTTGATTTCTTGACTGCTGCTTCCATGGGCGTTGATTGTGGATTCAAGTAAAATGAAATCCTTGACAACTTCAGTATTTTCTCCATTTATCACGATGTTACCCATTGGTCCAGTTGCGAGGATTTTTGTTTTCTTTGTGTTGAGGTGTAATCCATACTAAAGGCTGTGGTCTTTGATGTTCATCAATAAGTGCTTCAAGTCCTCTTCACTTTCAGCAAGGAGGATTGTGTGATCTGCATATCGTAGGTTGTTAATGAGTCTTCCTCCAATCCTGATGCCCCGTTCTTCTTCATATAGTCCAGCTTCTTGGATTATTTGCTCAGCATACAGATTGAACAAGTATGGTGAAAGGATACAATCCTGACACACACCCTTCCTGACTTTAAACCAGGCAGTAGCCCCTTGTTCTGTTCGAATGACTGCTTCTTGGTCTGTGTACTGGTTCTCATGAGCACAATTAAATGTTCTGGAATTCCCATTCTTCGCAATATTATCCATAATTTGTTATGATCCACACAGCTGAATGCCTTTGCATAGTCAATAAAACACAGCTAAAGATCTTTCTGGTATTCTCTGCTTTCAGTCGAGATCTATCCGACATTAAAATATCTGACATCAAAAAAATATTTCTACTGTCCCCTATATAGATGAATTTATCAATATACATACATATGGGTATGTATATACACATTGTACATATGTGTATACCTGAATATACACACATAAATATACACACTGTCTAGCTCCACATTCATATACAGGTTGTTTTGAGACATATTTCAAAGATGTTAGAGAGCCAGTGTCTCTTGGGCAGTGACTTTTCTATAGATTTTTCCCGCTACTGGCTCTCAACGCAATGCTTTGCACATGTTGGATGTTCAATATATGTTGTTGGCATTTCCGTCTGAAGCCAGGAGATAACTTATAAAGTAAGTTAGGGTAAAATCTGAGGGTAAAATAGTGAAGGTGGGAGTCAGAATCATTTACGTACGAAGACTGGCTTCAAGTGGTGTTTCGTGCTACCTTTCTCTGCTACCTTAGATTTCTCAGGACATGTAGTATTAAAACCATGGTTTTAATAGCCAAGTGTTAACATTTTTAAAAAATTAGCACATTTTATCTATCCAAGCAAAAGAAAACTTGCTGCAAAAAAATTTATAAATTAAGAGGAAGGAAAAACAATGAATCTTCAGTTCCCACCATTCGAAGACATGGAAGTAACAGTGGCTGTAGCTTGCTCCAACTCTCTCTGATTTATGCGTAACACACATTTTTGATGATTAAGCTTATAAAATGTCAATTTTTTTTTTTGTACACTGAACATTGAACCTAAGTATGTTTCATATTATATATACCTTGATGGTACTTTAGGAGTCCTGGTGGCCTAGTGGTTAAGCACTCGGCTGCTACCCTAAAGGTCTGCAGTTTGAACCCACCAGCCACTCCATGGGAGAAAGATGCGGCAGTCTGCTTCCGTAAAGATTTACAGCCTTGGAAACTCTATGGGGCAGTTCTACTCTGTCCTATAGGGTCACTGTGAGTCAGAATCAACACGATGGCAGTGGGTTTGGTTTTGTCTGGAATGGCAGTGTAATATTCCAGTGACTTAAAACTCTAATGTATTTAGCCACGGCTATTTTCTTATTGTTGGGCTCTTGGTTTTCCCCTTTCTCCCCGTTTTGTTTGCACTAGCACAGATAAGGCTGTAATAAACATCTCTGCGGATATTTAAATTATTAAATATTAAAAAGTATTCTTTTCTTAGGCTAGATGACCAAGTAAGCAATTGTAGACCAAGGATTGTGAGCATTATAAAAATCTATAAATATTGACATATTTAAAAGTAAAATTTTACATGTAAACTGTAGCTCTGGCTTCATGCCATTTTTCTCTGCTCTGTTTTTCCATTTGGAGACTTTAAATATCTTGATTTTCCCTTCACTTTTCTACCCCATGAGTACAGAATTCTTTCCCGGATCAAAGAGAGAAGCAGCAATCTTTAATTTAAAAATACTCCAAGGTAATGATTCAGCAATGTAATATCAGACACTTCCTGGCAAAGTAACAACCAGCAAAGAATACAAGACTCTGATCATAGTCCAGGTAAATCCACATACAAAGCACTTTTGCGAAACTACAAAGTGTGTGTGTGTGTGTGTGTGTGTGTGTGAGAGAGAGAGAGAGATGGAGTGTGTGTGTGAGAGAAGAGAGATGGGGAGTGTGTGTGTGTATGAGAGAGAGAGATGGAGTGTGTGTGTGTATGAGAGAAAGATGGAGTGTGTGTGTGAGAGAGAGAGACAGATGGGGTGTGTGTGTGTAAGAAAGAGAAATGGGATGTGTCTGTGTGTGTAAGAGAAAGAAAAGAGAGATGGTGTGTGTGTATGAGAGAGAGAGAGAGAGAGAGAGAGATGGTGTGTGTGTGTATGAGAGAGAGAGAGAGATGGGGTGTGTGAGTGTATGAGAGAAAGTTGGGTGGAGAGGAGAGGAGGATAAAATGACAGGGGTCTAACAGCTGGGTCAGGGAAGCATGCTCACCTTGGCAGGCAGCTCTTGTTCTACCATGCCTTCCTGTGGACTCGCTTCCTCACTGGGAGGAAAAAAAAGTTATTTCAGTGTATGACTGGCACTAATTGAGCCTGGTACTATGGTAGGTTCTGGGGCTGTAGGAGTGAATAATTCCTTCTCCCCTGCAATTTATATTTATATTTGGGGGCGGGGAAAAGCAAGAAAGGTCAACATAAGAATAGAATAGGGTAAGAAAAGGATGGAGTCCTGGTGGCGCAGTGGTTAAGAGCTTGGCTGCTAACCAAAAGGTTGGCAGTCCGAATCCACCAGCTCCTTGGAAACCCCGTGGAGCAGTTCTGCTCTGTCCTATAGGGTCGCTATGAGTCAGAATCGACTTCACGGCACCTAAAAGCTACAGTAACAACACGATACCAAGAGTACCATGGACAGTGCCCAGTTGCGTCTTGGGAGAAGTAAAAGGCTTTCCCAGAATGCAGGTAAGCTACAATACCAAGGATGAGTAGGAACTAGCTACCAAAAACCCAAACCCATTGCCGTCGAGTCGATTCCAACTCATAGTGACCCTAAAGGACAGAGAAGAACTGCCCCATAGAGCTTCCAAGGAGCGCCTGGTGAATTCAAACTGCTGACCTTTTGGTTAGCAGCCATAGCTCACAACCACTATGCCATCAGGGTTTCCAAAAACTAGCTAATGGAAAGGAGCAGGGTTTGGGGCAGGTAGAACAACACCCACTAAGACTTGGAGGCAAGAAAGCCTACAAAACATATTGAAACTGTAAGTCGGCATTATTCCCCAAATGAAGAAACCGGGGCTTGGAGATGTAAAATAACTCAGGGCCACACAACTAGTAAGTGGCAGAAATGAGATCTGAAACCAGCCCTGACTCCAAAGCATTTGCTCTTCACTGCCACACTGCACTCCCACAGAACCTGGCTTTGAGTTCTGCTCACAGGCAGACTGAGTACAGCAGGACAACTCTACCCCTGGCTAGGATGTCTAGTACTTTTCAGGAAACTGAAACTCTTTGGCATAAGGAGTTGTATTCTGGGTCCTTATGCAATGTTTCAATTTCTAGATCACTAACTATTGATTTTTCTTTTGGAGACATATGGGGTAGAAATGGCAAAGGGGAGACTCGACACTCATGGACATAAATTGATCCTGACATCTGTGATTTAGATTTAATACTACATCCAAATAATTTATAAAACAACAATGTAATAAGAGAGAAAACACCCTCTCAGAAGCACTAAAACATTACTAAAGTATCACCACTTTCATTGCCAGGAATTCAAATTTGCAGTCTTTTCCCACTGGCTTCAGTGAGAGGTGAAACCATTAGAATTCACTGTCAACCACTAAAGAGCTAAAAGCATTAGCAATCTTGGTAGCCAAAGTGGGTTTTTGCTGTGTGCTTGTGTTGAAGTCCTGTTTACATAAGATCCAGGAGACAGTGTTGAGAAAACCTATTCTGGCTACAAGTCTCATTAATATGCAGTCATTGCTTCCAAAGAAACAAACTCAACATGGCACATTAAACGCTCTGCAAACTTGATTGCTAGCCATGCATGTATTTTGCTGAGTCTGCATGAACACAAATGACTGCCCTGTTTTACAGAGGCTTCCCTTCAAGGCACGTGGTAAAGAAACATCTCTGAGTAACAGGCAACATCCTTGTTTGGAATGACTTCTACCAGTCTACGGGCTTTGTGGAATAGTGCAGCTGGCTTTCCACTTTTTAACACCTCAGAAAGCAACACTACCTTTTTCTCTTCTGCCAATCCTCCATCGCCTGCTGAGAACTTTAAATCCATTCTCTATATTCCCATCACCACCATTCACACAAGCTAGACTCAAAACAGCAGTACGCTCCCTCTGCCAAGTCTGAACTGTCCCTTCCCCAACAGCTAGCCCTACGGTAGCCAGAGGAGACCCTTGGGAGCAACTCCACAGCCCCTTCAACGTCCTAATGGAAGTCCTTGGTCTCTCACTCTGTCCTGCCTTTTATAGGGAAGGCATCCACAGTACACATCACAGTGGAGAAATGCTCAATTCTCTGTGACAACACAGGTTAAAACCAACATTGATATTTAGGAAGACAGGAATGCGTGCAACATCATAGAACTTCGTGTAAGTGCTTGTTCCTAGTCTTCTACACCCTTCAGCTCAGTCAGTTCTCAAAAGTCATAGGCAACGGTGCACTCACGGCTCTCCTCTGATTTTCCTCTTGCCACTGAATTGAAGGAATAACTTTCTGTAGGACTCTGGGGTGAAGGGATTGACATTGACCAGAGCCAATGAGGTCATCTCATTCACAAAGGACACAGGCGTGAGCCTCAGGTGCTTGGAGCTCCGGGAGGAGAGCTTCCCTGCTGGAGAGACTGCTGTGGGGCTCAGCTGGGTCTGGATGGGATGAAAAAAGGGAGTCAGGGTGGGGTTAGTGAATCCTGCTAATGTTTAAACCAAAGAATATTCTTGCTGAAAGGGATCTTAGAGATTATCTGATTCGGTGCCAACTAGTTGCATGGTAACTGGCCTTCTTATAAAAAACACCAACTCCAGCCTTTACCTCTAGATATTCTGATTAATGAAGTCAACCCAGGAATCTTACTTGTGTTAAGCTACATCCTTACCCTGAAAAATTCTGATAACTAGCTATGAAGATCATCAGTTCTAGTCCTGCATCTAACTTTTAAAGATAAGGATTTTAAGTTTACCAAATAAAAAAAAGAAAAAAAAGTTGCCATCAAGCTGACTCTGACTCATGACAACCCCATGTACATCAGAGTAGAACTGTGCTCCATAGGGTTTTCAATAGCTGATTTTTTGGAAGTAGATCACCAGGACTTTCTTTCGAGGCACCTCTGGGTGGATTCCAACCTCCAACCTTTTGGTTAGCAGCCACGCACATTAATCATTTGCACCACCCAGGGACTCCAATTAAGTTTAGACAAACAAAAACGACTCTATAGAAGACCTGGTCTTTGTCCTTTCAGAGTTTATATTTTAACTTCCCTGGATTATTTACGCAAACGTTTGTTTGGTGCCTGCAGAGTGGCTGGTGGTGAGCTACCTTCTGAGGGTACAGAGATAAGACCTGCTCTTCAGGAACGCACAGTCCATCATCAGTGGCTCATCGATGTTTCGGAAATAATCACTTCATAAAGGAAAGAGTTCATAGACCTACATGTGGAAGAAGAGGTTTCTGATTGCACTTAAAATTTAGTATTAACAGAGAGGAGCTCTATGAAATGGGATAGAGATTAAAATAATGCTCAAATGCGAGCTCTTCGTTCAGGGCTTAGCAGTGGCTACAACTACCACAGGAACACACAGAAAAATGAGCGGGTCTTACCACTCTGAAAACCCAAACCAAACCCATTGCTGCTGAGTTGATTCCTACTCATAGCGACCCTATAGGACAGAGTAGAACTGCCCCATAGGGTTTCCAAAGAGCGCCTGGTAGATTCAAACCACCAACCTTTTGGTTAGCAGCCAAACTCTTAACCACTGCACAACCAGGGCTCCAAGTGGGGTATGATAAGAGAACATAAGCCTGAAAACTAACTGGCCCTGGAATTAAACCAAAGGGCACAGGAGAGAGATCAAAGACAGAGAAGTCAGATGATACAGCAGAACGCCAACATGACCTAAGTTGAGGGGCCAGAGGAGTACCTGAGCTATAGATCTAGAAGAGTCCAGGTGTGTACCTGGCCACAGTAGAACCCTGCAGTATAATCGTGGTACCGTGAGGACCTTTCTAAGGAATTCTACTGCTTTGATAAGCTCTCCTTGTGACTTTTCAACGTGGAAGCAGAAAGTAGACGACAACCTGACTCACTACATGAAAATTTAATTAAAGTTTGTGAGTCTACAAAGAATCAACATGGAACTTGTTATAAATAATACATGATGGATCTAAGCAGAAATGAAGGATGCTACAGAGTACGCACAGTAACCTAGCATTTTAAAAAGGATGAAGAAAAACAAGTCATTGCTGGAGTCAAGGGCTTTTACAAGGATTTACACACCTCCTACAGTTCATAGGGTAACCCCGGGACTACGGTCAGGCTAAGACCTCACTGAGAAGCTATTTACAATGCTTCCTTAGTATAAGGGCTGAATATTGGTTTAAAATGATAATAAAAACTGTTGGTTCAAAATAAGTGAAACTATACTCTAGTTGGGGGCATTGGTGGTTCAGTGGTAGAATTCTCGCCTTCCATGCGGGAGACCCAGGCTCATTTCCCTGCCAATGGACCTCATGTGCAGCCACCACCCGTCTGTCACTGGATGGTTGCATGTTTTTATGATGCTGAACAGGTTTCAGCGGAGCTTCCAGACTAGGACACACTAGGAAGAAAGGCCTGGCAATCTATTTTTGAAAATCAGCCAGTGAAAACCCTATGGATCACAACAGTCCAATCCACAACTGATCACGGGGATGGCACAGGACCAGGCAGAGTTTCCTTCCATTGTGCACAGAGTCGCCATGAGTTAGGCTGGCTAGATGGCCGCTAACACCAGCACCACCACCACTGTCCCAGTTCAGGCCCTTTTCCTCTCTTATCAGACCCATAGTGAATACTTCCCTGCCCCCAGGCCTCTCTTGCTCTAGTCCACCCTACACGTGGAGGCCATGAGTTTTCAAATGCCCCTGCTCAAAACCATTTAATGGTTCTGTCAACACCTTCAGGATAGATCTTGATCTAGCTCCATCCTAGCTACTCCAGCCTCATCTCCAGTGCTCTCTGCTGTACTAAGTAGCATGCACACTCTGTCCCTCCATAACATGGTAGATGCAGGTCCCTATGCCTATAGTTCCACACCCCTCCTCGTTTGCCTGGCGAACGTCAATTCATCCTTTGACACTTCTCTCAAACCTTACTTTCTTTGGAAAGACTTCCCTGATATCAAGACTTAATTCAGAACTCTTCCTCGATCTTCCCTCATCACTGGCTACCATTTGTCTGGGACAGAGGAGCTGAACTTCAATGACTGTTTCACTTATGTATCTTTATCCATTTTGTAGGCACATTGTGAAGGCAGTAAATGGGTTCTGCCAGCAGAGGATCTGCTAGCGTATCAAAGTTTTCTGTTAGTGTCGAACGAATGAATGAAACATACAGACCATTTAGCAGACCCATGTCATGCTGTCTTGCTGGTGTATTCCTGCTCAGGGCACAGTCTCTGCCTGGAACTATCAGCCCACTCTCCTCATAGTTTCCGCATATCAAAATTGAGCTCAGCTTGCATTGCCGGTCCTAGGCCTCCTCCACCTTTTCCCATCACTGCACTAGGAGCAATCCATGCAGAGGACTCCGTTTGGCCCCTCTTGAAGCACATCTCCCCTCTCTCTGTGGGATGGGGAGCTTTTTGAGGGCAGAGACTATCTCCAATGCTCCTTGCCCACAGCTGGGTCTCAAATAATGAATGAGTAAATGTAACAATGAACACATAGATGATCAACGGGTTGGTGATGGAACCACTGAGAATCCCGCAGATGGACACATTAAAGTAGCTTGCCTATACCTCACACAGGAAGCTTAGTATACGTGGCAGACGCGGTGCGCATACTCAGCGGGTCCTAAAGAGGCACACTGGCTGTAACTGTGCCGTAGCGGGATCACAGTTGGTACTGTGATCATCTCAAGTGCCTCCCGCTCAGCCAGCAGGAAGCAGAGCTGGTCCCAATCCAGGTATCACACACCACTGGCACCAAGTCTAACACAGGTAGCCCTGCCCCAACCTCGGCGTGAATAACGTGGCAGATGTAATAGGAGACCAGGGATGGCAAGAATAAGGCAATGTGCTGACTACTAGGAACTGTGCTCATTTGCCATCTGCTATGGATTGAACTGTACCCCCTAAAAAGACATGCTGAGGTCCTAACCCTAATACCTGTGAATGTGACCTTGTTTGGAAACAGGGTCTTTGCAGATGTAATTAGTTAACATGAGGTCATACTGGAGTAGGGTGGGTCTTAATCCCATATGAGTGGTGTCCTTACAAAAGAGGAGAAAAGACACACACAGAGACAGATGGAGACAGAGGGAAGACAGCTATGTGAAGAAGGCAGAGATGGGTGTGGTGGAGCTACCAGCCGAGGGATGCAAGGACCACTGGCCATCATGAGAATCTAGGAGAGAGACATGGAACAGATGCTCCCTCAGAACCCCCAGAAGGAACCAATCCTTCCAACACCTTGATTTTCTGTTCTCATAAGCCACCCAGTTTGTGGTACTTTGTTAGGGCAGCTCTAGGAAACCAATACAACATCCTCAGTTTGTAAAGAAGTATCAACAAGTTATGTCTTTGCTCACGTACATCAGAAGAGCCTTACTTCACCAGATGAAGAAGAAGAGATGAGTTCCTTCAGGAAAGTGCAGTGGCAAAGAGGTAAATATGTTCACACAGTGGGTGTGAGCATTCTGATATTAGGAACTTTAGTAAATAATCCCATAAAATAGAGCCAATTGGATGGAAAAAAGAATAGAATAACCATAAAAATAGACTAGAATAAGAATAGAATAGGCAGGATTTCAGATCTCTAACCCTGATTTGGCACTGACTGATGAGAGGCCAGTTCATCCCTTGGGACTTTGATTTTCTCATCTGTAAGGTGCATACATTGGGCTTGATCTCAGTCTTCCCTCCAGTTCCAATATTCTTTAACTAGGAGTCTTTCCTCACTCGAGATTGATTTGGGGCTGCCACCAAATAACAGCTCGTTCCAAAGATTTGGAGAAGACAGCTGGCAAGACGTTTAATTCTGTTTTCTGGTAACTAAACACTTCTTCATTGTCACCAATACACATGTCATTGAGGACACACAGCATGGTAGACAAATACATTACATACCACAAGCTGGATTTAAGGAGCACAGGTCTTGGAGCCCTGGCCCTCTCCCCCACCACTCACTCACCTTGGGCGTGAAGGGACTGCCATGGTGCTGTGACATTCTCTTGTCTATTGGGGCTGGTGTTTCGGGACACCTGGAAGGGCCTGACACCGGAGTCCTCATCATCGGATCTGGAGTCCTCAACATCAGATCTGGAGTCCTCAACTTCGGATCTGGACTCACTCTGTCCTTCCCCTGAGCCGTGCTGAGTCCATGGATGTTCTGAAGGGGAGTCCTGGGAGGGGTAAGCTTTGCCTCTGCCGCCTGCAACTCAGACTTCTCTGGGGTCTGACTCTGGGCTTCCAGGGGCTCTTGTTCTTTCTCCTGCGCCTCCTTCCCAGTCTCTTCTTCACAACAAGAGAAGTTTAATTTCTGCTTCAGCTCCTTGTTAATTCCGCTGTCATCCATCTCCATCAAAGAGCTTCACAGCATAGGCAAGGAGGTCTATCAGAGGGGAGCGCGGCGCCCTCTGCAGGAGGCAGGAAGAGGGGAGAGGTTGAGTAGCAAGTTCCCAACTGTGGTCTGCCTTTGCCTCACCCACCGGCTACACCAAGACACTGTGAGTAACCCCCTTAAGTACGTCTTCCCTCTGCAAGACCCCAGCTCCGTCCTCATCTCCATTCTGATGAGAGGAAGCTCCAGCAACTCTTTGAGCAATGACGTCCAGTTGATGTGTAGAACTCTTCTAGCTAGCCCCGTCTCCTGAACCCGTGTGTGAAACACCCCATGGATCCTGGATCCTGTAACGTGGCATGGCCTTTGAAAATACTCATTGGCCAATTCGGGAATAAGCTCATTGTTGGAAGGAAACTATTTTCACTCTTTTGCACTTACCATTTATAAATATCACCTCCTCTTCCCTTCTACCTACCACTCACCCAATGGCTAACAAACCTTCACTGTGGAATCTATTTCCACTCATAGCGACCCTGTAGGACTGGGTAGAACTGCCCCATAGGGTTCACAAGGATGCAATCTTTATGGAAGCAGACTGCTACATTTTTCTCCTGTGGAATGGCTGCTGGGTTTGAAGCACCAACCTTTTGGTTAGCAGCTGAGCACTTAACCACTCTGCCACCAGGGCTCCTGCCCAATGACTAACAGGAGTTAAAGACAATTTGGCATCACCTGGATATCATAATGACCCTCAAACAACCTCTAACGTATTGTGGCTTGCAGTTCAAGTCCCTGGTAAAGATGCCCCTTAGATCTTTGCCGACATACCTGCCCTAACTAAGACACCCCTCCCCCAGGCGTGAGCGGTTAACCCTTCTAGGGAATCGCAGGAATTTTAAAACCGACAAGAGAGAGGCCAGAAAGATCAGCAGCACAGAGAAGGGCTTTAAAATGACCGTTACTTTTGCCCAAAATGCCTTATTTTGTAAAATGTTTTCTGTGTTTATCTTAATCGATTACCACTTAAATTCACTATTTAATCTCTTTCTCATGGAAGCCTCATGGGCAGGGTAAAAAGGTCTCTGAAGGGAAATAGGACAGAACCCCTGTATCACTTTACAGGCGGTCTACAAGAAAGGACAATGACATACATGAGTCCCTCAGGATCCTGCAGGCGGGGCCTCTGGATGCGCCGGGCGTGAGGACCCGTTTGCCCAATAAAGGGGGGCCCTAAGGAGAGAGCCACTGAGGAACCGTGGCAGTGGAGACGAGCTTGATTGTGACTGAAATCAAGCTCATTTCCCTTCTCCTTATAGTCCTTGGTTCCCCTCGCCTGTCACCTCTCCCCTTTCCTCCCTCCTCACCATTCCCTCCACTCGCCCCCCTCACTCCTTCCCCACTCCCAACCAGACCTCCCGGGGTGTCACCCCAATGGAAACCAGCTCGGGGGATGTGAAAGTATTAAGGCCTTCTCTAGGTGCGCACCCCACCATTCCCTGCCTCCTGCCTCCCACACGAACTCCCCCAGACAGTTCAACATGAGGTAAACTTGAGCTCACAGCCTGCAGTCCCCACGGCTCACCTTGTCAGGCAGCCAGCAGCCCTCAGGGGCCAGCAAAGAGGACGGAGACGCCACAGGGAAAGGATCCCAGGCAGGTTACCAGTGAGGAAATTAGTACCACCTGAGAGCCCGGCCCAGAAGCAAGTTTCCTGTTTTCAAATCAGCAGGCCAGGTGGTGCCATTCCTTCCCCCGGTGTGGCTTGATCTGCTTCCCCTCACATCCACTCTAACCACTCTGCCTCCCAGGCCAGCTGGAGGTGGCTCTGCACCCAGACCTGGTAGGAAAACACTCAAGAGAGCAAGGCCTGCAGGCAGGGCAAAGGGGTGGTGTCATGGGTGTCACCCATGTGGATCACGTCACCACCTGCCTTTCCCCTCCGCCTTGCCATAATTCTCAATTACCCTTATTTATGACCACACTGTTTGCCTAGGGAGGCAGCTTCACCGTCGTGATGGTCTAGACCTCTTGTTCTCCCCCACC
>NW_004444029.1:6881708-6889196 GCF_000243295.1 Trichechus manatus latirostris
CACCCCCACCCCCATGTGCTGTCACTCAGACAATGCACGTGGCTAAGGTTTCCCAACTGTTGTTGGTAAGTGCCTCTGAGTCGACTCCTACTCATGGTGACCTTATGTATAAAACCCATTGCCACTGAGTTGATTCCAACTCATAGTGACCCTATGGGACAAAGTAGAACTGCCCATAGGGTTTCCAAGGCTATAATCTTTATGGAAGCAGACTGCCACATCTTTCTCCTGCAGAGTGGCTGGTGGGTTCAAACCGACCTTTTGGTTTGCAGCTGAGTGCTGAACCCCTGTGCCACCAAGGCCTTATGCATAACAGAACAAAATGTTACTGGTCCTGTGCCATCTTCATGATCATTGGTATATCTGAGTCTGTTATTGTGGCTACATGTCAATCCATATCATGGACGGTTTCCCTGGTTTTCTCTAACCCTCTACTTTACCACACATGATGTCCTTTTCTAGCGGCTGATCTTTCCTGACGACCTGCCCAAAGTAATGGAGAAGAAGTCTCGCCATCCTCACTTCTAAGGAGCATTCTGGTTGGATTTCTTCTAAGATGGATTTTGGACCCCTGGCTTGATATCCACATCACAGACTTCTATCTTGAACTTCAGTTTGCAGCCACCTGATCAACCCTCTCTTTGGATATCCAATAGCATCTTCGTCTTCACATGTCCAAAATCAGACTCCTCATCTTCCCTGCTAAACCTATTCCTGTGACAATTTTTTCATTTCTCAGTAAATGGAAACTTTATGCCAAAAATTTGTAAGTAATTATTGGCAGCTCTCTTTCTCTCAAATCCTGCATCCAGTCTCTGAGGAATCCTTGCCGTTCTATCATTACCTCTTCCCTGGAGATATCAGCTTTCTCCTCCCCGGCACTCCTTCTTCCATCCTTGTCTCATGGCCCGCTATTCATCACCCCACAGCCAAAGTGATGGTGCCACTCCCGTGCTCAGATCCTCCAGTGGGTGCCTCTGCCTCACTCAGAACACGCAGCCAGCCTGGTACCAGGCCTGTGGGCCGTAGGACCACCATGGTCTCTTACTCTACCCCCTCTTCCCATCATGCTCTGCTCTAGTCTCCTGCCTGTTCCTGCAGACGCCCAACGCTCCTTTGCCTCAGAGCCTTGCTTCTTCCCCACACATCCACACAGCTTGCTCACCCCTTCTTTCCCTTCAAGTGTCTGCTCAAAGGCCACCCCAACGGAGAGGTCTGCCCTGACTGCCCAACATGGTGTCCACCCCCCTTCTCTGCCCCCACCGTTTCACTTTTCTTCAAACCACTTATCACCCTATCATTCATTACACATTTAATGGTTTGTCTTTCTCAATTGTGCATCTCACTCCCTCCTCCCCTCAAAACTAAACTAACCAAACCCCATCACCATTGAGTCGATTCCAACTCATAGCAACCCTATAGGAGAGTAGAACTGCCCCATAGGGTTTCCAAGGCTGTAATCTTTACAGGATTAGATTGCCACATCTTTCTCCTGCGGAGCGGCTGGTGGGTTCGAACCTTCAACCTTTCGGTTATTAGCCAAGCACTTAGCCACTGCGCCACCAGGGCCCTTCTCTTCCCCCCAGCAGAAGGTGTATTCCATGAAGCAGGGACTTAACTCTCCTGTGCTGCTCTGGTTCCACACCTGGAAAAGGACTTGGCACACAGTAGGTGCTCAATAAACACTGGTTCAGTGAATCCAGGAGCCTGCTGTGTGCCCTGTCCCCAAGAGGGATACTACTGCAGAATGGATTAGCCTCTTATGAGGTTTCAATTTCTCAGCCTGGATGCAAATTTAAGAGGAATAAAAGGGCTGTCTTATTATGTTAGCTGATGTCAAGTTGGCCCCAACTCCTGGTGACCCCATGCACAATGGGATTGGACTGTTGTGATCCATAGGGCTTTCACTGGCTGATTTTCAGAAGTAAATTGCCAGGACTTTCTTCCTAGTCTGTCTTAGTTGGAAGCTCTGCTGAAACCCGTTCAGCATCATAGTAACACACACGCCTCCACTGACAGACGAGTGGTGGCTGTGCATGAGGTGCATTGGCCAGGAATTGAACCAAGGTCTCCCGCATGGAAGGCAAGAATTCTACCCCTGAACAACCACTGCCCTCAACATCATCATAGGGTCTCCGAATCGATTGTCCTTCACACCTCTTTCTATTTTTCTGCTTCAATCTGTTGAAAATAGGGTTACTGTGAGTCAAAACCAACTCCACATCACCTAACAACAACAACCTCTTTCCTGCCCTCCACACCTCTTTCCCCCACCAGCACTGTTTTACAACTAAATCCCATCAGTTCCCTTCCTACCTCTTCCTGTTAAATTCAGTAGACACAGAGAAGATAAAATGGATGGTCAGATATAGAGCCTCTTTCAGACTGAGAATGTGTGCTTCATCAACATTTTTGAGCATCTAGTCTGTGTCCCTGGGTGGCCCAGATGGTTTGCACTTGACTAAAACCCAAAACCAAACCAAACTCATTGCCGTTGAGTCGATCCAGGTTTGAACCCATCTAGCAGTGCTGTGGAAGAAAGGCCTGGTGATCTGCTTCTGTTAAGACTACAGCCAAGGAAACCCTATGGAGCAGTTCTACTCTGTCACGTGGGGTCACCATGAGTTGGAATCGACTTGATGGCAATAGGTTTGCTTTTTTTTGGTGTACTATGTGCACAACTCAAAATGAGAAGAAACAGCTGCAAACATCCATTAATAATCGGAATGTGGAATGTATGAAGTATGAATCTAGGAAAATTGGAAATCATCAAAAATCAAATGGAACGCAGAAACAGCAATATCCTAGGCACTGGTGAGCTGAAATCGACTGGTACTGGCCTTTTGGAATCAGACAATCATGTGGTCTACTATGCCGGGAACGACAACTTAAAGAGGAATGGTGTTGCATTCATCATCAAAAAGAACATTTCAAGATCTATCCTGAAGTACAATGCTGTCAGTGATAGGATAATATCCATACACCTACAAGGAAGACCAGTTAATATGACTATTATTCAAATTCACACACTAACCACTAAGGCCAGAGATGAAGACACTGAAGATTTTTACAGACTTCTGCAGTCTGAAATTGATCGAACATGCAATCAGGATACACTGATAATCACTAATGATTGGAATGTGAAAGTTGGAAATAAAGAAGAGGATTAGTAGATAGAAAACATGGCCTTGGTGATAGAAACGATGCCGGAGATCGCATGATAGAATTTTGCAAGACCAACGACTTCTTCATTGCAAATACCTTTTTTCACCAACATAAACGGTGACTATACAAGTGGACCTCGCCAGATGGAATACATAGGAATCAAATAGACTGCATTTGTGGAAAGAAAAGATGGAAAAGCTCAATATCATCAGTCAGAACAAGGCCAGGGGCTGACTGCAGAACAGGCCATCAATTGCTTATATGCTGCAAGTTCAGGTTGAAGCTGAAGAAAATTCGAAAAAGTCCACGAGAGCCAAAGTCCAACCTTGAGTATATCCCACCTGAATTTAGAGACCATCTCAAAAATAGATTTAACGCACTGAACACTAATGACCGAAGATCACATGAGTTGTGGAATGACGTCAAGGACATCACACGTGAAGACAGCAAGAAGTCATTAAAAAGACAGGAAAGAAAGAAAAGACCAAAATGGATATCAGAAGAGACTCTGAACTTGCTCTTGAATGTTGATTAACTAAAGCAAAGGGAAGAAACGAAATGATGAAGTAAAAGAGCTGAACAGAAGATTTCAAAGGGGGGCTCGAGAAAACGAAGTAAAATATTATGACATGTGCAGAGACCTGGAGTTAGAAAACCACGATCGGCATTTCTCAGGCTGAAGAAACTGAAGAAAAAATTCAAGCCTCGAGTTGCAATACTGAAGAATTCTACAGGGAAAATATTAAACGACCCAGGAAGCATCAAAAGAAGAGGGAAGGAATACGAAGAGCCACTATACCGAAAAGAATTCGTCGACATTCAACCATTTCCGGAAGGAACATATGATCAGGAACCGATGGTACTGAAGGAAGAAGTCCAGGCTGCACTGAAGACATTGGTGATAAACAAGGCTCCAGGGACTGATGGAATACCCACTGAGATGTTTCAACAAATGGATGCAGTGCTGCAAGCACTCACTCGTCTATGCCAAGAAATTTGGAAGACAACTACCTGGTCAACCGACTGGAAGAGATCCATATTTGTACCCATTCCAAAGAAAGGGGATCCAACAGAATGCAGAAATTATCAAAGAATATCATTAATATCACATGTAAGTAAAATTTTGCTGAAGATCATTCAAAAGCAGCTGCAGCAATACATTGACAGGGAACTGCCAGAAATTCAAGCCAGATCCAGAAGAGGATGTGGAACAAGGGTATCATCACTAATGTCAGATGGATCCTGGACGAAAGCAGATAATACCAGAAAGATGTTTACCTGTGTTTTACTGACTATGCAAAGGCATTTGACTGTGTGGATCATACCAAATTATGGATAACATTGCAAAGAATGGGAATTCCAGAACACTTAATTGTTTATGAGGAGCCTGTACATAGATCAAGAGGTAGTTGTTCAAACAGAATGAGGGGATACTGTGTGGTTTAAAGTCAGGAAAGGTGTGTGTCAGGGTTGTATCCTTTCACTATACTTATTCAATCTGTATGCTGAGTGAATAATCCAAGAAGCTGGACTATGTGAACAAGAACGGGGCATCAGGATTGGAGGAAGACTCATTAACAACCTGTAACATGCAGATGACACAATGTTGCTCACTTAAAGTCAAGAGGACTTGAGGCACTTACTAATGAAGATCAAAGCCCACAGCCTTCAGTATGGATTACACCTCAACATAAAGAAAACAAAAATCCTCACAACTGGACCAATAAGCAATATCATGATAAATGGAGAAAAGATTGAAGTTGTCAAGGATTTCATTTTACTTGGATCCACAATCAACACCCATGGAAGCAGCAGTCAAGAAATCAAATGATGCATTGCACTGGGCAAATCTGCTGCAAAAGACCAAAGATGTCACCTTGAAGACTACGCTGCGCCTGACCCAAGCCATGGTGTTTTCAATCACCTCATATGCATGCAAAAGCTGGACGATGAATAAGGAAGACTGAAGAAGAATTGATGCCTTCGAATTATGGTGTTGGCAAAAAATATTGAATATACCATGGACTGCCAGAAAAAGGAACAAATCTATCTTGGAAAAGGTACAGCCACAATGCTCCTTAGAAGCAAGGATGGTGAGACTATGTCTCATATACTTTGGACATGTTATCAGGAGGGACCATTCGCCGGAGAAGGACATCATGCTTGGTAAAGTAGAGGGTCAGTCAGAAGGAGGAAGACCCTCAACAAGATGGATTAACACAGTGGCTGCAACAATGGGTCTCAAGCGTAACAAGGATTGTGAGGATAGTGCAGGACCAGGCAGTGTTTTGTTCTGTTGTACATCAGGTCGCTGTGAGCTGGAACCGACTCGAATGCACCTCACAGCGACATGGGCAAGATGCTAGGTGAAGCCGCAAGTGGGGCCGGTAGCACAAATTTTTAAGTCTCCACTTTTGTTCATTCACTTAGTTGGCAAGTATTAATTGAGCATCTGGTATGCAAGGCACTAGGAATATAAAGACAGGTATAGTGGCTGGTGACCCAGAATATATACATAAATGAAGGTGGAAAAGGTCTGTAGGGTTAGTGTCATGGATTGAATTGTGTTCCCCAAAAATATCTGTCAACTTGGCTACGTCATGATTCCCAGTATTGTATGATTGTCTACCATTTTGTCATCTGAAGTGACTTCCCTGTGTGTTGTAAATCCTATTACTACGATGTAATAAGATAGATTAGCAGCAGTTATACTGATGAAATCTACAACATTAGGTAATGTCTTAAACCAATCTCTTTTGATATATAAAAGAGAGAAGCAAGCAGAGAGAAATGGGGACCTCATACCTGAGGTTCCTGCGCTGAGATGCTCCCAGAACAAGGGAAGACTGATGACAAGGACCTTCCTCCAAAGCTGACAGAGAAAGCCTTCCCCTGGAGCTGATGCCCTGAATTTGGACTTCTAGCCTGCTAGACTGTGAGAGAATAAATTCTCTTTGAAAGCCATCCACTTGTGGTATTTCTGTTACAGCAGCACTAGATGACTAAGACAGGGTTAAGAAAAGTTGAGTCTTCACTTTATAGAACAAGCTGACTGGGATGAAGGGGACAAGCTCAGTTTCTGGTATACCCATACATACCTCGAGGGCAATATGCGAGGGGGCTTTAGGGGGAGAGTTCACACAGCACGGGAAGAAGTTCCTCCTGGGAGAAAGAGGGGAGGAACCCTAAAGCCGATGGCTTTGGAAATTAATTAGGGATTTTCTACAAACCCTCCCTTTACTTGTAAGATTAAAAAGTCAGTGCCTCACCCTTGGTGTAAATCTGGTGGCTGAGTAGCCATTTCAGAGGGGGTGGGAGTGAGATAGGAACGGCCATTAAAATAATGAGGGTGGCTGAGCAGAGAGCTGTTCAGACTCACAATCCATCCGAGGGCCAGGAGGACCCAGAGGGCCCCGGGATTTATGTGCCAGGTGTCTGGCCAGGGGGTGTTTAAGGTTCGAGCCCTACGTCCAGAGATGCAAAGATAACATGATTTAATCAGAGTTGATCCAGATTGCCAAGGACATAACACTCAACCACCGCCCAAAGCTGCTGCTTCCGGTCCCAAACGCAGGACCTCCTGATATGAACGTGCTTAGGCAGCGTCTTTCCCCTGGAGAGGAGGGGTGTTCAGCTCAAGCCCTGGACTCGGAAAAGCAGTAAGTGACCATTCGACACTGTGGATATGTGAATAGCCACTGAAATGGGCCGGGACACCAGGCAGGTCCCCTCCAAGTTGGAAGGCCCCCTGAGTGGGCAAGACCCGAGCTGGAAAGCCCCCGAGTTGGAAGGCCGGGTCGGGGCCCTATCCAGCTCACTCAAGGGCACCCAGACCGGGTCAAACACACAAGAACCCCAAGCCGGACACCAAACCCACAGCAGCGCCAGGCCGCACCCACAGCGCAAACACCCCCGGCGGCCGGCTTCCCATCCCTGTCCGGCTCGCCGCTGCCCGGGCCGCACCACGAGTCTCATGTAAGCGCCGCCGTCACGGGCCACAGGGCTTCAAAAGTCACGGTAGAGGACAGATTCGCAGAGGCACGGCTACACCACGACCCTAGGTGAGGGGGCACCTGAGCCCACACCCAGGAGACAGGTAGAGCTGGCGGCTGCGCGGCACGTTTTCTGAGCAGGAGCGCACAGCTCCGCATGCACCCCAAACAGCCTTTCCGAGAGTGCCACGGGGACAGTCGCATCCGGCGGGAGAGCACGGCGGAGGGAAGGCATGGGGGTGAGGCGCGGGAAGCGAGCTGGTCGGGCCCGGGGTGGAGGGTCGCCGGGGCGGACTCCGCCTGCTCCCCACTTCCCTCCGGTCCCCGCCCA
>NW_004444029.1:6889860-6926170 GCF_000243295.1 Trichechus manatus latirostris
GCACACCTGCATCCCCGACCCCCATCCCTCCCACCTGCCCCAACGGGCGGCTCAGGGCTCCAAGCAGGGCCTCGCCCCCTACCGAACCGAGCGGGCCCCCAGCTGGGTCTGCGCGCCTCTCGGCCCAGGCCGTGCGCTTTGTCCCTGTGCCCCCACCGCCCCCCACCTTCGTACCGTGGCTTCCCGTGGACCCCGTCCCCACGGTCGTGTGTGCACCTCACTCCTGACGGTCCCCTCGCGTAGCAGAGCAGGGCTTGCTTTTGTTCTCCCGCGTTTCTCGCCGGGCTGACAGGCTTCCACGGAGAGAGGAGGAAAGCCCAGGTGAACTCCCGAGCCTGGAGGGCCTGAGTTCCCGGTTCTCTGTCCCACCCTCAGGGCCTCCAGCACCACAACTTCCCTAGCAGCCAAGTTCACTCTCCGAGGGAGTACTCGAGTTTGTGCTGGAATTAGCGACGGGATGGCGGGGGTTAAGCTGGGGACTGAGCAAAGCAGCCGCCTCTGGTGGAAGCACTTCCAGGGAGTAGAGAATTAAGGGCTGCCTCGCATCTGCCCTTAAGAAGCCCTGATGGCACAGTGGTTAAAGCTATCGACCCCTAACCCAAAGGTCAGTGGTTCAAAACCACCAGCAACTCCACAGAAGAAAGATGTGGCAGCCTGCTTCCATAGAAATGCACAGCTTTGGAAACCCCAGAAACCCTATGGGGTGGCTAAGAGCCAGAATCGACTGGAGGGCAGTGGGTTTGGTTTTGGTTCGCTTCACCGCTGGCCAACCGCCTAGGGAGGTAGGAAGGGCCAACTGCTGGTGCTGAGAAGTTCTGAATGGGGTTTTCTCAGAAGGCCTCTGGTGTCTGTGAGGGGGAGGGGGAGGTGTTCTCACCTGTAGACATGGTTGTAGGTAAAAATACAAAGCAAAACTATACGGGTCTTCCGGTGGGTCTCTCCAGCCTCCTGCCATGATTGCTCCTTCCTGGAGTTGGCTGCCATCCTCCAGGATGCCTTACCCGGCTTCTGAAAAAGCTGTGAGCCAGCACCTGGCCTGAGGGAGGTGAGGCAGAGTGGGAGGAACATTCAGGTTAGGGTTCTGAGATGCATTCAGGTATGGCCAAAGATGGTGGTTCCAGGCTGGAAAACCTGTGGTCAAGGGTTATGAGCCAATGAGATGCAGGAAGAAGTTAGGGTCACAGAGGCGGGGTCCCTTTTGTAGGGACAGAGTCTGTGGTGAGGGGGACTCAGTCCTTTCCACTCTGATCTGCTCTTTTGCCCCATTCCAATGGCTCTCCAACTTTTTCCACTTGACCCACCACGTGAAAGAGATTTTATGTCACAACCCGGTACACCCACATACCTCTGGGACTGAAACAAATGTTTCACGAAATACCATTGGCCCCTTCTCCATGCAGCACATACTGGTATTTTCTATTCCTTTACTTTTCTTTCTTTTTTTTTAAGTGCTCATCACACATGCTGGTCATGACTCAAAAATTGTTTGGGACTCCCAGTTACTATTTGGTCTTTTTTTTTTTTTTTTTTTTTTACTAGAGTAACCCTTATTGCTAGACAAAAACAGCTACTTTGTAACTAATTATATTCCTCATAGCCTACATCATCACCTATCACTACTACATCATCACCTACCACTACTACATCATCACCTACCCCTACTACATCACCTACCCCTACAACATCACCTACCCCTACTACATCACCTACCCCTACTACATCATCACCTACCCCTACTACATCATCACCTACCCCTACTACATCATCACCTACCACTACTGCGTCGCCTCCCAGTTGCCCTACCAGTTGCTGTGGAATGAACTCCAGCTAATGGCGACCCCATGGGTGTCAGCGTAGAACTCTGCTCCATAGGGTTTTCAGTGGCTGCTTGTGTTGGAAGTAGATAGCCAGGCCTTTCTTCCAAGGTGCCTCTGGATGGACTTGAACTCCCAACCGTTCAGTTAGCAGCCGAGAGCGTTCACCATTTGTTCCACCCAGGGACTCCATATCACCTACGGGCAAACAGATACCAGCACACAGCTCATGCAGGGAAGCTGTCCTGAGCACCTAGGAGAGACGGAGAACGTACCAGGGGCTCACCCAGTAGCGGATCTCCTGCAGAAGCTCTGGGGCTAGAGCCTAGGGAAGGGGAAAGAAGACCCGACACTAACCACAGAGACAGGTGACAGAATTGGGACACACACACACATAAACACACTCGTGGAAGGGTTTTCAGACGCAGGTTAGTGTGGAAAGAACTGTGGTGTTGTAACAGACACTTGAACACTTACTTTGTGCAGGGATTTTGCTCCAATGCCTTTTCCTTTAGTTCTCATGATGATTCTGTAATGTGATGGCCGTTTATACCCGACTAATACACGAGGAAACGCTGGTTAAATCATTTGCAAATATTGCCTCATCAGTGAATAATCTCTAAGCAAACTCTAAGTCCAGTTGTCCCTCTAGTGTACCCCCCTGCCTGCACCTCTGCTCCTAGCTCCACATCCTCACCTCACCCAAGGGTGCGGAGGACGGGGAGAGAGGGAGAGAGAAAGAACACCTTTTGACTTCGTGGGGTTTCTGTTGTTTCCCACCCATAAACTTGCTTTTCTCTCTTTTGCCATCTATCCCAGTCCAAAATGGCGCTTGGCATCTGTGAAAATATTCTGATAGTTCTTCTGTAAAAGAAAGGTTATTACAGGACAGCTCTTTAAAGTAAAAGATGAAGGAATGAACCCCGCTGAGCTCCCCAGGGCCTCAAAGGTTAGCACTGGGCAGGGGCCCTCACAGAGCACCCGGGGCCCCTGCTTCATGGCAGGAAGGTGAGGTGTGCCCCAGTTGCCCCATGAGCTGGAGACCTCCCTGGAACGGAAGCACATCCCCTGGTTTTAGCACGAGGTCTCCCCACTCTCCTCCCAGCAGGGCTGCCGCGGGCGCTTGCTGTTTAATCCTGGCCCGCCAACGGGCAGCTAACAGCAACTTCTGTCAAGGCTTCTGCCCTTCCTTCGCCTGCGTGACCACAGCCAGAGCTTCTCGCGGAAGTTATTACTCGGGGGTGATTTGTCTTCAGTTTCTCTCTCTGGCCTCCTGCCCCGTCCTTCCCGCGTCCCTTCCACCTTGATCATCTCCCCCTTCCTAGGAGCGCCAGGGATTCCCCTCAGCCTGGCCTCCTCGGCCTCTCATTTGCCCTCCCACCCAGAGCGTGTGTGTGTGTGTGTGTGTGTGTGTGTGTGTGTGTGTGTGTGTGTGTGCGCGCGCCTGTGCTCAGTGATTCTGACTGGTGTATGGGGATAGGAGAATAACTCTTTTATTCTTTTAGATACAAGCTTTAGAAAGCTGGGTGAGAACGTGCAGGCAGAGTCAGAGGAGCGGGTAGAATGCCGTGGTCACTGGTTCATGGGGGAATCACGGGCACTGGGTCTACAGATGACCTGGAGACCACAGGCTTCAGGGGCAAGATGAGGGACAGGTTTTGCCCCGCCCCCCCCCACATACACCATACATATGCCGCACACACACACACATATACACACACACCATACACACACCACATACACACACACCATACACACGCCACACACACACACATATACACACACGCCATACACACACCACATACACACACACCATACACACCACATACACACACACATACACACACACCATACACACGCCACACACACACATACATACACACACACCATACACACGCCACACACACACACACACCCCATACACACATGCCACACACACATACATATGCACACACACCATACACACACCACACACCCACACAAATACACACACCATACACATACATTCACACACAGCATACACATACCACACACACACACACCACACAACGTACATACACACACTCACACACACACACACTCACACGCAGTCTCTGTGGGCAGCAGGGAGCCCCGAGGACGGGGTGCTGGGTCAACACTACAAAGCTGCTATTGAAGCCGATCCAGATGCTCGCTGGGTAAGCGGAGCGGGCGGGAGAGACTGGCAGCCCCAGTACTGCTGCCCTGGTCACCTGGCACGTCGCCAGTTGTCAGTGGCCACAGTGAAGGGTGGGAAAGGAGCAAGCCGGGTGAGAATGGGAAATCTGGATCATGAGCGTCTAAGGCAGGCCGCTCACAGGCCGGTTCCTCCGACAGACGAGAAAGTGCCTCGGGGTGACTCAGTCTGCCTGCACTTTCTCCATTGCTCCCGTCAGATGTCAGGGGAGCGCGGCTGGGGCTCACTGTGTCAGCCCCACGCTGGCAGAACCTCCCCAGGCTGTGCGTGACTCACCTGCTTGTGGTTCCAGGGAGAAGTCAGATCGTGGCCATCTGCTGGGATTTCTGTTTCTTCCCTTGAAAGTCTGCGCGGAGGGATAAAAAAAGAAAAACCAAACCCGTTGCCATTGGGTCCGTTCCAACTCATGGCGAGCCCATATGTCCCTGGGTCCCTGGGTGCTGCAAACAGCTTGCACCTGACTACTAACCAAAAGGTTGGCAGTTCGAACCCGGCCTGCAGTGCCATGGAAGAAAGGCCTGGCAATATCTTCTTCATAAGATTACAGCCAAGAAAACCTTAAAGAGCAGGTCTACTCTGTAATACACGGGGTCGCCATGGAGAGTAAAGCCAGGGTGCTGATTGCACCCATCACTTCCCAAGTGCCTGTTATGGGCCAAAAGCTGTCTCATCCTCCCGGCCAGCCTCCCTGTAAAATGAGAAAGGTTCACAGAGGCATTCAATCTTTCCAAGTCACAGAGCCCAGGAGGGGAGCCCCAGTCCATGCCACCCCACCTCCCAAACCAAAAAACCAAACCTATCGATGTCAAATCAATTCCAACTCACGGCAACCCTACAGGACAGAGCAGAACCGCCCCACAGGGTTTCCAAGGCTGTAAATCTTCTATGGAAGCAGACTACCACATCTTTCTCCCTTGGAGCAGTTGATGGGTTCAAACTACCGACCTTCTGGTTAGCAGCTGAACGCTTAAAAACTGTGCCACCAGGGGTTGGTGAAACGCGAGGGTTTTCTATGCAAACCGAAGGCCCTGGGTTGGCATGTGGCTGACTTAAACTACGGGGATTAATTTCTTCCTGATTCAGCTTTCTCCGTATTGGTTCTTTTTTCCTTTGCTTTGGACACACTCTCATCCTAAGTGGTTTTTAAGACTTTTAAAAGTCAATTGGTGTCAGCTGTTTACTTTTCCAGTGTTGGGTCCGAGCCAAGTAATTTTCTGAGGTTTCTGTCGTCTCTGGGATTTGGAGGCTCCCCACAGAGGTCAGTATACAGAGGAAATGTGTTGTCGGGACAAAAAGGACTCAGGATTGCCTTTGTTTCTTGTTACTTCCTGCCTGGAACCTGCCTGGAGTGAGGGCATATGTATACACTGACGGGAAGAAGCTGGCGGGAAGAGTGGAAATCCAGGTATACGCTGCAGAGCAGAGCCTGGTGCAAAGCTACACTCTTGCAGTCCAAAGGGGCTGTACGGGGCTCAAGCTGATGAAATAAAGACCTCGAAAGGAATTCCTGATTGGGAGCCACCTGGCTTGGTTTCCTAGTGCTGCCGTAACAAAATACCACACCGTGGCTGGCTCAGAAGAACAGACGTTTGTTTTCTCATAGTTCTGGAGGCTAAAAGTCCAAATCAGGGCCTCGGCCATGTCCATTCCCTCTGACTGGCTTCTGGTAGCTGCCGCAATCCTTGGCGTTCCTTTGCTGCTTATAGGTCTGCCCCTGTCATGACATGGTGTCTTCCCCGTGTGTGTGTCTGTACCCCCCTTTATAAGACACCACTCAGAAGGGATTAGGGTTAGGACTACACTACTGGGCATGGCTTCACTAGCATCACTAAAGAAGAACCCTCCTCCAAACAGGATCACATCCACAGGTACAAGGGTTAGGACTTCAACATATATTTTTGGGGGACACAGTACAATCCGTAACACCGCCCAACAGGGAGGGAGAGGAAGCAGAGATTTGCCATTAGAAGGAGATTGCTTTGGTTCAAGACCATTGCTTTCTTTAAACGTTTAGAGACGCACTTCCTAACAGGAAGCAGTCACAGCAACTAATGTCCGTTCTCTCCACAGAAACGGCGGTTGGGTGAGATCCAGATAAGCTCAGGCGATTTCACATTTACACAGAAATAGTTAGGAGAGAGAGACGCCCTGTGTGTACACAAAAAACCTGTTGCCATCAAGTCGACGCTGACTCGTGACAACCCGATGGGTGTCAGAGTAGAACTGTGCTCCACAGGGTTGTCAATGCTGAGTTTTCAGAAGCAAATCACCAGGCCTTTCTACTGAGGTGCCTCTGGGTGGACTTAACCTCTAACCTTTTCATTAGTAGCTGAGTGCCTTAACCATTTGCATAACCCAGGAACTTTATATGTGGACAGGACAGACTCCAGGAGCTTGAACAGCATTAGCTCTAGAGATGGAGGACAGAGCCTCCAGGCTGGCATTTACAACACTGAAGTGTTAGACTGTCTACACACCGCGGCCAGGTGCCCCCTCCCCTGGCCCTTCTGGCTGCCCCGGCTCACGGAGCTGCCAGCCCAACATCTATGAGTCTGAGCTCCTTGAAACAGGATGTATTTGCATTGGCATGGGCCCAGCACCTGGCCCAGCGCAGCCAAGTCATGTCCAGCAGTGTTTGTTGAATGACTGGCTGATGTACAATGCAGATTATCACTCCTGCAGTCACCAGAACTCCTCCTTGCAGCTAGAGGCTAGGCAGGACACGTGGGGACCAGTGACAGGCTCGAGGCCTGGACAAGAAGACGAGGAGGGCGAGAAGAAGGAGAGCAAGTTAGGGGGGAAAGGCACTTGTCAAAGGGGACCCCTGTGTCTTTGGACGGTTGTCACTGGAATGGCCCCTTCCATTGAAACGTCCCGGGTCCCAGCTCTCTGCTGCATTCTTCAAGTGCAGTGAGGCTGTTTACAAAATCAAAGGGTTTGGAGTTTGCTGATGAAGCTTGAGCCTGGGATAGATACACGTTCAGTGTGAGGATTTCTGAGCATTTAACGGCTCACCCTAAGGATTGTTATGTTTTTCAGATTTAGTTTCCTTTAAGCTTCTACAAATTCCACATTCCAGCTGGTTTCCTATTTTTGAGAACAGTGGACTATTCCTGCTGAGCGGTGCACTTCAGCCGCGCTGCTCTTTTTCTCCTGGCTCCCGTGGCACATTTCCACCGTTGGTTTGTGTTACTGCAAAATCCTTCATGGTCACTTGGTTAGCATCCTGAAGCCGCCCTAACAGGCTTTCGTAAACCGGGTGGCTTGTAAGGACAGAAATGTGTTGTCTCACAGTCTGGAGGCTAGTGGCAGGGCCAGGCTCTCTCCGAAGGCTCACGGGGAAGAGCCCTTCTCGCCTCCCCTGGCTTCTTGTGGCCCCAGGCATCCTTGGCTCAGAGCCATCATCACACTGCGTCCATCTCCGTCTGTCTGTCTCTCTTCTCTTCTATGAGGACATAACTCAGGTGGGATCAGGAGCCATCTGCTCCAGTGGGACCTCATGTTAATGGAACTAATTACATCTGCAAAGACCCAACTGCCCAACAAGGTCCTGTTCACCGGTGCCAGGGGGTTAGGACTTCAACTTATCTTTCATGGGGACACAGTTCAATCCATAGCAGTGACCTGATGTTTTTTCACATCTCTATTATTTCCATTACTTTCTCCCAATTTGTCTGTTAAAATATTTTAAACCTCAGAGAATTTGAAAGAATAGTACAGTGGGAACCTGTCTGTCTTTCACTTAGAGTCCCCATGTGTTAACATTTTGCCACCTTTGCTCTATTCTTATATGGTCAGTTCTGCTCTGATGTGACACACGTGTCCCTAAATGTCACCGCGCTGTGAAAAATCACGCAGTAAAAGCCACCAGGCTCCGGGGAAAAGAGGGTTAGGGAGGCGACACTGAAAGCTTTGTCAGTGACACACAACAAAAATATCACCCTCTAAGTAAAACGGTTTCACGTATCTTACGTGGTTGAGAACATCGTAAGTACCCAATAACGATGGCCCCTTACCTTGGAGGAGACCTGGAGTTTGCTTGTGGAGGGGGGCATTGGAGGGGCTGAGCTTCGGAGTTCTTGTGCAGGCGTAGAAGGAGGGTTACCTGAGATGGGGTGAAAAGATGGGACAGCAGATGTGGATGGGCATGGCGTACCACCCACCCGGGGAACGGAGGGAGCTGGTAGGTGTTTGAGGTGTGTGCCTGGGTGCATTTTGTGTATTCCTACCTGGCTCGGTTCAGCTGGGTGCAGTGTTCTACATCCCCTGTGTTTCTCACGACCAAAACCATGCATAAGCAAATGTGACATTCCTAGGCTCAACTGTACCCTAATGTATCAATTGTGTTGGAATAAATTTGGCGAGTGTTACGGCAGAATTGACTATCTACAGGTATGTTGCTGTTGCTGTTGGGTGCCACTGAGTTGACTGTGACTTATAAAGACCCTATAGGACAGAGTAGAACTTCCCCATAGGGTTTCCAAGGCAGTAAATCTTTATGGGAGCAGATCGCCAGGTCTTTCTCCTGTGGAGCCACTGGGTGGGTTCGAACCGCCGACCTTTCGGTTAGCAGCCAACCACTTAACCATTTGTGCCACCAGGGATCTTTTTTTTTTTTTGCTGGCTCTTTTGAAAGTAAGTTGCAGGCATCATGGCCCTTTGCCCCTGAGTACTTCAGTATGAACCTCCTGAGAGGGACATTTTTCGACATAACCACAATAACATGACCACCCTCGGGTAATTATCGTCAGCTCATCACGTCGCTCTGTGAAATCGCGCCTGTCCTCACTGAAACTGTGCTAACGAATGCCCGTCCAACCTGGGCTGGGCACTGCACTGTGTGGGGTACCCAAGGATGAACAAGCCAAGTTCCTTTAAGAAGTTCACAGTCTTCTGGGGAGACAGTTGTCTGAGACACTGAATATACCAGGCTGGGGCTGTATCTACTTCCTTTCGTGCAAGCAGTGTGTGGGCAGGAATGTTCTTCCTGGGGGATTGAGATGACTGTTCCCGGCGCGGTGTTCTGGAGCCTGTACTCTGTCTGTTCTCCCACCTGACCGTGACGGACCTTTCTTCCCAGCCCAGAGGGGCTTGTATCCATCTGAAAGTGAACGATGCTGGGTGCTCCATATGATTCTTCCTGTTTCTGTAGAACAAGGCTGGCCAGGTGCAGAGGAGAACAGAAGAGGGTTCTGAGAACCAGCTGAGGAATGGGAATTTCATCCTCTAGGTCTGCTGTATTAACTAGTACACAGGTTTGGCTGTGAGTATCAGAGACTCAAATTAACCGTGGCTCAACAAGATAGGACTTGATTTCTTTTTCATGTAACAGTCGGTAGCTATCCAGCCCAGGGCTGGCATGCTGCTCAGATCCACAAGGCCATGCAGGGATCCAGGCTTACTGCTCCAGCATCCTCTCCACAATCCTTGGGCTGCAAGATCAAAGATGGCTTATCACCACGACCACATTTGAGGCAGCAGGATGCAGGAGGGGGCAGCATGCTCCTTCCCTTTAAGGCACTTTCTGGAAACAGCAACCTCACTTCTGCCCACATCTCGTTGGCCAGAATTTACTCAGATAGACATTGTTGTTGGTTGCTGTCAAGTCGATTCCAACTCATAGCAACTCCACGCGTGTCAGAGGAGAACTGCTCCAAACGGTTTTCATGGCTGTGACTTTTCAAAAGCAGATTCCCAGGCCTGTCTTCCAAGGTCCAATGGGTGGGTTCAAACTGCCAACCTTTCTGCAAGTAGTTGAGCGCTTAACTCTTTCTGCCACCCAGGGACCTCATATAGACATACCTAGATGCAAGGAGCTACTGAGAAATGTAGTCTTCATTTTGGGAGGCCATGTGCCAAGCTAAAAATATTCTGTATAGGAAGGAAAGAATGGATATTGAGGGGCTGCTTGCAGCCTCTGCTAAGCCAGCATGCCTAAAAAACTATAAAACTAGTCCCTTATGATGTTCCTTGGAAAAATAGGTTCATTGGCCAAATAATTTTCGGAAATGCTAAGCACTGCACGGCTTTAGAGATGCACACTGCGCAGCGGCATATGAAAGACTCTGAATGAGCCCCAAATCCTGGAAACAAAGAACTGAACGCTGAACTGTGGAGAAGGGCCTCGTTTGGGGGGAGGGGAGAAAGAGTTAGGGAAGGACGCACAGCTACAGGGATCATAGAAGTAAGAAAAGAACCAACATCGTGAACTCTCATGGAAATCAATGGAAAAGAGCACACACTTTTTTTTTTTTTATTGTGGTGAAAATATACACAACAAAACCTTCACCGATCCAACAACTTTCACATGTACAATTCGGTGACATTGATTACATTCTTCCTGTCGTGCAACCTTTATCGCTATCCTTTTCCAAATTATGGCCCCACCACCATTAACGTTAACTCACTGCCCCCTAACCAAGAACTCCCCTTTTCCTCCCCTTCTCACTGCTGTTAGCCACTAATAATCTTTGGTCTCTATATACAGTAAAACCTGTGAAAGACAGAACCTGTGGAAGGCAGAAACCTGTCAGAGAAGGAAAACTTAAAATATTTTCCATTAATAGAGAGCAACAGAAAAGTGGTAAGACTGCCCCCTGTCAAAGACAGAAAACTTACGAGACCCAGAAAAACAAGTCAGTCTCATCAAGTTCCAGCTCTCACAGGGTTCACTGTACCAGCTATTTTCATATAAGTGAGATCATACAATATTTGTTCTTTGTGACTGACTTATTTCAGTCAGCGTGATGTCTTCAGGGCTCATCCATGTGGTGGCAAACATCAGGACTTCATTTCTCTTTAGGCTGAGCAGTATTCCGTCGTGTGTAGGCACCACATCTTTATCATCCTTAAGAGGATACATTTCTGAGGAATTATCAAATGCCACAGAGAGGTCTATGAGAGTGAGGATTTACTTTTGGATTTGTCAAAGCCTTAGTGGTTGTAGAAAGATGAGGCAGAAGCAAGATCTCAAGGGCTTCAGGAGAGAGTAAAAGATGAGACAGTGTAACGGGTGTAGGACACGCACTTGGAGAAGTGAGGCTGTGAGAAGCAGGAGATTTGGATATAGCCAAGCAAAATGGCAGAATCAAAGGCAGCATCTTCCCAGAAGGGACTGCTGTGTCCATCTGAAGGAGGAATCAGAGGTCCCTTGCTGGCCATCTGGGTAACTCAGGAGCTTGACCAGCAGGCACGAGAGGGATGGGATGAGCCACTGAACATTGTGGTGGTTCTGTCAGCTTGAGCCAGCGGGCCGTTTATTGAGAAGCCACGTGTGCTAAGCCCTGGAATAGGCCATTTTCTCTGAATGATTTTGTTTCTCTCATCTTCCTTTTTCCACAGGAAACATGGTGGAATGGTGCCTACCTCAGGACATTGACCTTGAAGGGGTTGAGTTCAAATCTATGGCTAGTGGGTCTCATAAGATCCAGTCTGATTTCATGTGAGTACTTGCAGATGAAGTCTTCTGTGAACTGTTCCCTCTCCCCTGCACCTTCCCCAGAGCTTGTGGGCTCTGACAACGTGTGTGCAGTTTTGTGTTTACGTCAGCTTTCCCAGCAAGAATTGCCCAGTGGGTTTCATGACCCAAAGAAGTCCAGAACTTCCACCAGAGATGCTCTCTCCCCTTCTGAGAAAGGAAATGACCCTCACTAGAGTTCCGGTTTTAATGAAAGGATGGAGTTTTAGTTCAGTTTGGGTTAACTTAAGACATTTCTGTGCTTAAACTTGAAATTCCAGCCTTAAGGAGGCCAGATTATAGTTGTGTAGGGGGGCATTCAGATGTTTGTGAGACACCAACGGAAAGAACTTAAGGGTAACGAGGAAGCTTCATCCTCATGGCTGGGCTGAAACCATGACTAATACAAGTGGAGAAAGGGGAAGAAAATGAAATGACAGCTCTGATCATATGTGCTATGGAAATTATCAGACTCAGGAAGTGGGAGGGAAATCCACATTGCTCATGCTAATGAAAGAGTCTAGTTGTAGACAGTCCTGAAGACTAGTCTTTGTTCTGGTTCTCCGTTCAAGTCATTAGCTCTGGTGCAGGAGAGGAGAAGGGACGATCCCTGGTCCAGGGTGGTTGAGCGGCAAGCCTGCCAGAGACCAAGTCTTGGCCCCTGAGGTATGTCCTTGGCCAGCCTGTGATCTCGTTGTCTCATTGGTGAGATTGAGTGGCTTGGACTAAATGTTCCCCAAGGGTTCCTAAAAAGTTGAAGGCTGAGCTCTGTCATTTGGAGCCCTAGACACAGTTAATTTGCGTGCTTTGGGACTGCATCTCGAAGATAAAAACATTTCTCTCTGTGATTCTGAGCCACACTCTACGTTTGGTCCCTTTCAGCTATTTCCGAAAGGGTCCCTTCTTCGGCCTGGCCTGCTTCGCCAACATGCCGGTGGAGAGCGAGCTGGAGCGGGGCGCCCGCATGAAGTCGGTGGGCATCCTGTCTCCCTCCTATACCCTCCTGTACCGCTACATGCACTTCCTGGAGAACCAAGTGCGGTACGTGGCTGGAACCAACCTGATGGCAACTGATCGTTTCGTTCACAATTTATTTAACTATTTCACCGTTACTGGGCTTTTAGGTCATTTGTTCTTTTCACCACTGTAAACATAAGCATCCTTGTGGGCAAATGATTGTTGCCATCCTTACAAAGTTCTCTGGGCCACATTCCCAGAAACGGAGCCAGTGGGCCACAGGGTATCGACAGGGTTCCACTGGATACAGACTCCAAGTTACCTTTCAGAAAGAGGGTGCCATTTTGTGCCTGCCCCAGCAGTAAGTGGGAGTTCCCATCTTAGTGTACACCCCCAGAGCCAGGTGTAATTTTGACAATATTGCCTGGTGGACAGCTGTTACTTTAGTGAGTGGCCATTTCGAGCCATGAGTTTTTCTTCTGTCCTTTAGGGCTCTTTCTTGTCCCCAGTTGGAGTCTCTCTCTCCTCTCCTCTTAGCATCTATCATCCAGAGGATTCGTGGATGGGAGTTCCATCTCCACGTGTGACTCGTCCTTCCCTTTGAGAGGAGAACATGCCACGGGCTCTTCTCCCTGATCTCCAGCAAAGCTGGAGGACTTCACCTTCATAATGACTCACTCACTGTTCCTAAGTTGTTTTCTACTTCCTTGTCTGGTCTGCTCCTTCCCAGTGAGCAAGGAGGTGCGGTAGTGTTTTCCCACCCAGCAGACAAGGAAACGGAGCCAGGAGCTGACCCTCGAGCAAAGTCGTTTCCTCTGCACCCCACCACCTTCTGGCCAGATGGTCGAGGTCCATGCACAGACATGGCAGGCAGGGGGAGTTGTGGGAGGAAAGGGGTGCGCCCAGACCCAGCATCAGATCTTCTGTGTCATCGTCACACGCCTGGGCTTTCACACCCCCGGCAGCAGCATCCCCGGAAAGCGAAAGCAGCACGGGTAGCGGGTAGCGCGTAGCACAGGCAGTGCAGGGAGGAAGAACAACGAGCAGCCTTGTCCCCAGGGCATAACTGGGAGCCGCGGACAACATCCATAGGAGGAGGGAGAGCGTTTGCCTTCCTGGACCTGCAAAGCCCTCTCTCTGCCATTCTGCATTTGCAAAGCCGGCCAGCAGACTGGTTCAGACCAGTTGTGGATGCACCGGGTCTTTCCTTCTTGCATCAGCTTAATTATTGGGAGGACATGGTAAGGAGGGCAGGGGGTGTCAGGGTGGACATCAGCATGGTCGTTGTCTTACTGTCCATGGCTGCGGCAGCAAAGTACCACAAAGTAGGGGGCTTATAAGTTTATTCTCTCACACTTCTGGAGCCAGAAATCCAAATTCAGGGTGTCAGCAGGCCCATGCTCCCTCTGAAGGCTCTAGGGGAAGACCTGGTCCTGTCTCTCAGCTTCTGGTGGCCCCAGGAGTTTCTTGGCTTGTAGCTGCATCTTCACATGCCTTCCTTCCTCCGTCTGTCTGTCTGTCTCTTCTCCTCTTTTATAAGGACACCACTTAGTTGATTAGGACCCACCCTACTCCAGTATGGCCTCATATTAATTGCTAACATCTCCAAAGACCCTATTTCCCAAAAAAGGTCACAATCACTGGTATAGGGGGCAGGACTTCAACATAAATGTTTGAGGGACACAGCTCAGTCCATAACAGTCACCTATGCCTGGGTTTCATCCACGAAGGGGCTGTGGGCTTAAGGAGAAGCCCTGTGTCTCTGGTCCTGTAGGGGAGTCTTGATCCTGCCCAGAAGCCTGTGGATTCAGATCAGTAGCATCTAACAAGCTAGCTATTCTCTAGCCTTTACAACGTCACATCTCTTGGACAATCTCCAGACGATGTGTGTGGCATACAAGGCCATGCAGTACTTTCCCAATCCACGCGTCCTCCTCGGTGAGGTCCCTGGAAAGGTCTCTTTTCATGTCATCTTTAAGCCCCACTCATCTTCCAGGACCCTCAGCCTTGTTTCAGTACTTCTCAGTTTATCTTGGCATTGTGGTTGGATGGTCCAGCTTGTGTTTATTGCAACATATGCCATGTGTTTAGGTACAGAGGCCTTCATGCAACAGTTGTTTAACATTCATTTATCCAGGATCTGCCAACTTACACATTCATCCTTGTTTTACTGCACGTTCCACTGCTGCCTTGCCCAGGGCCATCAGTCAGGCAGTATTTAAGGCCATCAAAGACCGGGTCCTGAGACTAGCCTTTTGTCCAAAGGGCCTCTAACTTAGTAGTTAGCTTTTCTTTAAAGTATTGGTTCAAGCATAAAGTTTAATGTAATCAAGCAGAAAAGACAACTGAGCAGCAAATCAACCAAAAATAAATCTAGAAAATGAAGAAGAATTCAAAAAATCATTCCTACATAAATTGCCCTTGACACAGCCCCTTTAACACAGGAAATACGGTATTAACAACACGACGGGTGTTAATGAGAACACCTCTGGACTCAACCATCTCTGTGCTGCTGAGAACTAACCTCGCTTTTACCAGTCTGACACATCCCCGAGGAGGGTCTGAGACCTGCCCTGTTCCCAGGATCATCAGACACAACTCGACGGCCAGGGACAAGTCCATGAACATTTGTAAGAGTGAGAGAAATGATTAGAAAGTGATTCCCGACCAAAGTGGTCATTTATTATACGTTACATGACAGCTTCCTTATGCATGGCCTCAAACAAGAGTGGTAGTTGTCGGTAGTTATCATCGAGATGGCTGACTCACGACGACCTTATTTATAACAGAACGAAACGTTGCCCGTTCCTGCGCCATCTTCATGACCATTGCTGTGCTCAAGTCCACTGGTGTGGCAACTGTGTCAGTCCACCTCACGGAGGGTCTCCTTGGTTTTGCTGACCCTCTGCTTCAACAACCATGCTGTCTTCTTCTAGCAATTGGTCTTTCCTGATGATGTGTCCAAAGTAAGCAAGACGAAGTCTCACCATCCTTGCTTTTAAGGAGCATTCGGTTGTATTTCTTCTAGGGCTGATTTGTTTGTTTGTCTGGCAGTTCATGGTATAGTCAATATTCTTTGCTAACACTACAATTCGAACGTGGCAGTTATTCTGTCTTCCTTTTTCTTGTGTAGCTTTCACATGCATATGAGGCAACTGAAAAGCCATGGCTTAGGTCAGGTGCCCTTTAGCCATCAATGTGACATCTTTGCTTTTTAGAACTTTAAAGAGGCCTTTTGCACCAGATTTGCACAATGTAATTTGTTGTTTGATTTCTTGGCTGCTGCTTCCATAGGCATCGATTGTTGATCCAGTCAGAATGAGATCCACCACCCTTCTGTCAGTGTGTCGTACTGTGGTGGCTTGCATGTTGCTATGGTGCTGGAAGCTATGCCACCGGTATTTCAAATACCAGCGGGGTCATCCATGGTGGACAGGTTTCAGCGGATCTTCCAGACCAAGACAGACCAGGAAGAACAAGAGCATAGGAACCTTAAATCAGAGCTGTCCCCCAGAGAAGAACACAATTTAGGGGTAATTTTTTGAATAGAGTAGATGTTGATTTTTTTTTTTTTTAATGTAAACTTCTTGAAGTCTTATCAAGGGCTTGTCCTGCGTCTTCCCATTTACCAGTGGTTCTGAGCCTTGCGGTGAGCCTGGCCAGACGCTGCGGGTTAGACCGGAAAGGAGGAGCCCAATGTTTCTGAGTGACTGCAGGGGTACGCTATCTACTTCATTTGCACCTCAACATAATCTCAAGGTCGTTCTACCGTCTACACTGTACTGAGAAAAACAAACCCACAAGCAGGTTTTGGAGAGTTCAGCTCCCTGTCCGCGACCTCCCTGGAGGAAGGGCAGCCTCAGCCTGGGCGTTGAAGGCGATGCGGCACTCTGCCACAGAGACCCTGGAGAGTGGCTGGCTACCAGCTGGACAGTGAGAGCCTGACCCTGAGGTGTGAACTCAGGCTCGGAGTAAATCACCAAAGGTGGGTTAGGAGGTGGCACAGGTACGACTCACGTATGGCAGGCAGGGTGTGTGCCCTGGGTGTCGCTCGAGGAGGAGTGCTAATGAGCAGTTTCTACTGGCCACCACAGTTCCCATCACCACCTGAGAGATCATTCAGCAATTTGGAACTAAATGCCATAGGTGCTTGTCTTAGTTATCTAGGGCTGCTATAAAGGAAAGTCCACAGGTAGATGGCTTTAACAAACAGAAATTTATTCGCTCACAGTTTAGGAGGCTAGAAGTCCAAATTCAGGGCACTAGCTCCAGGGGAAGGCTTTCTCTCTGTCAGATCTGGAGGAAGGTCCTTGTCTCCTTTCAACATCTGTGCGCCTGGCGTTCATTGGAGATCTCCACGTGTCTTGGCACCAGTCTTCCCCTGGGTCTAAGAGGTTCTCAGCACAGGGACCCTGGGTCCAAAGGACATGCTCTGCTCCTGGCTCTTCTTTCTTGGTGGTATGAGGTCCCTCATCTCTCTGCTGGCTTCTCTCTCCTTTTATCTTGAGAAAGATAAAATGTGATGCAGGCTACACCCCAGGGAAACTCCCCTCACATCAGATCAGGGGTGTGACCTGAGTAAAGGTGTTGCATCACCTAACAACTGATTGGCTGATCACATCATGGCAGATGATTTCACCATTACATAACTACCAAACCACTGAGAATCATGGCCCAGCCAAGTTGACATGTATTTTTGAGGGACACAATTCAATCTGTGACAGCACTATTTTCCATAGATAGGCCCCTGGGAGATGGACAATTTTTGGTCACCAGTGATACTTACTGTCCCAGGGCCAGCCATACTTGAAGATGTCGCCCCTTGCTCAGTGAAGCTGTATTTTGAGTCCTTTTCTTTGCAACGCGATGGATATTGTAGGGCACCACGAAAATTAAAATGGGCTACAAGGGTTTGGGCACCCTTTATTCCCCCACTAAACATAGCACCATACGATACCTGCAGTGCTTCTGCGCTTGGCCTGAAGGCGAGTCCTCCATGGTCCAGGTGGCCCATGGTCTCTATGCAGCGTTCTTGGCTTTTGGGGGCAGCCGAACAGGGCTACGGCAGCCAAACCCCTGCCAGCATGACAGAAGAGGTGAGGCGGGGAGAGAAGGAGCTCGAATGCTTTTTTATTGTTTTATCATGGTAAAAATAGATATGACAAAACATTTGCCAATTCAACGTTTTTTACATGTACAATTCAGTGACATTGATGATGTTCATCACGCTGGACATCCATCACCACTACCCATTCCCAAATGATTCCACCTCCATTAACAGAAGCTCAGCGTCCCTGAAGCAAAAACTCCCCTTGCCCTCTCTCCCACCCCTGGTAGCCACTAACCAACTCTGGTCTCTAAACATTTGCCTATTTCAGCTAAGTGGGATCATACCGTGTTTGTCTTTTTGTGTCCGACTTCTTTCACTCAGCCTAGTATTTTCAGGCTTCATCCATGTCGCAGCATGTACCGGGGCTTCATTTCTCTTTGTGGCTGAATAATACTCCATTGTATGGATGGACATTGTGTCTATCCAGCTCTCTGTTGATGGCCACTTGGGTGGTTTTCACCTTTTGGCTATTGTGGATAATGCTGCAATGAACATTGGTGTACAAGTATCTGTTTGCATGCTGATGCTTTTTCTTACTTTAGTATTTGGTGCAGAGAGTATGAGCCCTGGATGGGGAACATCCAATAATAGCTATTTTTTGTCTTATTTCAGACATTCAGGGCAGGGCGGGGTGGGGGTGGGGTGCTTCTCCTTAATCTTTTCTGACAACACGGAGAGCAAACAAGCACAGTTCACAGACAGAGTGGCTTTCAGCAGGCTTTCTAGCTCCCACGTTACTCCTTCCCCCGCGAGCAGCCATTCTCCGGGCGGCACGCAGTCCTGTGAACCGTGCTCAAGAACAGACGTTAGTCACAGTCTGTTAATTCTGTCCGTTTCCCATGAGAAGGGGGCTGTGACACAGCACCACTGGGGTTATCAGGCCCACATACAAGCTTTTCCTGAGGTTCTTCTGTAGCGCCAAAGGGGTCCCTGGCAACCTCAAAATGGGGTCATGTTAATGTACCAGGGCCTTTGCCCCTTAGTGCTATGACGGGTCAGGGTGTGCGTGGCCGACCGTGGCCAGCGCCGTTCTCACTGTCCGTGTGTGTGTGTGCGTGTGTGCATGTGTCCACTGTGCATGTGTCTGTGTGTGTGTGCGTGTGTCCGTGTGCGTGTGTCCATGTGTGCACATGCATGTGTGGGTCTGTGGTGCCCATGTGTACGTGCGTATGTGTGCACATGTGCATGCATGTGTCCGTGTCTGTGTGCGTGTCTGTGTGTATGCATGTGTCTGTGTGTCCATGTGCACGTGTCTGTGTGTGTGCATATGTGTACGTGTGTGTGTGCGCTGGGTGTGTTGTGCAGGCACCAGCTGGAGACGCCGGGGCACTACTCTCATCTGGCTGCGTTCTACGAGGACAAGAAAGGGGAGCTCCACGCTGGTCCAGGGAGAGGTGGCCGCCTGCCACCCGTCTACTGGCTTCCTTCCATCCATCGGTACATGTACCCCGAGATGAAGGTGAGGTCGGCCTGCCCTCTCGCAGCACACAGTGTGGCTGATACAGTAGTACTGATGACTTTTTAATTAGTACGGAACAAATGCTTGCGCTCTGCCTTCAGCAGAATAGGACAGTGGCATGAGCGGTAACACAAGCGTTGGGTTCTCTTACAACGTAAGGAAGTTACCTTCAACTACGTGCTTTCTGGGTACCCAGACATCACAGCACAAAGCTGTGTATGAGAGGCCAGCTGGTGGTGGCGGGTTCCGGGGAGAAGAAGTGCATTGGAGTCTATTAGTTGCTTCAGATAATTTAAAGCTGGACATTTGAACAAAAGATAAAGCGTCTGATGAACAGCTATGATATTCTCTTAATTACAGTATTTTTTAATATTACTTTATTGTGTATTTTTCTGAAGTACCTGGTCTTTGGTATGAGAAAATGTCCGTTAACATTCAACAAAACCCCTGGCCAAGTATGAGGTGTTGGCAGGTACAGAGATGAGTCAGGACAGAAAGCTCCTCCTGCTTCTTCTCCCTCCCTGGGCCCCTCACAAGACACCTCAGTGGCACCCAGGGCTGCCCCACAGAGAACACAGGCTAAGGGAGAACCTGGGGAGGCATCTGGGGAGGAGTTGGTCCCTGAGTGTCTGGCCAGGTGGAAACTGCGGGGTGCTCACTCCAGCCCGAGGGCCACCCCACTGTTCCAGACCAGGGCGGGACCTGCTGAGTCCTTGAGGCTCAGAGTTGGTGCCCCCTCCTGGTCCAGCTGCGAGTCCCTGCTCGCAGCGCTGAGTCTGCGCTGTCTCCAGGTGTCTCATTGCGTCCCGAGTGGGGACGACACTGTGACGCGCAGAAAGGTCACGTGGCACCGAGGCTGCAGCCTTTCTGTTCCGTCAGTGACAGAGCTGGTGGCCGTATACTGGGCCGATACAGCGTGCTAAGTATTTCGTGTGTTTTCCCTTGGTTCTTATAGCCACGTGAGGCAGATGAGCGTCTCCCCGTTTTACAGACAAGGAGAGTGAACGGAAACATGAATGAATGTTTCCAGGGCTGCTGTCTCAGTAAATGGCAGAGCCAGCATGGGGCTTCAGTCCTCGCTCCAAGGAGGCTGCGCTCAGGGGCTGAGACTCCTTGCATTCAGCGAGCCAGGGAGAGGCGGGCAGGCGGCAGGTGGTGTGCCAAGCCGGGGCGGCGTTCCACCTGGAACCTGCAGATACACCTGCAGATACACCCAGTGGCCGGGTCCCTGTAGACTTGTCAAGTAAGCTGGGGCTGCTGGTCGTCATCTGTCCTTCCAGCGCTCAGCTGAGGCTCTGAGTTGAATGTTTCATCAAGATAAACTGTCGCTATAGAGACACTTTAATTTCTGACTTTTAAACAGTTACGTTCAGCTGTTTCCTCTGCACCTCTCACCCTAGTAAAGTAGCTGTTGTCAGCTGTCATCAAGTCAGCCCCCCACTCATGGTGACCCCATGCACAACGGAACGAAACGTGCCATCCCCGTGATCGATGGCAGGTGGACTGTTGTGATCCACAGGGTTTTCACTGGCTGATTTTTGGAAGTAGATCGCCAGGCCTTTCTTCCTAGTCTGTCTCAGTCTGGAAGCTCCGCTGAAACCTGTTCAGCATCACAGCAACACGCAAGCCTCCACGGACAGACGGGCCGTGGCTGCGCACGAGGTGCAGCGGCCGGGAATCGGACCTGGATCTCCCGCGTGGGGGGCGAGAACTCTACCACTGAGCCGCCGATGTCCGCAGCAGTCAGTGATCCCTAAACACAAACTTCAGTGTGCCGGGGACCTGTTGGATTTATATATGCCTAGTTTAAGGCTAAGCTTTAAAGGGAAAAATACCATTTTGTGTGGGAGTAACCAGCCCTTACAGTATCGTCTGGCTGTACTTGGGGTGTTTTGGGAGAGTTCGGCGCACACCTGTGTCTTCCATGGCTCTGATCACACTTCCAACAGCGCCTCCTCTCCCCGCTCCCGCTCTGTTCTCAGATCACACACCCCGCTGGCTGCATGTCTCAGTTTATCAAGTTCTTTGGTGAGCAGATCCTCATCCTCTGGAAGTTTGCCCTGCTGCGGAAGCGCATTCTGATATTCTCCCCACCCCCCGTGGGCGTCGTGTGCTATAGAGGTAACCTGAAGCCAGTCTGGGCTCTTCCCAGGGGGCCCAGGGCAGACACTGCCACGTCTTCTCCTTGCTGACCAAGTTCAGAAACATTTGGGCCAATCGCGAGTTTTCAGTCTGGGAGGGGCATCATGTAACTGGATCTGGATTTCAGAGTACGGGCTCTGGAGGCAATGGATCAGGAGACAGATTGGTGGTCTGGTGACAGATAAGGGGCTAGCTTAAAGCAGAGGACAGAATCCAGACGTGCTTAGCAGGCAGACTTGAGAACCCCTGGTGTCGGATGGGCTGTGAGTGTCGGACGTGTGTGAGGTTTAAGGGAGGAACAGCCTAGAATGACAAGATGGGGGGCTGCCCGATGGGGGGCTGCCCGATGAGGGGCCCGAGAAGAGGCAGGTGGGGAGATAACGTTGGACGTGAGGCGTGTGGGCCCCCGTGAGGCCTTCCTGGGAAGACGTCCCCCAGGTCCCTGCATGGCTGGGCCTGGACCTTCGGGCTGGGGTCTGAGATGCGGGGGCATCGCGTAGACGGTACTGACAGCCACAAGGCTGTAACCTGCCGGGGAGACTGAGCGGAGGTGTGGTGGTGCCGCGGTGCCAGCCCAGAGTGGACAGCAGAGGAGGCTGAGGCGGGACAGGGAGGGATGGAGCCAGAAGATGCCAGGCAGGCAGAAGCCAAAGGGGTGGGGCGTTTGGAGAAGCGGGAAGTGAACAGTGTCAGATTTGAACCAGACCTAGGGAGAGAGACTGAACACCGTCTCCTGGACTTGGCAAGCACATCGTGGGTGGCCGTGGGGACAGCTGTGGGAAGCAGGACACCTGGTAACTCCGGTGCCAGGACAGCCCAGAGCAACACCCCGCAGCCCCCCAGGGGTGTGCAGCGAAGGTGCTGGCCCTGGGCTTCCAGGGCAGAAGGATGGGGGCATGGCTGAGCCCCTCCCCTCTGTCCCTACAGTGTACTGCTGCTGCTGCCTGGCCAACATCTCGCTGCCTGGCATCGGGGGCACCGTCCCCGAGTCCAAGCCTTTCTTCTACGTGAATGTGGCTGACATCGACAGCCTGGAGGTGGAAGTGTCCTACGTGGCCTGTGAGTATGAGGCCACCCTCCTCCCCCAGCACTGCCGCTGCCCTGCCCCCCAAACCCGCTTCCCATCCAGACGCAGCTCCGTGTCCCCGGGGGTCGGGCCGGTGCCCCTCCCCACAGCTCAGGCCCTGCCTCCCCGGCCCTGGCTTCCCAGGCACCACCGAGAAGATCTTCGAGGAGAAGCGTGAGCTGTACGACGTCTACGTGGACAACCAGAACGTGAAGACGCACCACGACCGCCTGCAGCCCCTGCTGAAGATCAACAGCGCCGACAGGGAGAAGTTCCGCCGGCTCACCGAGCAGAGGTGGGTCCCCGGCGGCACAGGTGTGCTGTGAGGCGCTCTGAGAGGACAGACGGGTCTCTGCACCTGTCCTTGCGCTGGGCTGGGACAAGGAGAGTCCCTGCCTCGTGGTGGGTCCCGCCATCTTTGAGGGGTCGGGCGGTGGGCGTGGGGGGCGGCCTGCACTGGGGAGCAGGCACCTGCACTTTGCCCTGGTGGGAGGCTGCATGTGTGAGTCCTTTCTCGTGGACTTGGGAAGCTGAGGCGCCAGGAAGAAGGGGCAGTGTGCCACCCAGATGACTGTGCTTAGGTAGGCGGCGCGTGCAGTGAGCACACTGTTCACCGAGCGCCCACGTCCTGTGGATGCAGCCCTGGAGACTTGCTTATGCGTTTGCTCACACGATCCCCAGTAAGTGGGCTATCCTGTGACTGCATGGTGTTATCATCATCCCATTTCCTAGATTATTAGGGAAGATGGTCACGTGCCTGAGGTGACTCAGGGCAGAGCTGGCCCTGGACCCCAGGTTTGGACCCCAAGCCCTGTGTCCTCCTTCCCAGCCCTGCCCCCGCCCCCCGCCTTTGGACGGTGTGGGGCTGCTGCTGTTTCCTGGAGGGGTGGCAGCGGCTGAGTGAGGGCCTGGCGGGCTGGGGTCCTGAGTCTGACGTGGCCCCTCCACAGGCAGATGCTGCTGTACTCCCAGGAAGTGGAGGGGGACTACACCCCGTGTGAAGAGGACCTCTTTGTGCTGTGAGTCAGGGCTGTGGGCCTGCGCCGGCCTTGACCGCCACCCCCACCACAGTCCACAATGCCCTTGCTCGCTGCCAAGGGCATGAAGAGCTGGGCTGTGCAACCACCCTGAGCCTGACATGCCACTGGGGGACCCGGGGAGTTGGGGAGTGTCCCAGCGCCGGCCAGGAGGAGTTAGAGGGTGTCCTGGCACCAGGAGTTGGTGGGGGGTGTCCTGGTGCTGAGGGTAGTTAGGGGGCATCCAGGTGCTTAGCAGGGGAGCTAGGCGGCGTCCTGGGACTGGGGGGGGGGGGGTGGGGCTGGGGCACCCCAGCGCTGGTTTCCTGCCGGGGTGTACATGTCTACAGCTCAGAAGTGGCCTGTCTCTGGGGATCCGGGGACTCACATCCATCACTTCCTTAAGCAGGCTGTTCCTTGCCCTCATTATTAGGACTTATCTGCAAGTGTAACTCTGGAATCTAATGAAGTCTGTCCTCAGATCTGGTGGTGGGGGCGGGCACCATGGCCTCTGTCCTCAGATCTGGTGGGGGGGGGTGCCACAGCCTCTGTCCTCAGATCTGGTGGGGGGGGTGCCATGGCCTCTGTCCTCAGATCTGGGGGGGGGGGCGGGCGCCATGGCCTCTGTCCTCAGAACGGCAATTTCCTGCACAGGCTGTGGGGTGAAGTAGATGAGAATCGTAGCTGAAAGAGAAGCAGTTCTCCAGCTTCCTGCTGGGTCCTCTCTCCCACTTTGGGGATGCGGAGTAACACTCAGAGCACTTGCGGGCTTTAGACTGAAAACCGTGTTGACCTTCAGCGAGGGGCTGTAGCCCTGCTGCAGTGTGCTTTCCGACAGACACAGCAGAGGGACGTGGCCGTGTCTGGGAGTGGGGCAGAGCATGGGGCAGCTTCAGGAGGGCGCCACCACGAACGCCTCTGCCGTCCCTGAGAGCTCTGGAGAACGCAGCGTATACACTGAGACCATCAACGCCGTTTCTAAACTCGGTGTTACTCATATAGCACCAGAAATGAGCGACATTTCAATCTTGCTCTGCGCATAATTTTCCAAAACAAAAAAAAAGTAATCCGAGGATACCACCACTGCCCAGGCGTGGCGCTGAGCGCTGCCATGTCCGTGCCTGTGGGTGGCTGCCCTTCCTCTGTAATGGACACTTACATCCAGGGTGGCAAGATCAGAGACTCGCCTGCTCTGCCCCTGGGCGTCCTTTCCTGCTCCCGCGGCACTCTGCCACCCTGTGCTGTCTGCAGGCCTGCGGTTGTACAACCGTCTCCAGTCCCTGCTCTACCTCTAGGCCCCGTGCCTCCTGCTGCTACCGCCCATCCCGCTTGCTTGACGTCCTGACTTTAGAACTGCATGGAGGCCTCTCTCTGAGTCTGCGTTAAACCCCTAATAACCTCCCTCCTAACAGGGAAATTAAGTCTGGCAGCAGCCAGGCCATCACCTGCTCAGAGATTTTGCAAACGATTAATGCCCTCGACTGCTAACTAAAGGTTGGTGGCTCAAGTCCACTCATAAGCACCTCAGAAGAAAGGCCTGGTGGTCTACTTCTGAAAACTCAAGCCATTGAAAACCCTCTGGAGCCCCGTTGTACTGACACACGTGGTGTTGTCATGTGGCAGAGTCAACCCAATTGTTAACTGATTCTTTCACTTTGATTAATGGCAAATGGCTTCTTTGCTAGCTTCAGTAGTACCTTAGAAACCAAACCCAACCCAACCCACTGCCGTCAAGTCGATTCCGACTCCTAGCGACCCTACAGGACAGAGCAGAACTGCCCCATAGCGTTTTCAAGGAGTGGCTGGTGGATCTGAACTGCCGACCTTTTGGTTAGCAGCCGAGCTCTTAACCACTGTGCTACCAGGGCTCCCAGTACCTTATAACCCTTTAACTTTTACCTGGTTTTCTTCTTTTTTAAAAGCTATTTCTAATTTACTTTTGAAACTATTCAAAGAACACTGAACAGAGCAGCGCCGTACGGTGTGGATTCAGGGATGAGTGCTTTCGTCTTGTCTTCCCGCCCTTTTCTGTGTCCTGTCTTGCAAATGCAGGTTTTTCCTAGAGCAGAACAACCGCATACTGCAGACCTTGTTGGAGGTGTCTGCCAGTCAAGACAGGACGCTGACGGCGGAGCACGCCCGGGGCATGGGCCTTGACCCGCAGGCCGACCGCAGCTTCCTGCTGGACCTGCTGGAGGCCTACGGCATCGATGTCATGCTGGTCATTGACAACCCCTGCTGCCCATAGAAGAGGGAGCCGAGGACCGCCCGCCGCTCTCACGAGGGGAGAGCAGCCTGGAGTTCAGCCAGGCCCCACTGGCCTCACTTTTTATTAAGTTGATACAAAGGAATATTGTTTATACTTTCCAACAAATGTAATTTTTGCAATTTCCTTTCTTCCCTGGCGGTAAGATGGGATCGCCTTGGCTTTGTGTCCTGTTTGCGGGGACGATGGCATCTACCACTTTCTCCCAAGAGCCACGGTTTTCTGGGCCTGGTTTGGTCTTGGGAGGAAGAGTAGACTCTCATCACTTGGTGAGTGACGTGGGAGTTGGGTGAAGGCCATGCATCACTAGGAGGGAATCTGGGGCTGGAAACATTGGGATGAGTGGTTCAGACAGTCTGCGTAGTCTCTGTCCCTCCATGTGTTCCCGAATAAGACAGCATGGCCTTAGATGTGCCTCTGCCTAAAGGCTGAGGTAGACCAGATGACCACTCAGGGTCTTTCCCAGTTCTATGAGTCTACAGTATTGGGGTCACATTGCTTTCCTGCATACTGGGCCAAATCTAGGTCTTCTCTGTTCACTGGAGCAGAGACCTCAAAGAGGGATCAAATGGTGTTTGTGACGCTGAGCATGAGCTTCTCTAAGGATGGGGTGACAGTCAGCCAAAAACTAAAATGGCAGAAGGAAGCCCTGAAACCCTTCCTAAGTAAGTTAATGATGACACCCAATGTAAGCCCCCTCATCCTCTGACTCCCACCGCTTGGGAGACTCCTGGGAGCCAGTGCTGGCCTGGGAGCTTGCAAGCAGGCAAATCCATCCCCCATCAGTCCCCTTTAAGGACTACACATCCTCTTGGAGTCATCTGGGCATCTGTAAAGGGTAGAGTTCATTGACACCGAAGGGCAGAGTGGTGGCAGCTGGAGTAAGCTAAAGGTGATATTTATTCACCTGGATGAGAGCCCTCTGGTGGCCTTGCCAGCAGAGTCTCTGGACCAAATGGATTCCCTGGACTCTGAAACTCAGCAGGTACTGCAGCTGGTTAACTCAGGTAGGGTATGATGCGAGCAAGACTGTTAACCAGTGTGGATCTCCACAAACAAACTTATCTTCAGCAGAGGCGACGTTGCTGAGAGACCTAGCAGATTGGCTAGAGAGAAAATATGAGAGTGCCTTCTCCCAGCACGGTGGACAGGGAGCCCCTGCACGTCGGGAATGAATGCATCTGTTCTCCTAGGTGTTCCGCTCGGGGCCAGCCCAGCTGCTTCCTGCTTGGCCTGTGGGGGGTGTGATGGACACCGTCTCCAATGAGACAGCAACTGTCCGTTAGTCAGAAAGTCTCTCCTGGGACTGCAGAGGTTAGGTCTTTTGGTCTAGGTTGTTGACCCGGGATTCTGGGTTGTTGGTTGTTGACAAAGGACTTGTCCACCTTCCCGCTTCTGGCTGGCTTTGTGTGGGAACAGCCATCCATGTGTCCACGTCCGTGGGTGACCAGGCCCCTGCCAGGCTCATGGGCACAGCACAGCAACTGCATTCACCTGGACAGCTCACACATCTTATCACAAGACTAGGCTTCTAGGGATTATTGCTTTTTTCAAAAGTATTTTTGCTGTGGCTCCTTGACAGGAAGTTCAAGACTTGAGAACGTTGGGCGTGGGGGAACGTAGATGGTTGTCGGTTCGTCAAGGTAGAATCTTTTCTGTAAATATATAAACAGGTATGGGCATTAAATGTAAGCTCTATTATCTAATCGTCTCTCCTCTGCAGTGTGGGCTCAGCCACCATTTCAGTGATGTCTGTGTTTACAGAAGAAAAAAATCTGTGTTGGAAGCTGAAGCCTCTCCTTTTCTTCCTTTGAGAGCCGCCTTCTCTTCTTGCCTCTCAAGAGGGAGGGGGCCTTTATTAACTTTGGTCAAGTAATGGCTATTTTTAGGGGTATCCTCAGGCTCAAGGTTTTCTGAGCTGGGGAAAGAGGGTTAGCAGTAGGGGAGAGGAAAGGACTGACTCTCTTGGGGGACACAGCAAACTCTCTTTCTCCAGGCAGTGATGCAAAGGCAGCAGGGTGACAGCGAGGCTCCTGTATTCCTGCTGAATCATCATCGGGGTCTGGCTCCCTTTAACTATGTTCTGCTCTCGGCAGCTGTCTGCTCGCGGCCTCTCCTCAGGTCTCCCTCAAGCTCGCAGAGGGCCACAGGCTGGTGGGCCCACAGAACGGACCAGTGAGGTGGTGGCATGTCCCAGGTCAGGTGGGATGTGGGCCAAGCTGGCCGGAGCAGCATCTCCCCTTCCCTCCTGCACTCCCTTGAAGAAGGAACCCGCAGATTGGGCCTCCCCGCCACTGCCAGCTTCCCCGCAGGGTGGAGACCTCACGCAGCCTTCGCCCCCTGACGGCACCCGCGTTAGCACCTTAGCCCGCCTTGTCACGGTCTCCAGCCCCCTCCCTGCCTTCTGATGTCCAAGGTTTGCTAGCGGGTGACAACGGAGGACGGCAGTGGCCAAGGGCAGCTGGAGATGTGTGCTCCTGAGAGGTGATCTGCTGTGTTCAGAAGGCCGTGACTCCCACTCCCCGTCTCCTCGCCTTGTCCACACAGCCTGCAGGGGCAGGACCAGGACCCCCTGTCCTTCTGGAGCAGGCTGGAAACCGAGGGCTTGGAAGCCGAAGAGGCCGTCTGCTCCCCCCCCGCAACAACTATAACACCTCCCCTGCCTAGGTGGTCTTGGTCCTGGGGGACGCCAAGCCTGGCCTGTGGCCTGCTGTGAGCCTGGGAGTACCTCCGGCCAACCTGGAAATGCTTGCTGACCCGTGACACTGCCCCGGCATCCAAAGCCAAGCCAGTTGCCATCGAGTTGATTCCGATCCACAGCGACCCTGCAGGACAGAGTAGAACTGCCCCATAGGGTTTCCAAGGAGCAGCTGGTGGATTCAAACTGCCGACCTTTTGGTTAGCAGCCAAGCTCTTAACCACTGCGCTACCAGGGCTCCCAGAAGGCAGGAGTCCTCGTGGGGCTGGAATCCAGGTTGGAGTAGATTGAGATCCATGTAACACACGGCAGAGGCCTGTCAAAGTGGATTTTTTGTTTTGTTCCGTGAGCTTGGGAGATGTCAACACTTGGCCTTTGGGAACATGGCCAGTTGTCCTGTGGCTTAGAAGTCCTCTCCAGGAGTCACAGGGGCCCAGCGCTTGTCTGGAATTAGCTCTGGCTCTAGTTAAGTTCGAAGCATCCCTTACCTGCTGTCCATCCTTCCCCATGTGATGTCCCACCTGGGCCTGCAGGTAGGTGACGGGGACGAGCGGAAGGTCTACAGCACTCCTTCCCCCCGCAGGGAGGGGAGGGGCTGAAACACTGACTTACCAAGGCGGAGGATTTGGCACAGGCACTCGCACCTGTAACTCACCTCGCTTTGTTCCACGTGAAAACAGAGGGAAAACTTTTAAGAGTAGTGGGCAGGTGCGGAGACTTCCAGATGCCATCTGGGGAGGTCCGCGTCTCAGTGTGACTATCTATGATATTTTAGCTGAAGACCAAGGTAAAGATAAATCATGGCTGAGTCACTGCCTCCTCCTGGCAGCCCTGAGTATTAACTCACTGACTCCATACACTGAGTATTCACCTGGAAAGCCAGGCCTGCAGGGGGCTTTTGTAAGGGGCAGTCGTGACCGACCCTTCAGTGGTAGGCCCTCCGGGCCTGCCTCTTGCCCTTGGAAGCCTCACTTCTTCCCGTCCCAGCAAGTCATCCTTGGAGAGGCTTACGAGGCGGAGAGGGTGCTGCTGGCTAAAACGACAAGGCCACGTTCAGCTTCACTGTGAACCTGCCGCCATGTGCTGACACTTCTAAACAGGCAGGAAACCAACCTGGGGCGGTGCGGCAGCCGGGGCTTTCATCTCCCCGTTCGGCTCTGGGAGGGGGCGCCAAGACCCTGAGGAGCCGGCCCCCCATCTCTCTGCACCTCCGAGGGGTCCCCAGTGCCCTGCGGTTTGAGTTCCGCAGGCCCATCCTCATTTCAGGAAAACCCTTTTCTGGTTCAGGTCAGGGACGACAAGGAGCGAACGGCTCCTGTACTCCTGTGTCATGGATTTTTCTATTCCATTTTTATGATAATATACATCGGTTCCTAGGAGCCACTGGAGCCCTGAGACTGTAGAAGGCCAACTGTGAATTACGTTAACGCTTCTCGTACAAGAAATGAAGTTTATTTTTATAGCGATGTTAATATGTGGTGAATGAGTACGCAGATGATGAAGTGGAAGGCCATTTCAGAACTATAACCCTTGAAGAAACAGGCAGTTCTGTAAATTGGTGGAGGCTGGGACCCCCTAGGAGTTTTATCCCTGAAAGGTTTGGAGAGTCAACCAGGAAACTGTGCTGTGCAATCTTAGTGGCATTAAGCAGACTGCCAGTCCTCGGAGGACGGCATAAGGCCACCAACCTTCAGTAAAACTCCGAGCAAAGAGGTAACTGATCTGACCACGAGGCCTCTCAGTTAACATGGGGGTGTGATGGGAGGTGGTTTTATAACTGGCACTTTAATTCTTCTTTGGAGCTGGAATCTGGGGGCAGCTGAGTGGAACTGCAAGTTTAGAAATGGAGTAAGAATTTTCTGGTGCTGTATATAGGGAGAATGGTGGAGAAATAAAGCCTCTGCTTTCATCTCTAATTTAGAGTTGATTCTAGAATCTCAGCATAGCATGGGCTTTTAGAACTAATCTGATCTAAATGAAGAAAAATTATTTCAATACCACAGCAGAAGGACAGGGGTGAATTACTTATGTTTGCTTTAGAATGCCTCTTTAGACTAATAATAAATTGACTTTGCTTTCTAAGTACAGCTGGGGAACGCAGGGGTTCAGTAGGGAATTATGAAACAGCCAGAGATGACCCACAAAATGAGAAATCCACGCAGAGGTAACTGCGTTAGCTGGCTGCAAATATATTTAATTGACATTGGAGTGAAAACTCCTTCCTTCGGGTGAACTAAGCAGAGAGAAAGCCTACAAACATTTTTGAAGGTGGCATTAGGAGTAAGAAGTTTGGATCTAGCATGCCCACAGAGGAGAAGTGAAGAAAGGTATAGATTCTGTGTTTTTTTTTTAACAGACTGGTAGGATAATTTAGCAGTATAGAGTATAGGAAAGCAAAATTCACTCCCTTTATTTGCCCAAAGTTCACTGACTAAATTTTTTTTTATAGGTCTGGGAAATAAATCCTTTCTGAAAAAGAAATAGTTGTAAGCTTGGAAAAATTACTTTCCTATTTTCTTCCCGGTTAGGATCAGCATAGCCTCCCTGTCGCCTTAAATATAAAATCCCATATTTTGATGAATACCCCAACATAGAGTTATAGCAATAAGAGAAACTGAATCTATTTTTGTTCAAGACTTTACCTCATATCGTTAGCTCAGTAAGACAGCTGATTAATTTTACTGAGTACCACTGCATACAGGGACGTTGTTCTCCCTGTTTTTAATGGTGATCATTTTAAAGGAAAGCTGGGCGTAATCCTGATGCTAAGAGAAAATTTATCTTGAGTTGATTTTGTTCTGTGGTACAAATGACTTCCGTGTATATCCTGTCTGTCTATATCTGGAACAAGTTGTGTGCAGAAAGGCTGATATAACTATATTTACAGAAAAAAGATTTTACAATTAAAGTTCACATTTTAACATGAATGTGCGTGTGGCAGTCCTTCAGCTAGTCCAAGTAAACGCAGTCCATGGCAGGGAGGAAAGAGGTCCCGGCCACGAGAGGGTTCCCGCAGGAACGCTGATGCCACTCACGGTGGAGACAAAGGAAGCCGAGCGCTGGCGCCTCTACCCCCGGAGGACGTGGTATGGATGAGCTCCCAGGCAGTGGACCCTGTGCAGGGAGCCAGGGCCACACAACCTCAGCCACCAGAGACTGAAGCCCGTTTGTTCCACAAAATCTCTAAATCTCTTACTATCGAAGTTTAGTTTAAGACATTATGTACTGGAATATATATATAAACTTTTATTTCACTTTTAACCATTTGGGGAGCTATTTATTTTAAGCCAGTATAAACTGCTAACGTTGCTGGCTCTGGAATCAAACTGTGTTCCAAGCCAGGTTCCTGCTTCCCAGGCTGCATGACCAAGACCGCTGTCCACCTCGCTGGCTGTTGAGAGACGGTGTCCAGCCCTGGCAGGCAGTGATTATGACCGTGCGCGCAAATGCACGAGAATCTGACATGGGGCAAGGCAGACAGCTTGGTATGAAACTATTCAGTAGAAAACACTTGCTGTGTTTTTAACAGAAATAATCTTAGCTTCTGAGTGAAATGAATTTGCCAAAAGTTTCGTACTGAACAGGAGGAGGGACTCAGGTTCTCCTTCAGACACCTCAGGAGTCCAGATCCGGCCGACAAAGATCACTCCCTGCTTGATGCATTGCTCGATTTCTCTTATGTGGCAGAACGGGAAGAACAAGACAACCGACAATAAGAAACCCAAGTTCTCAAAGAATATAGTCTAAATCAAGAGAGAACATTTGAAACATGGAATAACAATATTTAAAACTGAGTAACACTTTAATCTGGATGAAATCTCTTTTCCCAACCCTCTGTACCCCGATTCTGATGGAAGGATTGGAGTCGTTAAACATACACACGTTTCCACGCTGGTAGCCCGTCAGGAAGAAGAAAACGATAGTCTGTGCTGGGCTTTACCCTCTGCTGTAGAACCAGGACACGCTAGGTTCACCTGGGTCAAGTAGAAGCTCTCACTTTCCAATAGCACAACACCTCTCTTCCTCCATGGGCAGAATGACTACAGCCGCGGACCCCCGTGTCAGAACAGCCCTCTGAAGAACACAGCGCTAAATAAGCCCTTCTATGCTGTGAACTTCATCCCCCGGGCTTTTCATAACTGATATAGACTCCTTTTTTAAAGCACTCTCTTCAGTGTCCGAGGGGTTCAGGGGCATGGACACAGGAACTGCCCTCAGACGGGCCTGGAGTTAAGGCTGCCAGCAATCCTCCCCGCCTCCCATTCACCCTGCTCCTTCTCCCTCTTTACCAGAAAGGCTGCGTCTCACGCACCCGACCGCGTGCACTGTCCTGCAGAGTGCGAACAGCTCGGGGCATCGAGAAAGGCGAATGTCCGGGGCAGGAGTAAAAGCAAACGATCCTATGAGACTGGATGACAAATCCTTAGCAAATCAGGACATTCTCAGTTCTGTGCTTTCAACAAAGTAAAAGAGAACCTAACCAGGTTGTCAGCTGATTGCTGTGGCTCCGACACAGTGACCTTATTATGTGTAAAAGAGAATGAAATGTCGCCAGTCCTCTACCGTCTTCATCATCACTGGTATGTCTGAGCCCACTGTTGTGGCTAGTCTTGTCGATCCACTCCTGGAGCGTTCTTGATGATGGGTCACTGTGACTTTTGTAATGTAATTCCAAAGGCACTCAAAGAGCTGAGTGACAGTGGTAGGACATTATTCTTCCTGTTCCCGTCTACTTATGCATGTGCTTACATATATGAAACAATGAAAAAAGGACTCCAATTGATGCTGAGCCCTGTCTCATCTTAGCTATTGTAAAAAAAAGCAAGGTGGGTGTGTCTGACCTCCTCTAACTTCACAAGGAGGAAGAAGAATCAAGATCAGCAGCCCAAGGCTGATTCCTGTGAGGAGGTCAGACATGCCTCCTCTCTCTGCCATCTTTACCAATTCTGACACCAACCAGCACTCCCACCGCACCCTCTACTTCTCTGCTGGGTTCAATAATTCATTGCAGTGGTCACACAGAACTCACAGACAATACTCATGATTATGGGTTTATTAGGGAAGTAACAGGCTCAGGAACACTCGGAATACAGTTCTTCGATCAGGACAGCTTCTTAGCGATGCCTGCAGGCAGGCCTCTCTGTGGCCCTTTGGCCTCTGCCCTGCACAGGCAAGTGTTACAAAGCTCTTTTAGCTCTGCCGATAAGGGCCCGGCTGCACCCCACTCTGCCAGGAAGCCTCCAGCCTAAAAAGGTGCTCAGCTTACTTGCTCTGTGGGCCTGGTTCTCCTGTCTCTGCTGCTGCTGTTTCTCTGCTGCTGCTTCTCGCCATCTTGAGCTGTCTCTGCTGTTACAGTTCTCTCTCTCTCTGTCTCCTGGATCTAGGAGCTTCTCAGTACAGGGATCCTGGGTCCAAAGGACATGCTCCACTCCTGGCTCTTCTTTCTTGGTGGTGGTGAGATCCCCTCCTCCCACCTCTGGGATGGCTCATTTTTAAACTTAGTGGGATGGCAAAACTGACCAACCCCTTGGTGGGCCACAATTACCTTATTTGCATAGTCCCGCCCAATCACTTGGGTGGGAGTTACAAGACCATGGCGGGAAAGGCCATATAAAAGCGATCCATCGCACCACTGCTGTGACTAACATTTATGTATTCTTGGATAAATGAACCAATTGAGATAAACAGCAGTCCTCGTAAAAATGTTTAGTCACCAAACATTTACATCAATATTGTTTTTATCAAGTGTGTACCAATAACTAGGATGAAACGTATTCTGTATTGAATTAACATTTAAAGCAGGAACTAAAAAAGAAAAAAAAAAGATTTCCATCTATGTAGTTTGCTGGTGAGAAGATGACAGGGCGATCAAAAAATAATTCCAAGCAGAAAGACAGACGCCATTCTGATAACACGCTGCTGAAACAGCAGGAAACACATTCAGGGAGAAAAGCCAATTAAAAATTTTCAACTACTTAAGAACTTGTTAGTTTATTTTTTTAAATGGATGATGGATATGAAATAGCTGCGGTGTTGAAATCGCACCGGATATATTTAAGAGAGTAGCGCAACTTTATTTTAAATGTCAATATTTACATGACACCAGAAAGTACACAGTCTGGCAACTATTCAACTTACCATGAAAAACATTAGATGACAATGTACACGTGAGGGGAACCCTGGTTCTTCCAAACGCCTCTGGGGGCAGGTGAGCAGATGCTCCCGGACCGCTGCCCTAAATCACTATTCCTTCAAGTATGGGAGAGGGAGCGCATGTAGACTCACCTGGGGAGGGGTGCACTTTCTAACACTGCAGAGTCCTGGGCCCCATCCCAGATGGCCCCAAGTCAGTCAGCTTTCCACACATACCTCAGGCGGTTCTCATGCACACCGACCCTTAAGAACCACCACTTTGAACAAATCACCAGGATTTTGCAGTATTTTAGCCATGGCTGAAGACGGAACCCACCTCACATATGTTTCTGACTGAGGACAAAACTGAAACCAGAGCTGACTATGAGGCGCTCACCAACAGCGGCATGTGGGAGAGGGGGTGTTGGGAAGGAGGGTAGCCCAGGAGCCTGGATGGCCTGGGGCCGCTTCCCACTGCGGCCGGGCTCCCAGTGCTGGCAGAGGCCTGGCCCTTCCCATCCGCGGAGCGGGAGAGCTTCTGGAAGGAGATGGGGAGGCCAGCGTAGAGGAGGGTCAGCTGTCACACGAGATGAGGGCAGGGGCATGGAGGGCTGATGACAGGGCAGGGCACGGGGCACCGGCGACACGTGGGGACAGCCAGCCTGTTCCCTCAGGGCCTATCCTACAGGGCTGGCCCCGGCCCCTCTGGCTCGGTCCTCTCCTGAACCGGCCCCCGCAGCACCTGCTCCCGCCTCCTCGGGTCGCAAAAGAAGTGCAGCTTCCGGGGGAGCAGCGTCACCTCCACAGGCATTGCCTCATAGTCTTCACTGTCGATGCTGAAGGAGCCCCCTGCTCCCTGTGGAGAGAGCACCAGCCCGCTCAGCCCGTCAGCGCCTTCCCTCAGAGCGGCGCCTTCCCCCAGGGCAGTGCCTGGGAGACACTAGCCTCGCTGGGGACAGATCCTAATGCTCTGACAGGCATGGTGTCGGAGCTGGGGACACCCCAATCCCAGCATCCACAGAAAGGATGTGCTTTCTCTGTGGGCTCCATCGCCTCCCAGTGTGTTCTGGGATTTGAGGACTAAAGCATATTTTTCAAATATTATTAAAAAACAGGGCTCCTGCCCCATCTTAAGTGAATTCACAAACATGTGATACAGTCCTCTCAGCCCCAGATTTTCTCAACTGAAAAGTCACAGAGACGCCAATTCTCTCAGAAGGTCCTGCATCCGCCCAACCATCTCCCCAAGGACTGGCTTAGCTTCACACCCTGCTATCATCATGGCTTTGGGAGGCCCCCCAACACTGGGCACTGGATCCAGCGCTGGAGTCACTGCGTGTGGGCCAGCCACCGCGGGGGTCCCATCGGCTCTGCCACGATGCTTTCTGAGTAGGCCGGTACAGCGGCCACCAGCCTTCAGAGGCAGCTGCACCTTATTTTCCTGAGTTAGTACTAATCTAACAACTAACGTTACAGCTTAGGTCACATTTCCAACTTTCCCCCACTTCTGTAGGTTGTTCTTCTAAGCTCAGCATTTCACAACACGGAAAAATGTGACGCCATCCTGATCCTTCTAAAAACGCCGGGGCAGCGCCCACTATCAGCACGTGCCGGCTGGAGAACCTCCCCGTGTACCCTTTGCACAATTTACGCGTGGAAGAATGAAGGCTCAGGCGACGTAAAGACCCCCCTCCGGAGAACGCAGCAGGCAGCCTGGAGGTCTCCAGGAGGCCCGCTCTGAGTCCACGGCTCAGAGGGCGTCCGTTCTCCCTTCTGGGGCTCCCTCAACAGAACCCAGTGCCTGCCAAGTGCTCGGCACAGAACAGGCGCCTCCATGCGGCTTAGTTAACAGAGGGAGGAGGAAAAGAAGCCAAAGAGAAGACTGAGAAGACTGAGCCCCACAGACCGAGAAGACTGAGCCCCACAGACCGAGAAGACTGAGCGCCACAGACCGAGAAGACTGAGCGCCACAGACCGAG